>NC_133456.1:88318582-88657153 GCF_048565385.1 Saimiri boliviensis
CTCACATTGAAGTTAGGAGTTTTCATCCCAGCATCTTTTTAGTACATTCTTTCAGTAAATTATAGCATACCTATATTTATTCTTATGGTTGTTCTTATTTTACCTGATGCTTATTGTATAATGCACTACCCTGTTTAAGCTTAGGTGTTTCACATCACTTTCTTTTATTTGTAATTTATTTAGAAATGTAAAGGAGTTGGTGATATTATCAGTTCCTTTTGTCAAAGTATAGCTAAAGAGGTTCTTATGTATATTGTTTTGCTGAGACCAGCCTCTCCCCCAGAGCTGTCCTCCAACTGAGCCTAATCCAGTTTTGGATGTCCAAGGATCATTCCCAAAAGAAAAAAGAGCTTCCCCACCCTGACCAACTATGGAAGGCCCAGGCCTGTGGGAAGGACATAGACTGCCTTGGAATTTCCACATCTTGATAATTAAGCCCTAATTTTATCATCAACCTAAATGAATTTTCAGAATCTAGTTTCCACTCCTGGGTCACATATGGCTTGTCTAACTTAACCCACTATGAATAATTTAGGTCAAATAACTAAAGAACATTTAGGTAAGGAATTAAGAGCCAAGCCAGCAGTGAGTTATGTACAATGTTCTAGAATAGTTTTCTTAAAATTCTGATGTGCAGAACCCATAGCTGTAACTATTCTCTCTGTTTTTCAGTTTTCTGAAGTGTAAAATGAAAGCCATAATAGTTTGTTTCCCATATGGTCATTGTGAAAAAGTAACTGATTAATATATGAAAATTTTTTAGCAGAGTGCCTGGAAAATAAGTATTCATGAAATGTTATCTGCTAATATTTATGTTCTGCCAGGCTAAGTTTCTGGGGTTTAGATCTAAGGATAAGGTTTCCACTGTAACCACTTTTAAATATTTCAAATTTTTATGTATAGATTGTTGATTAAGTTATAGTGTTTATAAAATCTACTCCTATTCATGTCTATCCAGATAGAAATGTACCAGCAAATATAGTGTCAGAGTACACAGGGATGTGGTGAATTCAATGCCAGGCAAAGCTCAGTTGAATCTGCTCCCTGGCTTTTTCTCATCTTGGCCTAAATAGTTCATTGTTGGATATAATATGAATGCATATGAGGAGATGCCTTTATTGCTTTATGAGATTATATAACATTTAGTGCTAGCTGAGTTCCTTGTCTAATTTTCAATTGCTAAGATGTTATATAGTGCTCCAACCATCTCTGGAATTTGACAACTCTCCTGTGTAGGTTTCAGAATCAGTTTAATTAAAGAATATTTTGAGAGATTTCAAGGACAGCTGTTAATACTTGTAATAATGATGGGTATACAACTTTGAAAACCAGAGTATTGTTAGTACTATTCAAGAAAACAAAAAAGAAGTCATGAAAAAAAATTTACAGGGTGCAGAGATAGATATAAGACTAGGACTATCAGGAAAAAAACAATTTCACATTTTTGTGAAATCTTATTTCTACTGATGTCTTTAGTAATTATTATATTTTATAAAAATGAACCAACAATATATGAATACTAATGGATCACCACTTTTATCTATATAAAAATTTAATAAATTTACTCAGAAAAGTGTTATGTGGCTATTTGGTGGTGTTAAAACATTGGGTTAGGGGATGATTAATGCTTGACCATGTTTGGTAAATCACTGTTAACTGTAGTTTTCAGATAGGCTGTATATGAAATACCTTACTTTTCCACTACTTGTACATTCATTCATTTATGGGTTTTCCATTTAAAAAAAAAATTAATTTGGGTGAAGAACTGATGATGCACTATTTGCTTCCTAAATTTTTTCTTCATAGTGTACATTGTCTCTTGCTTTTCCTTCTTCTTGTAGTGCTCTCTGCTCACTGCTCGGCGCCTGATACTCTGCATAAATGCGATGCTCAATCTACAGGTATCCTCTGCATAAACCATTCCCCATCTCCCGAATCAGGACAATTTCCTTGTTTGTCCCTTTCTGTAGTTATGGCTCAGATAGTATTTAACCTGGGCTCCTTACGAGAGGTCAGTCTGTGTGCTGTGAAGTTGCTTTGAAACTGCAAATTCATCCCAAAGAAACTGATCTATTAGGGAGCCATTTGAAAATACCAAAAAGTTCATGTTTATAAACATGTGATCTCCTCTGTAGGAAACACTAGGTTAACATGGTAAGCCGCTTCCTACAGAAGTCAGCTATGTGGGAATACACAAAATGCACACCCACACCCATGCTTCAAACATCTGCCTGCTAGCCCCTTCCACAGTTTTATGGTCATGAAGCAATCCTTCTGGCATCCACTTTCATACACAAACTTTAGATTACTTTTTATCAGGTAAAGTGATATATTTATTGCAGTATTCATGGGTTTCTTAGCCATTACACGTATGTAAAATTATGTCACTATTTTGATTAGGTTCCGTTTTTGTCGTTGTCTTTGAGCCCATGTCTTGCTCTGTCACTCAGACTGGAGTGCAGTGCACAATCTCAGCTCACTGCAACCTTGGCCTCCCGGGTTCAAGCAGTTTTCCTGCCTCAGCCTTCTGAGTAGCTGGGATTACAGGTGTGCCACCATGCCTGGCTAATATTTGCATGTTTAGTAGAGACAGAGTTTCATCATGTTGGTCAGGCTGGTCTTGAACTCCTGACCTCATGATCCACCCACCTTGGACTCCCAAAGTGCTGGGATTACAGGCATGAGCCACTATGCCTGGCCCTGGTCTTTTTTCTTAAAGTGTCACTTGATGTTTCTCAGTGTTATGTCTCTAACCCGGTTTCCTGTAAATCCTATGCTTTTCATGGCAAACTTTTGCATGGCATAGGTGTTCTTAGAACACCTATGTCATGCTACAGAAGAGATAACTGGAAAATAAACACAACGTCTGCTGCGGAGTGTGCACTTATTAAATTCTGGTGAATCAGAAAGTTCTACACTTGAAGAAAGTATTAGGTATGATCAGTATTCTTGGCATTTAGCACTCTTTCAAGAAAAGCTATTATTTGTAGTTTGTTAGTAGCATTTTTTTCTATTATTTGTGTTCTTCTGTTTCCTCATTACTAGATTGAAGATGATAGTAATATCTGTCTCCTAACATTGTTGTTGGGATTAAGTGATGGTCTCTGTGAACACACAGAAAGGTTACTAGCATGTGACAACCACTCATCAATGATGATTGATTTATTTATTGGCTATAACATGCACTAACTTATTTTCTACACTGTTATTGTATCTTTTAAAATGATTTTCCTTCTATGAAATCCACTGAAAAACAGGCTGTTTTAGGGGGAAAATCTCACTTAGTTCACTTCCATTTGTTTGAAAGTATATTCAAACTTCTGTTTCATCTGTCGTTATTTTTTGAGAAATGACCAATTTTGTATGTTCCCAGGTGACAGCTGAGAATTGGGACAAAAAGACTTTAATGGAGTCTATAAATGGCATTGGTGAAGTTTCACAATTCTCATGAAATCCCAATGACTGTGTAATAAAAATTTAAAAATGTAGCCCATGTTGTCACAGTAAAGAGGAAGTGTACATTATTATCTGACAGATGTTTGAAACATTCACATTATTACATTGAAATGAAAGTACCTGGCGGTTAAGACCAGTGTTTCCTGTCTTCACTACCTGTATCTGTTACTTCCTAATTAGAGTGCTCACATATTTGAGAAATATGTCACATAGCTGAGAATGAGACAGAATGTTTGTAATGGGATTCTTTCAACCATCCTGAAGGTCAATACCCTGAGGGTTTTTACTTAGGTATGAAATAAAACATGGTGATGGAAGAATCTAGTATATAATGGGAAAAAAATATGGTTTTCCACCCCCGCCTCCCACCAGGGCAGGGGCAGGAGTTTGCATCCTTTAGAAAGATGATTCAAGGGAGGAAAACTATTTTTGTTGTTAGAACTGATTTCAGATTTTTGACTTGGATTATTAGTGGGTGACTTGGGCAAGTTACTTCAGGCAAGTGATAAAATCAATATTCATTGCTAAGAAGTTTGTTACCAGAGTGTCTGGTATAAACTCCTACTCATTTAATATTGCCACAAAGACTTTCTTACAGTTTTGAAGATTGAAAGAAATCACATATAAATATTAAGTAACACAATCCCTGTTACGTGGTGGTGCCAGAAATTGCAAGTGTCATTATTAGAGTAGAAGGACTTATACTCTGAAGATAATTTTTATGCTATTCTACTTAGAGCTACTAGCTTTGAATTGATGCCAGATAGATGATAGAGAAATAGATAGAGAGATGATTGATGGATAGATATATAGATAGAAATATACTCACACACCAAATAGCATGGGATATTCATCTGGTCATAGACTTATAAATAATGGAGGGAACTAGATGAGTGTTGGACAAGATCTAGTTTCACTGTGTTTTGTTTTTTTCATTTAATATCTCTAGGCAGACATGATATTAAGGCTAAACACAATTGCATTTTTTATTTGGATAGATGTAGGCAAGCCCTCCAGGTGAATGCAAATCAGTTTCTGTAGCATGAGATAAGTGATTATGTTCATGCTTGAAATCACCTGCATCTCAGTGCCTTGCTTTCCTGACTGGAAGCCTGATGCAGTGTTTATTCCCAAATAGTGTAATCAGAGAGATGCTGTTACTCCAATTGACCACATCCTTGGAAAAGTTTAGTGTTCATCCCCACCCCATGCCCTCCTAATAAGCTGCAGGCCATCTTGATGGCCAAGTCTTCCAGGAAAGTCACTTCTGATTTTGCTGGGCATGCGCAAGCACAGCCTACACATTCAGTGGTACACAAAATTTCTCTTCCCCAGCAGCTCTCTGACTCCTCAATTTCAATTTCAAGATATTTTCCCTCTACAGTTGCAAAGTAGGAGTTTTACTCTTTTATGTAGCCAATACTGGATACTATTGGCCCTGTTGTGTTATCTAAAAGGTTATTTGCCATTCCTGCTGGTTTGAGAGCAATAAAAATGTTAGATCTCTGCCTTGCAGTGATTTAATATACAAAGGCACAACATTTTCCCTATAGTCAGCCTGGAGAGATGACTCCTGTCAGAATCCGTGGGCTCCCTTTAATCCTCTGCCATATTCATCAAAATAGAACCTAACAGCCTTTTCATAGGAAGCTATGTCAGACTCTGTCTTATAATGTGAAAATGCTGTCTTGTACCTCACTGGGGAATACATTGGTTAATATAGCATGAAGTTCTGTATTACTTTACAAGTCAACCAGTAATTTAAAAAGAAATTAAGTCTGAATTTAATCAGCTTCTAAAGATGTGAAATATTCCATTTGTATAAGTACAATGCTGTCAAATCTTGCCAAATTTTAAAGTAATCTTTATAGTTCTAATGAACATAAAAGGAGAAGAATCAAATGGAAAACACTGATGTCAAATAAATAGTTAAAAAGCAAATGTCCTAAGAATTTCTTGGGCCTTTTCAACTTGTAAAGGGTTCATTAAAACTAGATCCAACAGTGCCATTGACAAGAAGACAATGTCCGATTCTCACAGAAACAAAGTATGTTCTTATCTCAGTTTTCAAAGCCATCGACAATGGCTTTCTGATGAGCTTTGACAGGCTTTGATGATCATGTTCAACCCAGCCTTCTCTTTCTTCCTCTTAGGTCTGGCTGTTTGTTGATCACGGTTCTCCGTTGCTTTCAGACTGTATCTTTCCTGTCTTGCCACCATCTTCAATAGCTCCCTTCCTGCTCTTCAGCTTCCTCTTTTCACCTTGCACTAGTCCACACTTTTTCCTGTGTATGTCTTCACTTTCTTGCCTTTCAATGAGCACCACTGTGGCAACATGGTTGTGGGTAGAGGCAGGCTCCCCTGTTCTCCACCCTGAGCTTCTGCCACACTGAAGCACCCCTAGTTAATGTGCAGTTCATGACTTTGATCTTGCCTAACCAAGACCTATTTTTCTTTCCTCTTGTTACCAAGGTGTTAGATAGGGATCTAAAAAGTCCTATTTTCTAACCACTTACTTGTTAGGGCCTGCAGTCAGGCTTCTATCCCCTGACCTCCTCTGAGTTTGTCTTCCACAAATTCTTAGACTCCTTGCCAGAACCTGAGAGGCAGGATTCTTCTAGGTCTCATTCTTTTCTTCTTCTTCTTTATTCCTGCTGCAATAGCTCAAATTTCTACCACATTTTGGATGAAGATAAAATTCCTTAACATGGCCCAAAGAACTCAGTGGGATCCCTCTTCTGACTTCCCTCACCTTCTCTAAATCCCTAAAATAAGCCATGCTCTATCCATCCTGAAGCCCTTTGCACATGCTGTTCCTTCCACCTTAGATGCTGTTTCCACCCATCTTTACCTAGCTACCTCCTACTTGTCTTTCAGGACTCAGCCTTACTTTCTTGGGGAAGCCTTTTCTGGCCATCAAGTCTAAATTGTGCCTATCTTGTTTTACTTGCCTGTAGGATGTATTATTTCCCTTTGTTTCACTAATCACAATTTATGATTATTAATTCAGTGCATATTTCTTTTATAGGGGTCCCCTTGCTAGACTGATCATTGCATATGTTCTACACATTGCAGAGCAAAAGATAGGACAGGTGCAATAGAATTGGATTCAGGCATGCTGGATTTGGATGCAGGCTTTTGCCACTTGCTAACTGTGTCATCTCCAACATTTTATTTAATCCTGTATGCCTGGGCCTGAATACAAAATGAAAAGTAGTAACATATAATAGGTACAGAACCAGAATACATTGCGGGAATCAAGGCTTGAGGGAGCATGTAGAAGTGATAAAATTAAAGGCCTGGACCATGTTTAATTTATCTTGCATCTTAGTACCTGGCACTAGAAAGTTCAACACATGTTTGATGAATGAAGTGGTCCTCACTCATTTGAGAAATCCATGCAAAATTCAAAGTCACTCAGTTTCCATCTCTCAGTTCATGATGTCCCCCACAGCCACACTGTCCTCTTTTATATTCCTAAATATGCTACACCTTCTTCTGCCACAAGGCATTTGCTTATGCTTTCTTATTCCCCTGGTACGTTCTCCCACCCCAACCACTTTATCTTCTATTTATCCTTCAGATCGCCACTTTAGCTTCACTTACTCAGTGGAAACTTTTCTAACCAAGACTAGGGGATGCTGTTATTTTAGGCAAGTGCTCAAAGCAAATTTTGCCATCCACATTTAAACATGTACGCGTGTATGAAAGAGAGAGGGAGAGGGAAAGGGAGTGAGTGAGTGAGTAAGTAGTATCTCTCTCCTCTACCAGGAAGCATGTCTGGTTAGTTCACCATTGTATCTCCAGTGTCTGCTACTGTGGGTAGGAAAGAGAGGAACTTAATTGGTGAAGTTAAAAAAGGAAGCCTTGGACACAAAGAGATAGAGATTCCATTTCCAATCTTTGGCTCCATGCCTGGCATAATCACAGAAACAGAGAGGCAAAAGTTATTAGGTGGGAAGGAGAAAGAGCCCGAGGCTCTCAAAGCACGCACTTTCCCTGCAGTAAGTATTTCCTGAACCGGCTCAAGAGAGGAGGAGTGGACCCTGCTGTCCTGGAGGTGGCCACCTACAGTTTCTCTAAATCATCTTTAATATATTCACTAAACAATAAAGCATAATTATCAATAATAACTCCTATAGAGGCTGTGGCAACAATGAAAATCCAACAACTCCGCCTCTTTTGTAAAGATGGGAGTTTAACTTTCCAACAGCTTGGGCTAACACCCAGGTTAGCATCTAATTGTCTCCTCACAAAAGAAAAATGAAATGGTTGCCATGACAACTCAGTGATGAGTTCAGGTACTGAACTTTTTTTTTTTTTTTTTTTTTTTTTTTTTTTGACATAAAGCTGCTGACTTTTCACTTAAATGAGACCCTATATGTGTTTTGTTTTTGTAATGCTAATTTCTCATAGTTTTAAAGAAATCATTAATATTTTAAAAACTCGCCTTCATTAGATAGTATAAAAGTGATCCACAAAAGAATTAATAAGAATGTGAGTAAACTGCTGTCTTGGCACAACTCGGATCTCCATAATATTTAGGTTCATTTTTATAATTTAGGGGAAAAACTTAGAAACAGTTCTGTTGTTTCATCTGACTTCTGAAGTGAAACTACATGAAACTCTGATATAATTCTAAAAAATCAATGGGTGAATTTTTAAAAATAAATAATTTTAATGGCAAATTCTCTATTCAAGTTTAGCTTATGGGATCACCATGCTTTTGGTGTGTAGATGGTAGAGGAAGGAAGAGACATAAAATACAAAAAGTCTCCTACGTAGTGCACTCAAAAATGTCTATAGGGATGTCAGACCCACCCATCAGAGTGCTGCAGAAATGCCTGAAAATGTTATTCTCATTTCCGTACAACTAGATGCTTATCTTTTTTGTTTCTTTTAACAGACAGAGTCTCACTCTGTCACCCAGGCTGGAGTGCAGTGGTAAGATCATAGATTACTGTAGCGTTGAACTTTCAGGCTCAAGTGGTCCCCTTGTCTCAGCCTCCCAAGTAGCTGGGACTACAGGCATGTGCCATCACATCTGGCTATTTTTTTTTTAATTTTTGTTTTTTGTTTTTTTTTAGAGACAGAGTCTTGCTGTGTTGCCCAGGCTGGCCTCAAACTCTGATGTTTATTATCTCTAGTGTAGGGATGATCATCTCCAACCTCATAGGTCTGGTGAGACAATCGGACATCTAGCTCTACAAAGTGCCTCTCCACAAACTTTCCTTTTCTTGGGAACTCTTACCTCCATCTACCTGGTTGCACAAATTGGAACCTTAAGTGTTATTCTTTAACACTTATATTTCCTTCACTATTTACACCTCACATAAGGTCGGTTTTCTGGTTGGCTAATGTTACCTGTAATATAAATAATTCAATATGTAACATATGTAATAAGTAATAAAACTCATAATATGTGTAATATTTCTGGAATTTTCTCATCCAGTGCCCTCACCTGTCTCAAATATGGTTAACTAGTTAATATACCTAAAGCACAGAGACCAGTGGCTACCATTTTTAAGTTCGAAAGTTTTGGCTATTATCATTGTTATCATTGTTCTAATGCACTCGTATCGTGCAGAGGATGCTATGGTAGCATCCCAACTGATTTCACCACATCCATTTTTGCCTCCCTCCCAACAATTCTCTGCAGGTCCAATGTAAAACATCCTTCAAAGACTTTCCGTGGCCCTATAGTGTCTGGTCTGGCTATGCTTCAATTTTTTTAACTAGTCTCTCTTGAATATGACTTATCCATTCTGGCATTCTTGGGGGATCCAAACTCAATTCCTGTGAAAGGACTCAGTGTATATTATTCCCTCTGCAAGGAATGTTTTTTGTTTGTTTGTTTTGCCTCAGTTCTCCTAATTCATCCTTCAGGATGAGTTTTCCTAACTCAGCCTTCCTCCATTTTCTCTGATGAAGAAATGTAACTTGAATGACCACATGCCACCCCACCAATTTGAATTTTCTCCTTCCATGATGCTCCCTAAGAGCAGCCTGCTCTTTTCATTCACAGTATGTATAATCACCAGTAATTTTCATTGCAGTCATAGGTTCAGTTATCTCGAGTCCTACTCTCTCACTAGAATTTAAACTCTGTGATGACCAAGGGTACACCTATCAAAAATGAAGCCTTCAAAAAATAATTTTTGAATGAATAAAGAGCATAATAATTCCCAAATATGGTACAAGTGAAAAAGTCCTAATGACTAAAACAGACTCACTTTTTGAGGTGCAACTATATAATGGGTAGATTTAGAGTCTTAAAATGAATATGCACAGGGAATATACATTCAAAATCCTAAGTTTGCAGACAGATTACATGACTTGGGCAGAGACACGGTAGTCAGGAGCAAAGCTAAGAAGAAAGGTGAGGTCTTTGGGATTCTAAAGCTCATTCTACTACATAGATACTCACTTTCAACTAAAATACCTATTTAATAAAAGAGTAGATTGTAAAGCTGTTTAATTTTTCATTCTCCACAGCTTTAATTGCCAGTACGTAGAAAAACAAACAGCTATAAGTATTTCTAAAGGGAACTGACAGAAAATTCTGATTCTTTACCATAGAGTACATATTTGTGTGTGTGGTTTATAATTAAATTCATATTTTCTGTTAAGAATCATGGGCAAACATTCTCCATATGCATTTAAAACCATGTCCAATTCCCTTACCAAATACAACTTTTTGTCAAGAGAATGTATCATTACTATCTTTTCCGCCAATAGTGCAGATAAACCCAGGCAGATGTCTCAAATGATAAAAGATGTGCTTGAGCAGGCAGAAAGAAAAAAGAATGAAAAATAAATCATATACAAATTAAACGGAAATATTATGTGAAGCATGAAGAGGTTTCAGTGCCTGATGGTTCTGCTGATGTGTAGTTCTCTGAAATTTACTAATTTGAGAAAGTCAAGAGTAGACTAAGAAAACTAGGCATAGAGCAGGAGGGAGGAGCTTAAGTCACATAAGGTAGATGAATTGGAATTATCTGAATTTCAAGTAAGCATTGACTGACCCAGTATCATCATAATTTTCTTTCTGTGGTAGAGCAGTACTACCTGTCTCTATTCATTTTCTAGCTGTTTAGCTTATATATAAGATGGAATAAAAATAGAAGACAATTCCAAAGCAGAGATTTTGCCCATAATGCATGAGATACTCGGAAAGGTGCTTCAGCTCTCCAGTGAGAAAAATCTGACCCCTTTACAGACATACAGAATGGATCTGAATCATGAAATACCTATATCAGAATGAGGAAAAGGAGTGGAATCCTGTGAAGTACAGCCAGGGGAATTACAGAGAAGACAAAAAAAGGATTTATTCCACAATGACAACAAAAGTGGCTGCCTGAGGGGTGGCCTCAAATGGAAAGACCCAGGCCTGTTGAGGAATTGAGGGAATGAGTTGAATTTGGGGGAGGAACACTGAACGCCACAAGAAATAGGACTCTCACCTTGGGTTGGGAATTGTGGCTGTAACCTTAAAGAAATGACCATTTTACACATCCTTGTAGATTCTGGAAAGTTTGACTGGGTAATTATAGGGTTTGTAATAATGAACTATTCACTCTGTTTCTTTCACTATAACCCTGTAGCACAGCCTTTGCACCCATCAGAGATGTTTGAGGATAAGCTTTCCTTGTCCTGTGGTCAGAAAGGCAAGACTAAAGTTTGCATTAAGGCATAGGGTTAACAGACACATCCCAGGTATAGGGAGGAAACCACTGGAATCAGGTATCAGACACCCTAAATTCTAGTTTTTACTCTTTCACTTAATATTTGTGGGAATTCATATATGGTCTGTTTATAAACCCTTCTGTGCCAATGTATTATCTTCACTTTGACTTTGAATATCAAAAGTATATGACTGTTTGATAAACCCAACAAAAGCAATGGGAAATGATGCCCTATTTAATAAATTGTGTTGGGAAAACTGGCTAGCCATGAGCAGAAAGCTGAAACAGGACCTCTTCCTTACACTCAAGATGGATTAAAGATTTAAATGTAAAACCTAACACCATAAAAACCCTAGAAGGAAACCTAGGCAGTACCATTCAGGACATAGGCATAGGCAAGGACTTCATAACTAAAACACCAAAAATAATAGCAACAAAAGCCAAAATAGACAAATGGGATCTGATTAAACTTAAGAGCTCCTTACAACAAAAGAAATTATCATTAGCGTGAACCAGCAACCAACAGAATAGGAAAAAAATTTTTTGCAATCTACCCATCCAACAAAGGGCTAATATCCAGAATCTACGAAGAATTTAAACAAATTTACAAGAAAAATCAACCCCATCAAAAAAAGAAGGCATTCATGCAGCCAACAAACATAAGAAAAAAAGCTCATCATCACTGGTCATTACATAAATGCAAATCAAAACCACATTGAGGTACCATCTCACGCCAGTTAGAATGGTGATCATTAAAAACTCTGGAGACAACAGATGCTGGAGAGGATGTGGAGAAATAGGAACACTTTTACACTGTTGGTGGGAGTGTAAATTAATTCAACCATTGTAGAAAGTGTGGCAATTCCTCAAGTATCTAGAAATAGAAATACCATTTGAACAAGCAATCCCATTACTGGGTATATACCCAAAGGATTATAAATCATTCTATTATAAAGGCACATGTGTACACATATTTATTGTGGCACTGTTTACAATAGCAAAGACTTGGAACCAACCCAAATGCCCATCAGTGATAGACTGGATAAAGAAAATGTGGCACATATACACCATGGAATACTATGTAGCCATAAAAAGAATGAGTTCATGTCCTTTGCAGGGACATGGATGAAGCTGGAAGCCATCATTCTCAGCAAATTGACACAACAGAAAACCAAACACTGCATGTTCTCACTTATAAGTGGGTGTTGAACAATGAGAACACATGGACACAGGGAGGGGAACATCACACACCAGGGCCTGTCGGGAGTTGGGGGCTTAGGGGAGTGATAGCAGGGGCTGGGGGATTTGGGGAGGGATAACATTAGGAGAAATAGCTTATGTAGATGATGCAGGGATGGATGCAGCAAACCACTATGGCACACAAAAACTTATGTAACAAACCTGCACATTCTGCACATGTACCCCAGAACTTAAAGTATAATAATATTAAAAAAGAAGGAAGTCTTCTTTCTCAAGCTAATGTATTATTTTTTATAAAATCCATGGTCTCTATAACATGCCATGAATTGAAGAAAGTTAAGACACATGCTCAAGACAATTCGAATTTTGAAATAATATGTTAACAATGTATAACATTTGTAAATGATTATATGTCAATCGTATTATAAGCAATTATTCATGCATGCCTTGTATAAAAAGCATTAACAATATATGAAAGAAACACAGAAGTAGTGTGTTATAAATGTTGTGCTGCACCCTCCAGAAGCATTGCACCTTGAGGACTGAGGGATCTATTAATGCAGATGCTGGAAAGTTCATTAGCTGACAGCTCTCTTTGGGAATTGCCTTGAATCAAGAGATTCAGCTTGCTGAAGGTTATGCCCCCTTCCCCTAGGCATCCTGCAAATCATGACTGGGAGATACTGGTAGATAAAGGCTTGGTCCCTTGTCCCAAGTGATATAGCACTGTAAGGCAGCTTCGGAGCTCCTGGAGGGATGCCAGCTGAGACCTTTGGAGTCTGCATCCCAGTTCAAATTCTCCATCAGCCCAGTCCTGAATTTTTCCCTTCTGCCTACTGGTGCTGATACTGAGGGCATTTCCAAATAAATCTCCTGCACTTGTGTTCCCTGGGAGTTTAGCTAGAATTAGAGTGTCACTTAGAACCCTCATGGGCATCTTGGTTCCCATTAAAATCAAGAATATTCTAAATACATTTTATTCTATAATTCCCTTTGCAGCACTTACCTCAGTGATCCACTGAGTACCCTACAACATTTATAGCAAGTACTAAGCCACATCAGCATCTCTCAGAAAAGACACATCCTTTCCCCAGAACTTGTTTCTCTATTCCCGTGACTATGAACTGAAACATCCCATCTCACTTTTTGTGCCTAGATACATGTAAGCATATGCAATACATATATTTCCCCCAATTTTTATTTTGAATACTTTCAAATTTTTCAGAAACTTTGACATAGGACAAAGAACATCTGTGCACTCTTCATGCAGATTTACCATCTGTTCATTTCCTGCTAAAATTGTTTTCTCTTTACTCTTTTTGCTAAACTGTTTAAAAGTCATGTACATGATAATACTTCACACTATTTCCGTATGCATCACCTAAGGAAATAGACATTTTTGTGCATAACCACAGTACCATTATCCCACCTAAGAAATTTAACAGTAATTTTATATCATCTAACATGATACAAAGTCAAATTTCTCCATTTGTTCTAAAAATGTCTTGTATGATTTTTTTTCTCAATCCAAAATACAATCAAGGTTCATGCATTGCATTAGGTAATGTCTTGTTAGACTTATAAATTAGAACAATCTCCCTGCCTTTGGTTTTTAAACAGATTTGTTGAGGTATACCCAATAAGCTGCACATATTTAAAGACTAGGATTTGATACAGTTTGACAGATGTACACCAGAGAAATAATCACTACAGTCAAGATAGTTACCAGCATCACCTCCAAAAGTTTCCTCATTCCTCTTTTTCATTCTCCCTCACTCCTTTCCACCTCTCCCACCCCCAGCCAACCATTAATTTGCTTTTGCTCACTGCAAATTTGTTTTTGTTTTCTAGAGATTTATATAATTAAAAATCTATGATATCTCCTGTTTTTGTCTGGCATCTTTCATTCAGCATAATCATTCTGAGATTCAATCATGTTATTGCATGTATCAATATTTCATTACTTTTTATTGCTGGATAGCTTTCCATTTCAAGGATACACTACAATTTGTTTTTCCTTTCATCTGTTACAGACATTTGCGTTGCTTCCAGTTTTGGCAATTACTGTCGCTAAGATTCACGTGTAATACTCGTTTTTCATTGGCCGGGAATAACTACTTGGAAGAGGAATGGCTGGATTATATGGTAGGTGGATGTTTAACTTGTTAAAAAAAAACAAAAACAAAAACAAAAACAAAAAAAACTGCCAAAGTATGTTCCAAACTGATCGTAGCATTTTACATTCTTAGTTGCAGTGTATGAGAGTTTCAGTTCCTCCAAATCCCGTCTAACATTTGATGTGGTCGGTCTTTTTTAACTTCAGCCTTTCTAATAGGTGTGTAGGAAAATTCAATTATGATTTTAATTTTTGTTTTGTAACAACTAGGGATATTGAGAAAATTTCCTGATGCTACTTGTAATATCTTCTTCAGTGACATATTCGTTCAAATATTTTGGCCAGCTTTTTATTGGGTTGTTTGCCTCTTGCTAAAATTTGAGGGCTTTTGATTCTGAATCTAGGCCCTTTATCAGATACATGCTTTGCAAAAGACTTTATTCTAGTCTGTATCTTGTCTTTTCATCCATTTAACACTATCTTTTGAAAAACAGAAGTTTCTAATTTTGATGAAGTCCAATCAGTGTGTTCATGTATAAATTGTGTGTTTGATGTGATACCTAAGAAATCTTTGCCTAACCCAGTGTCACAAAGATTTTCTTCAATTCTAGAAGTTTTGTAGTTTAGGTTTTGTTTTTAAATATATAATCTACTTTATGTTGATTTTTATATATGGCACTAGGTTTGGGTCTGTGCGTATTTATTTATTTATTTATTTTGGATGTTACTATAACCCTAGGATCATTTGTTGAAAAGCCTCTTCTTGCTCCATTGGATTGCCCTTCCACCCTTGCCAAAACCAGTTGTTCACATATTTGCAGGTTTACTTCTGGACTCTACTCTGTTCTATTGAACTATTTTTCTTATACTCTGTTGTTTTGATTTCTAGAGCCTTATAATAATTCTTGAAATCAGATTGTATTAGCTCTCCATTTTCTTCACAGTTGTTTTAGCCAGGTTTTCTGTATTTTTGTATAAATTTTAGATTAAACATGTCAGTTTCTATAAGAAACCTGTTGAGATTTTGACTGGTAATGAATTTGTATTATAATTTGAGGAATGGGTATCTTAACAATATTGAACCTTCCAACCTATCAACAAAGCCCATTTCTCTATTTAGGTCTACTTTAATTTCTTTCAGAAATATTTTATAATTGTTCATATGTATATGTCTATAATATTTTGTTTCTCAAGGCATTTGACTTTTTGGAAGATCCCAGGCCCGTGCCAATGTCTTATAAAATGTCCTACCTTCTAGATTATTTTGTTCTTTCCTAATTAAATTCAGGTCAAATGTTTTTGCCAATGATGCTTCATGGGTGATACTATAGGCATGTGAATGTATCTCCTGTCAAGAGGCACTAATGGTTAGGCAGCCCTGCTATTGGTGATGCTAAATTTGATCATGTGGTTAAAGCAATGACTGCCAGATATTACCATTAAAAAGTTACAGTTTACCTTTGCAACCAGGAAATAATCTAGGGATGATACATTCAGACAAAATATATTTTGAAAAGTTAAACCATAAGGTTTTAGTTGATATTTTCTTTTTTAGCTTACATTCTATACTTTATCTGTATATTTTGTTTTTATCTATTCTGCTTGGTAAACAGAACTTCAGTTTTCTCTGTATATTAGAAAGCAGATGCTACTACTTCCCTCACCCTCACTCCCCTGAAATAATGTACCACTAAAAATAATATGCTGCTAGGAGATGTTTATCTAGCCCCAGCACCAAACACCCAGTGATTATAGTATTAATATTGGGGTCAGTCTGAGGGAAATGTGGGTTGAGCTCCCAAGAGATTAGAATAGGGAAAACAAAATCCTCACCCTCTTTAAAACATCTAACAGTGTTGATAATACACATTCTCGTCCTATCTCAGTGACACCTTGTCACTGTGGAGCTGGCCAGAGTTTGATCACTTTTATAGATTTATAAGCAAGGAATCAACCTGTTTTATAGGCACTCAATCAACATTAAACAAAACCAGATGTCTCACTTACATAATGGTGTGTACTACCTGTGAACAGATGGGGCTTCCATTGGTAATTATTTTTTCTTTTTCATACAGGATGTATTTTATGCTCTGTGAGGAGAATTCATATCTATTTAGATTCTGCTATGTGTCAGGCTTGGTGCTGTTTGACTTACATATGTGAGTGCTTTAAAATAGTCTGGACATTACTGAAATTACAAGAGATGCCTTGAAATGATCATTGGGCCCCCACTAGATTAATCCAATGGAAGCTTCTTTCTTTTTCCCAGTACCTCATCTCCTATAGCTATAAAACATGTTTCTGTACAATAACATTCCAACACACAGGCTATCTCCTGTACTGCATGATGCATTGTGTCCCCATCCCTCTTTGTCCATGAAAATGGGAGTAGACAGGTATTCTGAAAGTTGTATGGAAGCAGCAATATGCATCTCTGCTCATGGGGAACATTTCCAAGATTCAATAAGTTACAGCTAATGTTCATTTCATTTGGCTTAAATCAGAGCAAGTCTTGAAACGAGACAACTCAACAGAAATATGAGCAATTCAGACAAAGGAATATTCAGTTACAGAGTTGATGAATAGGGATTGATTCCAGTATTTTAACAGTTTGGTTTGCAGAAATCTTAAAATCTTTGTGAAAAATGTGAAGAAATTTTTGGTATGTAAACTCTCAATATTTATGTAAAAATCATAGTATTCATCTTTCAAAAACATTCCTGCTTATGATATTTTTACAAACTAGAATTGCAAAAGTTAAAAAAAAAGCTGAAAAGTATATAAACAAATGAGTGAAAAATAGTTGAAAGAGTTCAAAGATTCAAATTGAATACAGGTCATGTATTTATAGTCACTATCTGATGTTTTCATTTTATTTGGTGTCTGGCATTCCGTGGACTATTCTATAAACAATGGTATTGATTTTCCTAAGATATATTATTCCTATTTACAGAATTCTTTATTTCCCTAAAATAAACTGCCGAGGCAGCATTTTTCACAGAGGGCATCATTAACTTGCTTTATATCAGCTCTCTAAAAATTGACTGTGGGTCAGTTTCACTGGATTTTGTACATGCTTGCTCCTGGGAATTTTTGCTGCAGCTAGCTTTCATTAAATGTCAGGGATTGCATGAGTGGAAAAGGTAAGATGAAGCAAACTAAAATTATTGCCAACTTTTATCTAGGCAAAAGGCTACCAAATAATGGCAATGGAATCAATCTTCACTTTCCCAAAACTAAATGGTTCAAGTTTCACACAATCAAATATTTTCCCTCTCTGACTTTCCAGAACATTCTGTACTCTGAAGCTATATAGTGAGCCCTTATCTGGAGTTTTAATACTATATGCTTTAAATTCATTAGCAATGTATTGAATTTGTCTTATAAAATTAACCATGAGATCCATCAAGACTGAAGGAAAAGTGGGATGAGCTCCAAAAAGATTAGAATAGAGAAAAGATTCATTTATATTTTCAAAGATTCATTTAGATTTTAGAGTGTTTATATGGATTTATACACACATACCCATTCTTCCATGCAGCCATAAGAAATACCTTTTGATGCACATAAACTTGAGAATTAAAGAGGGAATATTTCATGATCGTGTTCTTTATCCTTAACAATTCTGGCTTAGTAATTAATTTGTGATTATGGTCTTTAGTAATTCTGCAGGAGTGGAGACATATACCCAAAAGCAGAATGCCCTCTCTAGGTCTCACTTAATTGCTTAGAAGTGAGTGTTTCCTTTAGCTACCAGCCTGGTCTGTATATTGAAACTAGTGTTTCTACTCTCACTGGTCAGGCCTGAATGTCAAGAGCCAGCTAAAGTTCAGGTTTTCTTGAGAATCTAAGAAAGAGTAAAGTTTTCCCTCTATTATCATTACAGTAATTCAAAACTTATCTGTTTCTGCTCTCCTGACAACCACCACTACACTAAATTATGAGGCTCTCCAAAAACATGTGATTCATTCTGAAAGCTCAACTCTTCACATTCATAACTAGCAAAGTGATGGGCACTCACTAATTTTTTTTAATGTAAATAAATTCCTATTTGAAAAAAATGAAGGAAATTCTTGTTCTCTTTGCCTTGATATTTCATAGTTCTTTTCTTCTTCAGTGGTAACTAAGATTAAATGAAACCCTCTTCCAAAATCATGTTGTAGCTGCTTCAATACTTTTTTGGGGGGTTGAATTAATTGGATTGGATAAATAATAACATATGAACCCTGCCCAGATGTTCATATCAGGGTTTGTATCTGATAATGCAATTTCCTTTGATTTCTAACCAACATATTCTGACATGACAGAGGCATGCCTCAAATAATTACGATTTATCTTCTTATTTTCTCCCAATTTTGACTGTTTCTACTTAACATTTTTTTTCTCACTTGGAGAATGACAATGGTATTAAAAGGCATGATCTCTATAAAAACACTACTACTGCAACTAGGGTATTTGGGTTCTATAACAATACTCAGGTCATCACTTCTGCTGAAGAATGTTGGGGGTGTCAAAAATTGGCTTTTTTCCCCCTATGCACAAAGTTGCCATTCTCTTGGCACTCATTACTTGGTTATTAGTCACATTAGTGTGTAGAAAAACAGTGTCTATTTTCCTCTGACAATTTAAAAATATCTTTGTACTTCACTTCAGGAAAATACTTATTATGCTTTCAGTAGCATAAGTGTTCAAGTGACAGTTGCCAATGTGAATTCACTCACCTCCTCCATTGCTAGGGAATTATGCCCATTTTAGGTAATCTCATACATCAGTTGATAAAAATAGCTTGATATTTCAAGGCACAATGTGAAAACCCCAGTTATTTTATTTGATTCTCTAGGACCTCTCCTTGACCATTTTTTTTAAAAAGTGCTTCATTTTTCAAATGAATTTCTTGAGGTAGGTGGCAATTTACACTTTAAAGTGGAGCATTAAGTAGCTTGACTCAGTTATAAATGAATGCTAATGTTTCCAGAAAGAGACTTTAACCTCCCTCCTCCTGGGGACATAAAACACTATCTGCTTTTCCTCTGTCTGCCACAACACACTTTGTGTGTGTGCATATGTATGTATATATGTGTGTTTGTAATTTTTTTTTTTTTTGACAAAATCTTGCTCTGGCTCCCAGACTGGAGTGCAGTGGTGTGATCTCAGCTCACTGCAACCTCCACCCCCTGGATTCAAGTAATTCTGCTGTTTCAGGCTCCCAAGTAGGAGGGACTACAGGTGCATGCCACCACATCCAACTAATATTTGTATTTTTGGCAGAGATGGGGTTTTGCCATATTGACCGGACTGGTCTTAAACTTTTGACCACAGGTAATCCACCCGCCTCCACCTTCCAAAGTGCTGGGATTCCAGGAGTGAGCTATTGCACCCAGCCAAGAAAAGCACATTTAACTACTCACGCTCACCCACAGGTTTTGATTAATGGACAGGATAGAAAGAACATCTGATGTAAAGATATGTTCCCATGCACAGGACAGAACCCCTAAAAGATCTCTCTTCGAGTTGCTATTATATGCCAACCACAGTGCCAGATGGATTTACATTTATTATTACCCTTAATCACCTGAAATAATGTCGTTATTCTTGTTTTATGGGTCGGGAATGCTTAAGTTCTTTATATTACATGAATATGATCACATAGATGTAAGTGGTAGGACCCAGATTGTTCTTACATGTGGTTCCTTCATAAAGAAATTATGAAAATTAATGCATTTATTTTGGACTTTTCCACATGTCCAAAATTACAGAAAAGTGCATGGATGAACAGATTTCTATTTAGGATGGGAAGTTGTTTCTCCAGTTAGAAGCCAAAATGGTGCTCTGGGGAAGCAGAAGTTCATGGAGGGTCTCTTTCCTGTTACGAAATCCTGGGTGTCTAGGCGCCATGACAACTGGCAAACGTGTGAAGGTGATAATAAGGGAGATAGATGCCTCACCCTCAGATCCCTCTCTATGGGCAATACACTTTTTCAAAGATCCCTCCACGGCATAAAAGAGTACTCTCAAACAAAGAAGTCATTTGGAGGTTGGCTAGTATGATGGATTATATAGTGACCCTCAACTCCAATCCTGAATCTTTGAAAGTGGCCTTATTGGAAAAAGGGACTTTGCAGATATAATTGGTTTTGTGGTTTTAATTTGCGTTTCTGGGATGGTTTCTATACTTCCAATCCTGCATAGCCATCTCAAAGGATAGAGCCACGTGCTTGATCTTGTTATTGGGTGAAGAGTTGATAACTTTGAATCTTGGGTTATTAGACATGGCTATTTTCATGGCCAATACAAAGCTGCTTTTTATAGCTTTGAAGATTTTGCAAGAAATTATTTTGTCTTCTGCCAAAAATTTGACTATACATTTCATTTAGGTCTTTGACAAGAAGGTAAAGCAAATTCAATTTCCTGGTGAAATTTTGACATCAATTTACCTCTTTTTCTACTTTTGTTGGAAATAACCCACCATAGACATCCTTATGGCTGGCAGGTGACAACCAGGCATGAGCTGGGCTTGTACTTAGCTGACCTCTGTTATTAAAATGGGTCTGTTCATAGAACTAGAACCATAGACAATTGAGGCCACCGTTAAGAGAATCCTCATGTAAGTGCACTGAATTCCCACTCCAGTGGAAGAGGAAAGGGAAGAGAGGAAGACTGGAAAAGGGAGAGAGAAGTGTGTGTGTGTGTGTGTGTGTGTGTGTGTGTGTGTGTGTGTGTGTATTTTTTTTTTTTTTTTGAGACATAATCTTGCTCCGTCTCCTAGACTGGAGTGCAATTCCAGTCTTCATAGTTACTAGAGCTGATCAGAAGTAAAATATAAGTGTAGGCCATCCTGTGTCATTATTTCATAATACAGAATTGAGAGTTAAGTTATGGATAGTATTTCACAAAAACAAAAATTTTTGGCTACTATGCTTAAACATTTACTATGAGCCAGGCACTGGGCTTTGTATAATGTACTTTATAGAGTAGCTCATTTCAGTGCTATGATATCAATCTCAGGTAAGAGACTCATTTTTTCAGATAAGACCCATAGATTTAGAAGGTGGAACCAAGTTCACACAGCTGAATAGTGGAGAAGCTGGGTTTCTAACCCAGAGCTTCCTAGTTCCAAAACCTATGTCTTAACCTCTTCACTGGACTGGAAACAGTCAAAGTAATAAAATGGAAGTGTTACTTATGAAACAGTCCAGCAGTAGTAACAAATCCAGACAGGACAGCTTCTGAGTCCCTCTATTTGATACCTTATTAATTTAAGAAAAAACTTGCTAAGGCCATTCATTTATAAACAAAAGATAAAATAAGATAGAATAATTACAGAGCTAGCACAGGGGCTAAAGATGTCACTCAACAGATGTGGAGTGACAGTTGAGGCTAGTTACCCTGTGCTTTGTCACTGTGATATTGAGGAGGGAAGTTTACTGAAAGGACAAACTCAAGTCCAGGTTCTGTGGCATTTTCACAGTATCAATTACCTTGCAACTTATTTAGGAATCCTCTCTACTTGGACAAAGGTCTTTTTCAAAGGTGTTTTGAAGTGGCTTACCACAAAACTATATGAGCTTGGAGAAAGAGAGCAGAAATCAGCAATATAGAGGGAGTGGGGGGAGAATTTGAAGAGGAACGTTAAGGTACAATAGCTATTAGCTATTAGCGTTAGGACATGATTTTAAGTTTTCTGGCAAAATATGAGAGAAGGCAGAAGCAATCTCACATCAAGAGGGTTTAAGGAAGGGAGCAAGGGAACATTGGGAATGCCAGTAGGATTTGGAAGCAGCACTGGTCTTAGAGCTCTGGCCCCATATTTTAGGTGAATTATTTGTCCTGTTTCTTTCTGTATCTGTAAAATGGGTGTAAATTTACCCACCCCACCTACTCCACAGAACCAAGATGACACTCAAAAAAGTCAGTATTTGTGAAAGCCCTGTTCTTGGGCAGGTTTAATTTGGCCAAGGTTGTCTGTAAATTTGAATCTGAATGCCTTTCTTCGGAACATGCACCATCCACTTATTATTCAGCACTCATCTTGTTTTGCGTCCTGCTGCTTCAGGAATTTTAGCTTGTGGACTCAAAACCCTTGGTTTAATGAGACTAGCCAGCCATGTAATGTGAGCATATTAATCTGTTTACATCTGGTGGCCATAGAGAGACTTGAGGGGCAGGGGTTAAAGGAAGACTGGTTCCGGGGACTGGACTTTGAGATAGCCTAAAGCTCTAGGCAAGAGTGGACATGGCCCTCAGAAACAGACCTTTGTCAGATAAATCCAGTGGGTCCTCAGATCTGTTACTTTGTAGATTTCCTAAGTATCTGACCCTGGATCATATCTGAACACAATATTCCTATCTGGATCTGAACATCAGAATTACATATTTTCTGAAGACCAGCAGAGAGGCTTTAAAAAATTAATCATAATAGTCATAAATTATGCCATTTATTGAATAATGCCTGTCCTAAAAGTATTTACAGTTATGTAGACTAAGAGGGGAGAAAGATGTAAAAATTAAATAAATAAATAAAATTAAAAAGATAAATAAGGATATAATATGCTACAGTGGAAAGTGCTACAGAACTATAGACTATAAGACTGAGGAAAGCAGACTAAGGAGATGTTCCAAGGCAGAGGAGGGTTTGTGGTATTCAGTAAGGGTAGGAGCTCACTGCAAAGGGGTAATGTGAGCAATGATGTGGCAGCGAGGTATTTAGCCAGGTAGGGAGCTAGAAGCAGGACATTCCAGAGAGAGCCTATGGTTCAACAGGGATGTTAAGTTCAGCCTGAACCAGGGATGTGCCTGATGTGAAAAACTCCATTGTCCTGTGGTGAGGATGAAATGCGATCATAGAAGCTACATACTTTGCCCTGGTCCTTGCCTTATGGAAAGGTTTCAAAAAGAATTAGAAGATGTTACACACACATCTGGTCTCAGAAAACACTCTAATTTTTAATGATCTGGCTTTTATTGTGATAATTTCTGTAAATTTACTGAAATGGTTTTACTGAAATGGGTTTTGCCTATTTTGAGTGGTATGGCCAACCATAATGGGTGGTTTCAGTCAACTTAATTCCTTATGAACACATATCTCTACAAAAGAGCCATAGGGTGCAAACTGCAGGCTGGGTGGAGTCCCGTCTAGGGTCAGCACTGAGTGTTTCTGATGGCAAACAACAGCCTTGTGAAGGGAGATGTGGTTTGTTCTCCTCACTTGACAAATGAGGAAACTGAGGCCGACAGCAGTCAAGGAATTGACTTGCCCCATGAGAAAGCAGCAGAGCTAAGCAAACACACATCTTCTACCCAGAGCTCTTCCATGAGTCCATTTATTGAACAAATGCACTTGACCAGGTCCCACTCTAACCCTGCCCAAAATGGCCCTCTCTTTCCTTCTGGGAACTTTCCCTATCCCTTCTCACCTTCCCAGTCCTTGGGCTGAGCAAGTGGATTCATGGGACATAAGTAGAATGAATGTTTGTCCTTTTTTGCCAGGGATGGCCCTGTTTATACCCATGTCTTGGCTTGATTATTTCTGGTTTCCCCCTTTACTCTCAAACATGTACCAGTTTGGAGGACTAACTTCATAGTCATTCTGGATAAAATATCTCTATGCTATTCACAACAAGCCAGCTGCCATTGACGGACTTGGTGCCTTAGCTTAAAGTGTGGTTTGCTCAGGTAAATGTACCACTCTTCAAAGTTAATGTTTTATTTTTCCCCCCAAATTTTGGCCAAAATGTCCTGTTAAGAACTTGTTCAATTCTAAAGGAATGTGAGGTAGGAGAAGACAGGGACAATATTCAAGATATTTCCCAACCTTGGCAGGGGCCTAGAACTTGAGCTGTATATGTGCAGATAGGCTTGGCTGGGGAAAGGAAGAAATTTCACTCCCCACCTCCAATATTTCTCCACTGGCTGGAGCTTTTGTTATGGACTTGCCATCAGACCGCATCTGTGAAGCCTCTTCCTATGGACTGCTATTTTTTCAGCAAAATGAGGGTTGGAACTCTGTTATCTCAAAACTCCACAGTGCTGTGTATTTACAATTGCAGCAAGACAGAGGTGAGCACCAAATGTTGGGATTTGGTTGAAATTTCCTCCCTGGAAACTGAGGAGCAATGCTTCTCACAGAGCCAGGACTGTGGATTCTTTGCCAAGGAGATATAATGAGATGTATGTAAATAGCTCTCCCTTCTTGCTCTTTCTGCCTTCAGCCTCCTCAATTATAGAGCAAGAGCTCTGCCAGTTCGCCCGAGTTCTAAAAATTCACCTCTTCGGTCCAGCAAAACAGGCATTAAGAAGCCTATAAATAATCATCTTATTCTCACATCTCTGTAACAGCAGGGAGGCTGGTGCTGCAAAAAAAATGAATTGGCAGTTCGTAGACAACTCAAATGAATATTGAAGGGGAGGCTTACAGGAGGCATTTGGAAGTAAAAGCAACACTTTTTTTCCCCAAGGATGATCAAAAGCAATTCCCCTTCACTCCCACCTATCTTGTGTCTTTAATTCTTTTCACAGTATAAGGTCCACGGCTCAGTTTCTCTCTTTGAGATGCTGAAGCTAAACATGAGAAAGGAGAAAGAAACCCTTTGGTTCCCTGGACAGTGGGATATTGTCATTTATCAGGAGAAGATGTGAACTGTATAAACACCCTGTGCTATTTAAGCTTCATGTGTTGAATAAGAAAGAAGCTGCTTTCTTTCCCCCCAATTTTCCTTCAAATCCAAAAATTACAGCCAAAGCTGGGGTTTGAGGGTAGAATCAGGAGGCAGTCTTCATGAATTTTCATTAGTGCCCTCACTATAATATTTTAAGAACCCTCTGACTGTTCCTTTTTAAAATGAGGCCAAATATTAACTTAGACTTTGCATTTTCTCAATCTATTCCTAGAAAATGACCTGTGTGCCCTCTGTAGACAGAAAGGAATGGCACACTTCATAGTGCTATTGTAATCAACAGTGTTACTCATCTGAAATGAAATTAGAACCAGATCCTCAACAGGTAACATAATTCCTTCTGTAAGGCAAATTAAACACAAAAATAAAAACAAAACTTATTAACCTTTTTAACCAGCAGCAAGAATTATTTAGAAACTTCCATTTGGCCTGACACAAAGTACCAAGCCATCTTTTGGTATAGTAACTAGTAGTGGGCTCTGTCCACAGTGGCTTATATACAACATCTCACTTACACAGCGTAAGAGATGGGTAGATGGGTATTACTGTTATCACCAGGGATCAGATCAGAGAGGGAGGCTCAGAGGACTTATATCCTCATTCAAGACTATAAAGCTGGGGAGGGGCAGTGCCAGAATTCATACCTGAGAGAGTCTTTACTCTGTAGCTCATGGGCTTATAGGAAGCAGCTTTTGAAAAACACTAATGTTACTTAATAGCACTGACCTCAAAACATCATTAAGTCATTTTTCAAATGCCCATATTTTCCTTGTGTAGGATAAAAGGTTTTTCTTCCTTTGCTGAATAAGCTGGATATCTAGACACAAGCATTCAAATACAAATAATGTAGAAAGGAATATAAAAACAAATAACTCAACCTATAATTAAGTCCTCAAATTTTCCATTTGAAGTCTAGATAATGATGTGCTATAATTATAATAAAAATAACAATCTATTATCACCACTATGAAATTAGCTGTTATTATAGAATTCTTACTGGCTTGAACATCTCTTCTTGTTAAAGAAGTACCCTCGCCACAACCCTGTTCCCTAATTTTTTTGTCCTTTTAGTAGGAGTAGAAATAAATTTGGGTGGGAAATTATTGTTACATGATTAGGAATAGTTTTGGTGAGGAGGATGGTAAATAGTTGAATTCAGCCAACAATCATTCTTTACCTAAATGTCAGTGACTCCCCCATCAAAAGACAAATGGACAGTGTTTCAAATGTGATGGTGTGAAAGCAGTCAGCTCATGCAAGTTAGCAACGGGATATGTGTGACACTGTAGTATATATCAATTTTAGTTGTATATCTCTGTCACATTGAACCACTTAGCAAGAAAAAACAAAACAAAACAAAACAAAACAAAACAAAACAAAAATAACCTAAAAGACAAAAATAACCACTATCAACAAGAAGTCAAGAAATTTAATTTTATCTGAAACCTTTATCAAAAAGGTTTATTTTACCATCCTGGCTGAATGAAACACACAGTAACTTAAAGAAAATCTGAATTTCATCTGAGGCTGTCATTTTCCTTGTGGCGTGAACTTGGTACTATCTGGCAGACACACAGTGCTAAGGTGCCCAGGGGGAACCAGGAGTGCTTCTTTCAGTTTGTTTATTTCACCAAACTCTCAGGCCACTCTGACTGAATTGTAGGAGACATTGGCCTGAGTATTAGCAAGCACTACTTGACTAAATTCACTAGTCAAAAGGAACACCACAAAGTCTGGCTTACGCCACGTCCTAGAAGACCTGTTTTTGTAGTCTTAACATGGCTGTCAGGCCGGGCGCGGTGGCTCAAGTCTGTAATCCCAGCACTTTGGGAGGCCGAGGCGGGTGGATCATGAGGTCAAGAGATTGAGACCATCCCGGTCAACATGGTGAAACCCCGTCTCTACTAAAAATACAAAAAATTATCTGGGCATGGTGGTGCGTGCCTGTAATCCCAGCTACTCAGGAGGCTGAGGCAGGAGAATTGCCTGAACCCAGGAGGCGGAGGCTGCGGTGAGCCAAGATCGTGCCATTGCACTCCAGCCTGGGTAACAAGAGCGAAACTCTGTCTCAAAAAAAAAAAAAAAAAAAAAAAAAAAAAAAAAAAAAAAAAAAAAAAAAAACATGGCTGTCACCTTGGAAAACAGCATACTTTATGTAATGTTTGGCTTAGCTGCATCTGAAGCTATTTGATATTTTGATATGTTCACATTAGACTTCTCTGCCCAGGTACAAGGGGAAGTTGGCCTCTTCTTGATCCTTCTTTTTTTTTTATTATTATTTTTATTTGAGACAGAGTCTCACTCTGTCACCCAAGCTGGACTGCAGTGGTGCAATCTCAGCTCACTGCAGCCGCCACCTCCTAGGTTCAAATGATTCTCCTGCCTCAGCCTCCCGAGTAGCTGTGATTACAGGCACCTGCCACGATGCCTGGTTAACTTTTATATTTTTTAGTAGAGACAGGTTTTTGCCATGTTGGCCAGGCTGCTCTTGAACTCTTGACCTCAGGTGGTCTGCCTTTCTCGGCCTTCCAAAGTTCTAGGATTACAGATGTGAGCCACCACACCCAGCCTTGATCTTTCTTGTGTCCCAGATATTCAAGTCTTGCTTAGACTATCAAGATTTTTTTTCCCCTTCCTCCTCATGACCATTTTTTTTTTCCTTTTACAAACATCAAAAAATAAAGAGAAAAAAAAAAATTATCCAAAGCTGCTATTTAAAATAATAGCCACATTAAGAGAAAGAAGGAAAGGGGTACTCTCATTTCTTTCCTTTTTAGAATCTTTTTTGGGAGTCCCCAAAACTCTAAAAGGAGAATGATTAAAAGGAGATTTAGTGGTATCTAAAGGAGAATGAAAGCTTTAGATACCACTCTGGAGGTCACCGCCATGCAAATAAGTTGTGCCCTAGTTAACATCTAGGCCCTCTACTGAGCAAGAGGGGCACTGTTGTAAAATGCGGCTAAGCCTAGTGAGCTTCAAAGGCAAAAAAAAAAAAAAAAAAAAAAAAAACAAACTCCTCCGGTGGAAATACTCCTTTTGTGCGGCTACATAAAAACAACAACAATGAAAATACAGAGAATATTAATGATGGAAATGGGCAGCATCTCAAGGAGACTTGGGCACTTTTTATTTGTTCTCTTTCGTGCTAACCCCAAATTCATTTCTCCCTTGGTCTACTCCATCTCTTTCCATCCTCCATTCCCCTCCCCACCCCTAGCCGGTAGCACATTTGTTGTTCGTTGCAAAACCACATCTCTTGAGTCTGTCTACTTAACCTTCACTATCACCATCGCTTGTCACCACCTGGAATACTCTTTAGTGGTCTCCATTATCGCTTCTGTCCCCTCTGTAATTCAGAGTTATGTTTTTCCTTACTTTAAATAAAATTATGTAGACCTCATGCTTCCAACTCCCCTTTGGCTTTCTATTGTATTTGCCTTAAACTCCAACCTCCTCAACATAGTCTGCATTGCTTCTGTACAATCTGACCTCAGCCTCTTCGGGTGCCTTTTTACCTGCTCTGTCCTGGTATACCAGCCTCCTAGTTTCTTCAACAGTTCAGTCCCTTTCCCAGTTGAGTTAGTTGGTCATGCTGAATATGTTGCATGTATGGGCCAGGTGGGCTAAAGCAAAAAAGAAAGCTGCTTTCTCGGAAGTGGGAGGAAAAGGGAAGTATCTGCAACCATTCTTTGTAAGAGCTAGGCAGGGGCCAGTGTGAAGCTGACCAAAGAGGACGTCAGAGTTAAGCTCTAATTCTTTGGCTTGGAAGCACAAGGAAACAGAGTTTTTCCAGGCTGATTTTTATTGACTGAGTGTCCACATTCACATCCTCATACCCACCTGGGTTCTTTCCCTCCATCTATGTAATCATCCATTATCTATTTAGCAAACTTTCATTAAGCATGGACTATGGGCCAGCAGGATAAAATGCCAAGGTGACATTATTAGGATAAAATGGATATGCATGGATCAAATGTTGGCCCTTGACTCAGCTCACCTCTACAAGCATACCTGGTAAGGCAGCCCAGTGACACAGACCCTTTTCCTGCCTCAGCCCCTGAGAATGACCTCCAGAATACAGACTTCACATGACTGCCTGAGGATATGCTGTTCTGATTAATTAAAGAGCCCAGTTGTGGAATTACTTCTTTTAGATGAGAGTCTTTTTTGGCCTGAAGAGGAATTGCAATCCAGAACCATTCATTATCATCAAAGGCTCTAACTCCACCCTCCAAATTTGATATATACACACATATACACAAAACCTTCCCCCCAAAATCACCATGAAGCACAGGGAGATTTGTGGTTGTCTTTTTTTTTTGGATATGAGCAACCAACAAAGGCTGTTGACAAAGTATTACAAGCATATCTTTGGGCCCACGTGTACTACATGACACTAACAAGGACCATCAAGAAGTTAGATATTGGAACTGACAGGACTAACTGCACCATGATGACTTAAAAATTGACTGTGGTCCACCCAGGCAAACACATTAGAATAAGGGAAAAAACAACCAGTGTGACAGCCATGGTACATGGACCCTGCATTGACACAAGACGTCTCTTCTGTATTAGGTTGTGAGTTGCTCATTAGACTTAAGTTCAAAACCAAGAGAAAGAGAAATGAAGAGCTGTATTATGCCGATAAATCTTTAAACATGCTAATGAGGGCTTAGTAAGAAGTCCTTCTGATTTAAAACAACCAACCAGACGCTCTCTAAGTAATGACAAAATAAAATAGCTTATTCACGCAAGGACTGGGCGTGATAAATTCTGTCTCAGTGTACTCCTAAATAGCAGGAGGCTTTGGGCATGGAAGAGAAAATTGGGGTCAGACTGGGGAAGATTATCACCTATGGAGGCTAAATGCAAAGGCTTATAGCTGAGTCATAAACAGGTCCACAAGAGCTTTTTTTTTTTTTTTTCTTTTTTTTTTTGAGACAGAATGTCACTCCATCACCAGGTGCCAGGCTGGAGTGCAGTGGTGCGACCTCAGCTCACTGCAACCTCCACCTCCCCAGTTCAAGCAATTCTTCTGCCTCAGCCTCCTAAGTAGCTGGGACTACAGGCGCGCGCCACCACGCCCAGCTAATTTTTTTGTATTTTTAGTAGAGACGGGGTTTCACCATGTTGGCCTGGATGGTCTCGATCTCTTGACCTCGTGATCTGCCCGCCTCGGACTCCGAAAGTGCTGGGATTACAGGCGTGAGCCACCATGCCTGGCCAAGAGCTTATTTTCAACACTTCCTCCTAGGAGCACACAGAGCCACACTGCTGCTTCCAACACTGCACTCCAGGAGCCAAGTTAAGTTTCTGACTTGACTCTATGACTGTGGCTCATAGAGATTTGCTTATCAATTAGGTTTCATGGGTCTAGGGAGATAGGAAATGTAGCCTTTTTTATTTTATTTTTCTGGGGATTGGCAGTAGGAAATTCAGCTTCTTTCAAGTTTGCTTTCCATGATCTCTTTGATGCATCTACCTCAGTTTAGGAAAATGTGAGGTACAGGGAAGTAATCAGTGGTTTCTGAGGCAAGGTCTGAGTTATTCCTCCTGTCTAGTCGTAGGCAAAGCTCATTTTTGGGAAAATGGGCAGGAAAGCCAGAGCTTTGAGTAGGGATGTGAAAACTCGTTCTTTTCTATTCACTTTTTGCATGCTCAAGGCACAACTGAAAGGGCATCTGCAGAAAGATGCTCCTGGTCAGTGAAGCTGCAAGGGCAACCTGTGAGTGAATCTCAGCGGAGAACCAGACAGGAGGCTGATGAGCAGGGAGCTCTGCTGGGACAAGGCATAGGATACTATGCTCTGGTCCTGACCCAGAAAGGGAGAGTGAAGTCAGTGCAGAGTCCTTCGGGGGGAGGCAAAGAAAATAAATGCACAAATTTATGTAGACTGTCCAGACAGTCTGGAAAATTGCCCCCAAGACTATAGATTATCAAAGTCTTGGGGACAACTTTCCAGATAAAGTTGGCCTCAAAAATCTACATGGAAAAATCCAGATAATTGAGGCTAAAATTTTTTCTGTGATAATTTTTCAGGATAATGGTTCACATTCTCATTTTCCCCAGCTAGCATTCCCAGGACTACCCTTTCAAACACTGAGAAGGGCAATACCATGTTACAGTATTCAAATGGTGAGGAATAAAGATTGAGGAATAAAGATTTTTCCTCAGTTTCTGCATCTTTTAATATTCTAAGAACTTATCTGGGAGGGAATTGAATTATTTAAATAACTTGACAGAAAGAATAAAGAAAAATCATGTTATTCTCTAACATAATATACATCAAATTGCAACCAGGAGATAGCTGAGGAATTAGGCTTGTGCTATTAAAACTATTTCTGCAAAATCAAACACTGCATGTTCTCACTCATAGGTGGGTGTTGAACAATGAGAATACATGGACACAGGGAGGGTAGCATCACACACTGGGGTTTGTTGGGGGGAATAGGGGAGGGACAGCGGGGTGTGGGGAGTTGGGGAGAGATAGCATGGGGAGAAATGCCAGATACAGGTGATGGGGAGGAAGGCAGCAAATCACATCGCCATGTGTGTACCTATGCAACAATCTTGCATGTTCTTCACATGTACCCCCAAACCTAAAATGCAATTAAAAAAGAAAACTATTTCTGCAAATTATATTATCAGAAGGTCTGTAGTCAGAGAAACACATTCATGCATGTCCACAGCTTCCTCTCCATTCTTTTGTGTGCTCTTCTGCATCTTGTTCATTACACATGCTTTACTCTAAATCATGCCATACTTATACATATATATCAGATTGTGATTATGATCTGTGATAAGATATATATGTGGTGTACATGTACACACATGTATGTATACAATCTGATGATTTTATCTTCAAGACCCCATGTAGAAAAGCCAGACCATGGAATGGCCCAGCCCCTTAAATGACCATTATTCATATCTCAAACAGAAAAGACATGAGAAGGGAAAGAACATACTGCTTCTACTCTGAATGGGTAAATGTATTTTAGAAAGAAATATCCTCCTTTCCTCCTCCACGTGTAAAACACTTAGGCACTGTGAGACAATAATTCTGATGATGATAATGGTATTAATAACCTCTTACTTTGATGCTTGATGATTTATAAAGTGCTTTTCACTGACCTTGTCTCTGACCCCTGCCACACAATTCTGTATGGTAGGTGTTATTAGCCTCATTTGACAGTTAAAATAAAAAATAAGGATTTAAGATAGAGTCCCTAACCTGTTGGCCAGTGGACGGCTTCTGACCTATACAACCATATGCACAATGTTTTTAAAATTGTGGATAAATGACGAGCATTTTAAAGTCCTAACTTTTTATGTAAAACTCTTCATTCCCAACTTCTCTTTAAAAATCTCAAGGCCTGTCCACCTTTATTCTAGAGGGATAACTCTTTTTAAGCAGGGCATGAGTACTTCAGTTTTCCAGAGTCCCACTGAGCCCTCTCACCCATTAGTGCCCTGTTTTTGTTTGTTTATTTTTCATTAGGCTTCCTGCCTAGTCCTTGTAGATATCGAAGTTGCAAACAGTTCTCAGAAAGCATCAGAAATATGCTTAAGATCAAGCAGCCGATAAATGGCAGAAGGAGAAATTGAAGCCAGAGCTCCAGTACCAGGCTTCTGTCTCTGACGGTGGCTGTCAAAGAGAATGACATGAACTGGATGCTGAAATCCCAAGTATGGGGTATAGGGATCTGCATGTTGAACAATCACCCAGAACATGATGTGATTAAAATCCTTGCAGTTTGTGACAAACTGCAAGAAGCACTGTCCTAAGGACTCAGGAGGCTTGGGAATCTCCTTGATTCTCTTACTAAACTAGCCTGTCTCTCAGTATTGAATCATCAAGTATTTGGGCACTAAGTTCTATGTTCTCTGCTTGTGGATAATGTAATTGCTGGGGACTATAGATTCATTCATGACCTATAAAATGAATCCATAACATGTGCTCATTTCTTTTCATGTTCTCATCAATGAGAAACAGATTTTTCTCATTTATTCAACAAGTAGTCACTGAATGTCTATCTTGTAATTTGCGTTATGTTTGGCTATGAAGATCAACATGCCACTTAAGAAGTGATTGTTCAGTTGAGTTCTCCAACTAATGAATTCAAGTGAGACTGAGCTATCGGCCTGAATTACCCCAAAAGTACTTTGATACTTAACTTATATTGGTAAGCACAGTCTTTTTAGAGCCTGCATGGAACTCACATGGTTAATACAGTCCTATGACCTTATTTTTTTCCTGATGGCCATTGCATTTGGACTTACTTGACTACAAGTCTTTTACAAAAGAATTTAAGTATTTCATTTTCTAGACAATGCATAATGACAGCAGGAAACCACTCAAAATGTCATATTTTAACCATCGATACTTCATTTGTTTCTATGAGATTGAGAATAGCTGAAATATTTTTTTCTTGTCTATGAGACTGCACAATGCATATGTCTACATTATGTCTTATATCTCCCTCTATCACTTTTTTTTTTGAGATTCTTAGGAAAATATAAGGCAGATACAAACTCTAATCTCTCTAAAGTTTTGAAAGTTGACTAAGTATTTGCTACTCAAAATGTAGTCATAGGACAAAGTGTGTTGGTACTTCCTCGAAGTTTGCTAGGAATGTAGATTCTTAGGCAAAAATGTACATTTACCAAGACTCCCACGTAATTTCTATTTACACTAAAGTTAGAAAAGCAAGCCCTGAGTTAAGTTCCTTGTTAACAGTTCACTAGATGTGGTTGTTTTGGTATACAGATTTATTTTATAAGGACTTTTAGATGCAGAAAAGCTAGGCAGTAGGAAATAGGTGGTACGATGTAGCTACAGACTAAACTGTCTGGGAAATGTTGATTTTTTTTTAATGACCTTTTTCCCTATCTTTATTTCAAAGTAAACATGGTAGGAGAGTGTGAGCAGAAAATACCAAAACAAAACAAAAGGAAAATATAGAAAATGTGATCTTATGAATTTATAAGGATTTCTTATGTATTAGATATTAAGACCTTGTCATTCATCTGTATTTCCAGCATTGCCTCTATTTTTGTTCTGTTATTTCATGTTTTTACATAGTCACATCATTGGGAATTATTTTCTTTATTATTTCTTCTTTTAAGATCAATAGTTAATAGCCTTGGCTGCACATTGGAATCATCTGGGGAGCTTTGAAAACCATTGATGCTTGGATTCTCCCCATCCTCCCCTCTGCTGGACATCCCAATTTGATTAATTTGGTGTCCTACATGGGTATCAAGATTTTCAAATGTTCCCAAAATGATGCTATTGTGCCACCAGGGTTAAAAACCACTGTCTTAGAAAGTCCTCCTCTCTAGCAAGATTAGATAATGTTCAGCCATAAGTGCTTCTAAATGTTCCATGGTTTTATTCTTCACCTGTTTCTTAGTTTGTTCTATAATATGAGTTTGGATTCAACCCAGGATATATTTGAACGCTTTGAATAATATACTGTCAGTTCTTCTTTGTAATTCCTATTTTATCTTTTCCTTTTAGTTTCAACAGATAATTGATCTCACAATCAAATTCCAGATGACTTATTACAATGGCAGAGAGTCAGAAAGTAACATTCCGGAAGTAAAAGCTTCTAGACATTTCTAGTCTCAGAGTTTTGGGGAGTAGTAGGAAGAACGTGAGTTTACTGCTTCATTTGCAAACAATCACTAGGAAATTTTGCCTTTCACTGACTAAATTGGTTAATGATTGAGTAATTTATTCAGTTTAGATTGAGTCAACAACAGTCTTAACAATAATCACCACAGAGATGAAGTGGAAACTTCCAGGGCTCTAAACTTTACTCTTTAACAGTTTCTCTACAATTGTGATTTCTCTATTGAGTGGTTTGTGAATGGACAAAATAGCTGTCAGAGGCAGATGCATCTAGTGGTCATTGTCACGGCTTAGTTGAAAGTCAGAAGTCTTGACATGGAATTAAATAGTCCTGACTTCACTTAGGAGACAAAGCAATTCATCCTTTACCCAGAAATGCAGATGATATTACTTCAGAAAGCTACACATCATTTTCATAATTTTTATAGTTTTCCAGGTCCCATTAGATTGCCACTCAGTCCTAAGACTTCATAAGCTTAAAGTGCCAGGCTATAACTATTGCTATAAATAATATTTCTCAGACTTTCCTCAGATTCCCTTTACACACAAACTCAAATAGCAAATCGAATATATTTTCCTTCTATATGCTTGACTGGCATCATTCGGATTTTAAATTTTCAACATGGATCACATTACATTATTAATAGAGAACAAGTAGAATTTTTGACATTTTAGTTTAAAATTTGTACTCTTAAAATCCACAGAATTCAGAGCATGGTAACCTATTTCAGGCATCTGAGCATGTCAAAATGCAGAATTTCATCACACAAAGCACTGAGCCTTTGCTATCAATTCTCACAGAATATAAGGTACTGCAGATACTGCACTGTCTTTCTCTTCACATCATGCCCAATAAACCCTCATTGCTATAGAACACCTGTCCCAGTAGCATGTTGTTTGACACAGATCATGCTATCTTGCTTCCATGTGATCTTTATAGCTGAAATCCTCTAGTGAGCTAATAAGGAAATTGATCATTTGCCCAACATTTGTTGGTCATCAACTATATGTAAAACTCTGTATAAGGCATTTGAAGACAGGAGGATAAATTAGTGTGGAACCTTGCCCAAAAGAGGTCATTTGTTAGGCAAGGATGTCTTATACAATGGGGCACAGAGTATTTCAGGAGTACAGGACTGTGTATACATTATGACATGATGAATCTTTCAAAAAATAAATTGAGTGTAATTATCTAGACACAAAAGTGTATATACTGTATGAGTTCATTCATATGATGTTCAAGCACGGGCAGATCAAATCAGAATAATGGTTATCTGAAGATGGGTCCTGAATAAGAAGGGACATAAGAAACTTTGAGTGATGGGAATCTATATCTTGATGTGGGTAACAAGTTACATATGTGTACGCATTTGTCAAAATGTATCCCAAACACATTTAATACTTGTACATTACAGTGCTTTATGATATAAATGTAAAATATACATATACTGCATACATATATCACATGTAGTTTTCATTAGTGATGCTACATATATAGTATCATTAATTTTAAAAAGACCTAGACGTTTAAAGCAAGGAGAGGTTTTAGGCAAACTTGTGAAGACTTAAAGAAGGTGATAATTTTAAAACAGGCCTTGAAGAGTGAATAACATTTAATACAGAACACATCTATGGGAAGAAAGAAAATAAATTAGAGAGTTTTTACTGAAGGGTCAGTAACTCTGTGAGCCTTGCACTTTCAGCGAAGTTGTGAAAGGAAATATTTGCAATACATTAATGGGAAAGAAGGAAGGACAGCTTGGGGAATTATACCAAAATTCCCCAAGCTGTCCTTCCTTCTTTCCCATTAATGTATTGCAAATATTTCCTTTACTTAATGTATTGGCAAATGGGAACCAGTAAACATTTTTGGGTGAGGGAGAAATATGACTGTGGCTGTGCTTGGGCAGGATGGGTCTGGCCACACTGTGTCCAGAGACACTCAGAGAGAGAGAGAGGAGTGACAGAAATAAAGTTAAACTCTGGAGAGCTGCTGGAGTTTCTAAAGAAGCAAAATTAGTGCTGGACATATTGAATAATGGCAAAGAAAGGGGGAGATGTAACACCTTTAATACACACTGTGTAGGATTGTCTGAATTGTCTGGATGTTGGAGGTGAGGGAGACAGAGAGGCCAAAAGTTTTAAGTCTGGCTGTCAGGAGGGGGTCAGCAAATTAGGAAATATAGTGGAAAATAACCAGTTCATGAGAGAGTGTTGGACATCCTAAGTTAGAGAAAAACCTGGGAAGAAAAGCAAGCACATTTTGGACACATACTCGACAGCCTGCAAAGCTGAGAAGCTCAAACCAAAATCTTTTGGGAGATTCTGGCAAGTCATTAGCTCTCTCTTCCCCTTGATTTCTCTTGACTTCCAATCCTTGACTGAGCCCTTAGATACAAGCAATGCAGGGAGCATACAATAGTGGTGTCTTTGTTTCCACATTGTCTTCCTTGTGCTATGAGACCTCTTGATATTATGATGACTCATTTTTCAAACTCTTCAGGGCAATGCAAATGTTTCTTTTAAGAGCATACCCTGAAATGGCCTTCCATCTGGATTACAGCAAAGTCCAAACTCATTGGCAATAGCATGCCAATTTCAGAAAAATTGACATATCCAAACACTAGGTCCATTTTTTTATTTAGAAAGAAAAGAGGTGCTCCTACAGGAAGGCATTGTTGCCTTAGGGTGAATTGGGTGTGACTGACAGTAGGAATGTGGAGACCTTAGTGGGCATCCCACCTTTATTATCATCAAACTGGATCTTGAGCAATCTTTTACACTCTATGATTTAGCTTTCTCTTTCATAAAAGGGGATACGGATGTCTCCATTAGATAATTATTTTGAGTATCAAGTAAATTGACGTCAAAATGCATTACAAACTGGAAATTACTGAGAAAAACTGAATAGTGGGTATTCAGTTTTATAATGACGCAGTCCTTACATGTTGTGGAGCTTCTACTTTCTTCATCATTGAATGCATTCCCAGGGCATTCAAAGGCAGATTAATCTTTACAAAGATTAATTTGTGATTCTGGAACTTGACCTTACCCTCCCCCCAAACAGTGTGGCCCTATCAAGGAGGTGTGGAAATAAATGAGGAAGAAGTAGGTAATTGTTGAACTTACAATCGATCAATACACCTCTTTCAGGAAGATTTTCTTTCTCCTGGATTCTTATCTGGTGTCTCAATTCTCTTCGATATGCCAGAGAGAAATTATAGAACTTTGCTCAAGGGAGTACTCAGTACCTAGACACTGGTGTCCCTGTAGTGGCAAACACAGTTTACTGAGTCTGCTGAGATCAGTGTCGGAATTGTCAGATCAGATTCCATGACTGCCGCTTGTGACTGAAGAATGCTGAAGAGGCTCCTGTGGGAGAGGCTGCTCAGAAACACAGCCTGCCGGTCTGTGCCTTTGCATTTCACTGCTAATATTGCACTAGCTGTTGCTGTAATTTTTGGATCAAGTTCACATGCCTCGGTGACAGGGCAACACCATTGTTCAGGGTGACCAACCTGTCACCACAGCCAGTGGTCCACCATGAGCATATCCCCTATAGGTGTGTTTGCCTAAAATGACTTCAAATCATATTTCAAACAGGTGTGCCTCCTCTTTATCTAACAAGTGATAGGCTCCTGCAAAGCCATGTTGGAGAGAATTTCTGTAAACCAAATTTTATTTTTCCATTGATTTCTTCTGGAAACTTAGGGAAGCTTCATGTCGGATAGATATTTTAATAGAGGGTTGTGCCTGGCATCTCAGAATTGCTGTTCTTTGTCCTGAATGACAACAACAAGAAAGTCATGTGTTTCTTTGACTCAATGTCTGCCTTAATGTGATTCATTCTTTTGTAAGGAAACATATGATCGAGCCACCTTCTACTATACATCTTTCAGGAGTTTGGATGCTATTTAAAGTGAGCATGGTGACTCATGTCTACAGTCCCAGCACTTTGTGAGGCCAATGAAAGAGGATCTATTTGAGTCCAGGAATTCAAGGTTACAGTGAGCTATTATGGTGCCACTGCACTTTAGCCTGGGTGACAGTATGAGATTTTGTCTCTAAAATTTAAAAAATAAGTAAATGAAAAATAAAGGGGACATGTCTGCAAATTTTCCTCTTCCTGATTGCAACATCTCCCTATGCATTTCTACCAATTACTCTTTTAAAAAATGGGGCAAAAATTTAGAATGCCTCAAGTCATCTGGAGTTCTCTCATGTCATGACCACTAAGTTAAAGGATATTTCCATAATAAAGAGGAAAGACCATTTCAGGGTATGCTTTTGGATGACTTAATTGTGTCTTATAGAAACCATTGATTTGTTCCATGAAATTTTTTCCAGGAAATAGAATGCCTAGTGTTTTTATAATTTGCTAGTAACCCTGATAGGTCTGCAGCATAAGACAGGGCTTGTCATTTTCCACCATGCAACATTGAATCTTGAGCACTGAGAGCTTTGGGTGTGATCAGTTAGGGCATGAGCTGAGCTTTTCCCCAGCACTCAAAACATTACAACCATAGGGTTCTCTCTGCATCTACACCCACCTGCTTTATGGGGAAGAATGTCAAAAAGTGCCTGTGCTTAGAGGATTATCTAAAGCATCTGAACATTTCTGTCTTGAATGCTGATGATCAATTACATTTTTTAAATAAAAATTATAGGACCCTGCATGGTCTATCTACCCAGTCACTTACCTGATGTAGATAAACAGAGCTCTCCTTATTACCTGACCCTTGGAATTTTTCTATCATGTTCTCATGGAATTATTCTCAATGTTCTTGTAACTTTAGAGTGAACATGTACTAAGTTTTCAAACACTGACAGTGTGTGTCCAGGCACCATCAGATGATCAGGAAAATAAATAGTACAGGGTCGCTGTCTTCATTCAGCTAAAGTCCAGTTAGGGAGATAAAGAAGAACAGTCATTGCTGTGTCTTGTTATCTTACCATGATTTGGGACTTGGGAAGTGGGGTAAGAGAAGACATTACAAAGACTGAAGCTCAAGTTAAATCTTGAAGAATGAGTAGAAGTTAGTCTAGTAGACACAGTTTAGGCAAAAGATAATCATGCATCAAGATGAACAACCTCTAGTTAGAATTCACCATAAATCTATCTTAAAGAAATTCCTGCTCTAAAATTGGCTAGTTTTGATAATATATTTTCAAAGTGATGAATAATTTAGATATGCTGTTTTAAGCAAAGTGAATTAGCTTCTAAAGATGTGAAGCATCCAGATGCAGTGACTCACACCTGTAATCTCAGTTCTTTTGGAGGCTGAGGCAGGAGGATCACTTAAGGCCAGGAGTCTGAGACAAGCCTGGTCAACATAGTGAGACCCCATCTCTACAAAATATTCTAAAGAGTTAGCTGTTTGTGGTGGCATGTGCCTGTAGTCTCAGATACTCAGAAAGCTGAGGCAGCAAGATTGCTTGAGTCCCCAAGTTGGAGGCTGTAGTCAACTATGATTGTGCCATTGCACTCTAGCCTGGGCAACACAGCAAGACCTTTTTCCTAAAAAACAAAATTTAAAAAATAGATTTGCAGCCACTGTGGGTTGGCTCAGAGTGGTGTTTGATAGAGGACTGTGGGCCTCAGATCAGTGGAACAACTCCAGACAAGGGTTGAGGTAATTATCTACTGAAGATACTACATGCAAAGGCAGTGGGGCATACTATAGCTTTCAGTGGACAAATAGTGAATTTCATCTTAAACATGAGTGATGATCTCATATTGAATAGTTAATTAAAGATGTCATTTTCTTAAGAAGTTAGGTTGGTGTGACAACTCCATACTCCAAAGTTTTCGATGAAATGGAGACAGTAAACATCCCTCAAGTTCTGCTTGACATCAGCTTAAGTTTTCTTTAGTCACAGGAGAGATTTAATCCATGTTCATCTTCCAAATCCACTTTCTGAGATTTTCCAAGTCCCATCTACTCTCTGATTGTTATTGTCTTAAAGTTATAAGTTCCTGGTTTCTTCTTTCTTCTATTTCAGGAAACTATCTATAGCTGTGCTGTTCCAGATGGCAGCCATTAGCCACATGTTGCTGTTTAAATTTAAATTGATTAAAATTAAGTAGCTCATTCTTCAGCCCCACCAATCTCATTTCAAGTGCTCAATACCCACGTGAGACTATGGCTGCTACATGGGGCAATTCAGATAGAGAACATTTGCATCATCACAGAAAATTTCATTTGTTAGTGCTGATCTATGTACAGCTGTGGTTAATACCACCTGTCTATATGTAAGAATAGTTTTTTGGTATTATTATTTGATGCTCTTTGAGAAAGGCTTTATATCTTCTATTGGTTTTTGTGGCTAAAATATTCAAAATCTGGCTGAAGTACCCTAGCCTTGAAAGATCTGCAGATTTTTTTTTTTTTTTTAAGTGCAAAGGTGCATTTCCATCACTCCTACCCTTAGTGGAAATTTGACAAATTTGACAATGTGTTTAATGGTATAGGCTTTCAGTTTGCAATGGGAAAAACGCTTGTCAATGTTTTTGTTGCTGTTTGTTCAAGAAATAGGCTCCTAATTGAGCTAGAAAAGAATGAGATGATATGTGACAGTTTAGCTGATCAGCAAGCAGTTGGTGGGAGTAAACAGATGAGGAGTTTTGGCAAACTACTTGCTTTAGCTAACGTTACTAAGATAAGATTAGTTACACAGTTCTGAGCTCAAACTCACTTTTGAATTACTTTATCAGCCAAGTCATCCGAGTGTCATTCTGAGCATGGAAAGAAGGGAAGCAGGAAATGGACATTTGGGCAAAATACCATGTGCTGAACACAATATAGAAATTTCCACTTATGGGATTTTATGCCAGATGAAATGAGATCTGCAATGCTTTTTGAATACCAAATTAATAGAAGCATCTTGTGAACAAAAGGCAAGCATAGCACACAAGATAAATTGGGTTATTTTCTCTTAAACTGCTGACAATGTCTATTGTTATTTGTATACCCCAAGGTCAAGGATTAGGACGCTGCTAATTAAGAAAAAGCCCTATTTATTGGAATGTAATTAAGTTGATGAGAATGAGAAGTAGCCAAAGAAGAAAAAAAATTAAAAGGTCAGCTTGGATGGGTCTCGTTGATAAATCAGACACTACATATAAACAAATTAAGTAATAGTTATGCCTTGTCGGGAAAGAACATCAATAATCATTTTGGAAATTTTTGTTAGTATCTTCTATTAGGCTATTGTTCATAGCAGACAAAATGAAACAAGTTTGGCTTGGAATTAGAAGCTTCAGGAGTAGTGGAGGATAGAAGGGCTTCAGTATTTAGGACTACACTAATTCTTGTTTTATTCCTCCCTCCTCCTAAATACCCCTCCTTTTCCACATGCCCTGCTATGCACACCAGACCCACTGGGCTTCTTGCAGTCCCAGTTTGTTCTTCTCACTCCTATTTTTCTCTTTTGCAAGAGTGTATCTTAATGGTTAAAGCCCAGACTCTCGAACAAAAGTTTCTAATTTCAAACTCTGGCTCCATCACTTGTTAGCTCTGTGTTTTGGGACAAGTTACTAAATTTTTCTAGGTCCTTAGTTTTATCACTAAAAAGTGAGGATAATAATACCTACCACATTATGAACATAGAATGAGTAATAGTATCATGACTAGTTCTTACCACATGGTAAGTCTCTTAAGAGTGTCTACCATTATTAGCAAAGTGTCTTCAGTAAAGCTTGGCAGCACTTGGCCAGAAATCCACATTTTCATCCTGTGATGATTACAAGAATGCATGTCTCCTCTACCCTTGCACTGGCCCAGGCCATATTTAAAGTCTTCTGCCCATTGCATCCCAGCACCAAGTATGTACTTTTTTCATAGTAAGCATCAATCCATATTTGTGAATCAATGACTGCTTGGGACAAACTACACTTAGATTCTGTTTCTATCAAAAATATAATCATGTTTTCTTTTATGGTTCTTTAAAACTGGCTGTCAACACTACACATTATATTAAGAAGTAAAATTATTCAATTGAAGCGATTCTTTGCTCTATGACTGCTGTTTAAAGACACACTGAAATCTTTTTTTTTTTTAATGTTTAAAATAATTAAATACAAATTTTCATTGCAAAGCCCAGCTGGAAAGTACATTGTAGGCTGACAGTGCTCAGAACATATAGGAAGTAAAATGTGATATTTACATGTAAGAAGTTTATGCTATTGTTATGGATAAAAGCAATTAAAATAACTGTATTTGTAATTACCATTTTAGGGATTTGCTCCCATCATTACAATAAGGCTTCACTTAATTATCTCAGTCTTCATTAATCCATGTGTAATACATTCTATTTTGATCTTCATTTTACAGATTGGAAAACAGCCCCAAAGCAATATTCAGATGGCTCTTATCATTTTGCCGCTTTGATTTTGTACCATCAGCATTTCCGTTTAAATAATGGTATTTAAGATTAGATTTTGCTGCGCATTAATTTCTCCATATGGATGAGGTTCTTCAACATTATCCTTTATTCCTTTACTTTTTGTATTCCTAAGCATCCTTAGTATATACACAAACATGCAAAGTGCCGTCACACAACAGACTGAGAATAATAATGGATACTCACGCCCACTCCATTCCATCCTTGCCAAATATGTTCTCTGTATCACAGGGGAGAGCTTACTGTCCTTAAGGTGTAAATCAAGTCGTGTATCTTTCTTGCTTGAAACTCTCCAGTGCCTTCCCACCATACTTATGATAAAATGCATACTCCCTATCACAGTTTCTAAGGCCCTGCATAATATGACCTTCACCTGCCTCTAGCCCCTGCATTTACACAGGCCTGCATTACTTTCCTGAATGTATAAAAACTCTGTCCTCCCACAGGGCCTGTATACTGTTCTTTGTTTGTTCTAGAACACTCCTATATTCAGTTATATTCCCTATCTACATTCAGTTAGGTCTCCTTTTAAATATCGTACTCCTAAAGAAATTTTTTTTAACCACCTAAGTTACTTCCATTCTCTGACTCACTCTCACCTATTTTCATGTTTGTTTCCTTAGTGATACTTGTAAATTACAGACACACACAGACATACACATTCTGTTTATTAGTTTCTCTATATTACAGCCTAGCTTAATCCAGGGCCGTTTTACCCCTACTCTCACCCTGGGGAAAATTTGGTAAAGCCTGGAGGCATTTTTAGTTGTCACATCTGGGAAAGAGGGGTTGCCAGTAGCATCTAGAGGGTAAAAACGTAAAATGTTGTTATACATCCTACAGCGCACAGGACGGTTCTCTTTCCCATCCCATGAATTATCTGGAGCAAAATGTCAATAGTGCAAAAGTTGACAAAGCCTTGTTTATTTCACCACTTCCATGATTACACTTAAAGCTTCATGAAGACAGGTCTCTTCACTGGCTCCTTAAATAGCATGGTCCTAGAATCTAGCAAAGAATCTACTGAACGAATGAGTGAATGGGATAAAGGAAGGGAAAAAAGAAGTAACGTCCTTAATATCTCAAGGATCTCTAGGGGCCTTGGAGTCCATGGTGGCTTCAGTTCCCCTGTGGTGGTCTCTGTTGAAATAAACATCCTTCTGTGCGGCTTCTGAATAATCCCCACTGCCAGGCTTCTTCCACCTGAGGCACCAAGTGTCCCTCTGTTCGAATCTTTATCTTGTACAAAGGTTTGCAGTGGAAACAGGCTCACTCGAAGGTAAAACTGCAGGGTATAAAGAGAAAGTACAAAGAGCCCAGCTGGCTGACTGCGCACTGGTGAGCTAGAGCAGCAGTGTCACTGGGAGGGTGATTGTACTCCTGCTGTCTGGTCGCCACAGCTGAAATGACAAATGTTCTCTGACTCTGAGGCCAGAGTGTTTGGCAAGCAGAAATCTCTGCTAGGAATCAGAACACAGATCCAGAGAGAACTGAAGTGATGGCTTCAGAGTAATTTTTTTTTTTTTTTTTTTTTTTTTTTTTTGGTAACAGCCAAGAGTTGCAGTGATAATTACAGTCGGCACTTTTAGGAAAGTCACATCATCATTCAACAAAAAATTCATCCTATATTTTTTGGACTTAACATGTAACAGCAATGCAGATGCTTAGACAGAAGATTAATCTATGTAACATCTGCCAAATGCCGACTAATGCTTCATATGTACCTACTTCCTTGGAGTCAATGGTTTTCTCCCAAATCCATTGGTCTATGATTTAGGGAATTGTGTCACATGCTTAAATGTTTTTTTTTTTTTTTTTTTTTTTGGATTTTAGGTTCTGGGATACATGTGCAGATCATGCAGGATTGTTGCATAGGTACATACATGACAATGTGGTTTGCTACCTTCCTCCCATCACCTGTATCTGGTATTTCTCCTCACTGTCACTCCCCTAGTAGCCCCCAACTGACGGCAGTATGTGATGCTTCCCTCCCTGTGTCCACATGTTCTAATTGTTCAACACCCACCTATAAGTGATACCATGTGGTGTTTGATTTTCTGTTCTTGTGTCAGTTTGCTGAGAATGATGGTTTCCAGATTCATCCATGTCCCTATGAAGGACACGAACTCATTATTTTTTATGGCTGCATAGTATTCCATGGTGTATATGTGCCACATTTTCTTTATCCAGTCTATTGTTGATGGACATTTGGGTTGGTTCCGGGTCTTTGCTATTGTAAACAGTGCCGCAATGAACATACGTGTGCATGTGTCTTTATAATAGAACAATTTATAATTCTTTGGGTATATACCCAGTAATGGGATTGCTGGATCAAATGGTATTTCTATTTCTAGGTCCTTGAGGAATCACCACACTGTCTTCCACAATAGTTGCACTAATTTGCACTCCCACCAACAGTGTAAAAGTGTTCCTATTTCTCCACATCATCTTCAGCATCTGTCTCCAGATTTTTTAATGATCGTCATTCTAACTGGTGTGAAATGGTATCTCAATGTGGTTTTGATTTGCATTTCTCTAATGACCAGTGATGATGAACATCTTTTGTTGGCATGTTTTTTGGCCTCATATATGTCTTCTTTTGAAAAATGTCTGTTTATATCCTTTGCCCACTTTTGAATAGGCTTGTTTTTTTCTTGTAAATCCATTTCAGTTCTTTGTAGATTCTGGATATTAGCCCTTTGTCAGATGGGTAGATTGCAGAAATTTTTTCCCATTCTGTTGGTTGCCAGTTCACTCTAGTGATTGTTTCCTTTGCTGTACAGAAGCTCTGGAGTTTAATTAGATCTCATTTGCCTATTTTGGCTTTTGTTGCCATTGCTTTTGGCGTTTTAGCCATGTAGTCCTTGCCTACACTTATGTCCTGAATGGTTTTGCCTAGGTTTTCTTCTAGGGTTTTTATGGTATTAGGTCTTATGTTTAGATATTTAATCCATCTGGAGTTAATTTTAGTGTCAGGTGTCAGGAAGGGGTCCAGTTTCTGCTTTCTGCACATGGCTAGCCAGTTTTCCCAACACCACATATTAAACAGGGAATCCTTTCACCACTGCTTGTTTTTCTCAGGTTTGTCAAAGATCAGATGATTGTAAATGTGTGGTGGTGTTTCTGAGGCCTTTGCTCTGTTCCACTGGTCTATGTCTCTGTCTTGGTATCAGTACCATGTGTTTTGATTATGGTGGACTTGTATAGTTTGAAGTCAGGCAGGATGATGCCTCCAGCTTTGTTCTTTTTGCTTAGGATTGTTCTAGCTATGTGGGCTCTCTTTTGGTTCCATATGAAGTTTAAGGTGTTTTCTTCAGTTCTTTGAAGAAGGTCATGGGAAACTTGATGGGGATAGCACTGAATCTATAAATTACTTTGGGCAATATGGCCATTTTCACAATGTTGATTCTTCCCAACAATGAGCATGGAATGTTTTTCTATCTGTTTGTGTCCTCTCTTATTTCCTTGAGAAGTAGTTTGTAGTTCTCCTTAAAGAGGTCTTTACATCCTTTGTTAGTTGTATTCCTAGGTATTTTCTTCTCTTTGTAGCATTTGTGAACAGGAGTTCACTTTTGATTTAGCTCTCTGCTTGTCTGTTATTGGTGTATAGAAATGCTTGTGATTTCTGCACATTGATTTTGTATCCTGAGACTTTGCTGAATTTGCTTATCAGTTTCAGGAGATTTTGAGCTGAGATGATGGGGTCTTCTAAGTATAGAATCATGTCACCTGCAAATAGAGACAACTTGACTTCCTTTTTTCCTAATTGAATACCCTTTATTTGTTTTTCTTGCCTGATTGCTCTGGCTAGAACTTCCAATACTATATTGAATAGGAGTGGTTAGAGAGGGCGTCCTTGTCTAGTGCCAGATTTCAAAGGGAATGCTTCCAGTTTTTACCTGTGCAGTATGATATTGGCTGCCATAAACAGCTTTTATTATTTTGTGATATGTTCCATCGATATCTAGTTTATTGAAAGTTTAGCATAAAGGGCTGCTGAATTTTGTCATAGGCCTTCTCTGCATCTATTGGGATAATCATGTGTTTTTTGTCTTTGGTTCTGTTTATGTCATGAATTGTGTTTATAGACTTGTGTATGTTGAACCAGCATTGCATCCCCAGGATGAAGCCTACTTGATCATGATGAATAAGCTTTTTGATTTGCTGTTGCATTCTGTTTGCCAGTATTCTATTGAAGATTTTTTGTGTTGAGGTTCATCATGGATATTGGCCTGAAGTTTTCTTTTTTAGTTGTGTGTCTGCCTGGTTTTGGTATTGGGATGATAGTAGTCTCATGAAATTAGGATTTGGTAGTCTCATGAAATGAGCTGGGGAGGATTCCGTATTTTTGTATTGTTTGGAATAGTTTCAGAAGGAATGGTACGAGCTCCTCTTTGTACGTCTGGTAGAATTCAGCTGTAAAGCTGTCTGGACCTGGGCTTTTTTTTAGTTGGTAGGCTATTAACTGCTGCCTCAACTTCAGCCCTTGTTATTCCATCTATTCAGGGTTTCAGCTTCTTCCTGGTTTAGTCTTGGTAGAGTGCAAGTGTCCAGGAATTTATCTGTTTCTTCCAGATATACTGGTTTGTGTGCATAGAGTCGTTTGTAGTAATTCTGATGGTAGTTTGTATTTCTGTGGAATTGGTAGTGATGTCTCCTTTATCGTTTTTTATTGTATCTATTTGATTCTTCTCTCTTTTCTTTTTTTTATTAATCTGGCTAGCGGTCTATGTATTTTGTTCATCTTTTCGAAATACCAACTCCTGGATTTGTTAATTTTTTGAAGGGTTTGTTGTGTCTCTGTCTCCTTCAGTTCTGCTCTGATCTTAGTTATTTCTTATCTTCTGATGCTTAACTGTTTTTGAAACAGTGTCATGGTTTCCTGTGATAGAGATTGCTTGGCTTTGCTGATAACGTTAAATGAGCTCTTGAGAAACAGAGGCAGAATGGGACCACCTTCTAATGGATCCTAAGGTCAAGCCAAACCTGTCTTCCCCACTCCAAGTGATTTCCAAAAGCCCAAATGAGAGAAGATCTTTAGGGGTAGTAGCAGTCCCTTCTCCCGTTATCCTGCCTCTGAAGGAAGAAGTGCATGTGGCAGGTCTGGCAGTACAGGGAGTGAGCTCAACAGAGATACAGGTCACCACTGACACCTGAGTTTATAATCATAGTCATTTTTATATTTGCACAACATCGTTGCCAGGTGTTGAAAATACGGTGGCAGCTAGGATGATTATTTTGTTGTGCTTGTGTCTACTCAGATATCTCAGGGAAGATTCCTTAGCTTAATAGAATGGGTAAAAATTCTCTTTTCCTGTAATCTGTCTCCTAAGGAGGCCTTCTTTCATGAGTTTCCCCCACACCACCCCCCCGGCCCAAATTATGTAAATTTGAGCTTGGAAATAATTGTTGTCATCTGAAGTTTTAATAAAAAAATAATACATGCAGAGTATCAAACTTATGTCTGGCTGTGTGCCTGTGGCTAAATTTTAGGTGTTGGAATTTACTAACAATGTAACTTGCTTTAAATACTTCATTTCAAACTCTGTAGAGAATCTAGTGATTAATTCAAATTAAACTACTCCAAATCCAAAGTGGTATGTGTTACAAAACACGAAAGCGAACTGGCTGAAAAATTTTAATTTTCCCTACTTATTAGCTATCTGTTCTGGGAATAAATCAAAGGTGCTAATTTCCTGGGTTTCAAATCTATTTTTAAATGTACTAGGCTGAGAGATTTTTTTAAAAAATGGAATGTGAAGCAACTTTTTAATTTTTGAAATAAATTTAGGAAAGTTGGTTATATATTCAGAATTGTGCTTGCTTTTAAGATACTGTTTTAGTGTTTAGATGACAAGCTCTGCCTACCTGGTCCAATCCATATGATACTTAGCATAAGGCAGTGCTTAAAGTTTTGTATCAAATTGCTATAAATGAAACTGTCTCCACACCATTTGTATGTGGTAGCCCAAACCCCCAGTGCAAATATGTTTGAACATAAACCCTATAAGGGGATAAATGGGGTCAAAAGGGAGGGCCCTGGTCTAATCTGTCTGGTGTTCATATAAAAAGAGAAGGAGTTTCCAAAGTGCTCTTTTTTCACTGGGGAAAGGTCATGTGAGGACACAGTGAGAAGGCAGCTATTTGCAAGCCAGGAAGAGAGGCCTCACCAGAAGCCAGTTCTGCTGGCACCTTGATTTTGAACTTCCAGCCTCCAAAAGTATAAGGGGAAAAAAAAAAGCCTACTGTTTAAGCCATCCAGTCTGCGATATTTTTCGATGTTAGCCAGAACTGACTAATATACAACTCTGCTTACCTCTTTGCTTTGGTTATATAGTATTGTCTATTACAGTAAAATCTCATGTATATGATGAGTTTCTTGGGCAATTTAATCTATCAGGAAAACCCAACATTAATGATGAAAACAGCTATCCAAAAGCCCATGCATTTTAAGCTGTAGTGGTCAGCTTACATACATACATACATCTTCCACATACATCTCCTTTTTTGTAATAGAGACTTCATAAATAGTATTACCTGTTAGGCTACTAGAATTGTGCCTTTTCAGGATTATTGCAAAGTTTGAGGATGGGGTAGGTAAAGATTTGCAATATATATCCTAATGCCTACTCTAACCAGGATATAGTAGAGAGTCAACAAAAATAGTCAGTACCACCTAAGGCCAGTGATCTACAGGACCAATTGTGATACATAGCTAAGCAGTCATTGTGTAGTTAGTTACCTCTGCATTTTCCTGGAGGCAAGCAGTCTTACGTGGAAATATTAGCATGGCTGCTGAGACCTGGGCCAATTTCTGGGAGCTCACTAGCATTGCTATCACTTCTTATCCTTCCACTGCCAAGGGTGCCCCTCTCTCAACTCGCACCTACTCTTGGAGATGACCCTCAAATGCCTTCTCCTACAGGAAGGTTTCTTGGACTCCAAAACCTGAGTTAGACATAGAATTATTGGAAGTAACCTTAGAGATTTCTGGCCCAAATCATTTTTTTACAGTAAAGAAACAAGGCAAGTGATGTTGTTGGCAATATAATATAGAATATTCTTTCTATATTATGTTCTTTCTCTCAACACTTTGAAATATTTACATCCAAAATAGTTTTAAATATATAATTGAGAGAAGGCAAGAGACTAGTTTGCAATGATTAATAAGTAAGTTCCAGGCACTGAGGTACAGAGATGAACAAGAAATGGTTCCAGTTCTTTCTGAAGTTGTGACCTAGGCAAGCTGTGAAACATAGTGGAGGCTGTTAGAACTGAAGACGGCATTCTCCAGGCTGGGCACAAAGTAGGCCCTGAGGAAAAGTATGTCAAATCAATTAGCTACTATTGATGATATAATTAAAGTGTGTGCTACCTATTTTAAGTGGAAGGAAAGAAGACCCTAATTATCTTGATATTTCTAAGACAAAATGGCTCAAGTTTTTAAAAGATTTTGAGAACTGTGCTTTGAAGTTCAAAGTAAATGATAAATGTATTTTGTATATCAAGAGGAAAAGGACATGAATCTGCATGGGTGGCAGAGGGTGGAGTGTTACAGGCTGATTTGGCTCTTACACAATTCACATGTTGAAGTCCTGTTTCCTAGTACTTCACCAGAATGCCATTGTATTTGGTGACTGAAACTTTTAAAAGGTAACTGACTTAAAGTCACCAGGGTGGGCCCTCATCTAATATAACTGGTAGCCTTATAAGAAGAAATTTGGACACAGATACACAAAGGAGAAGGACCATGAAAAGGCACAGGTGGAGGCAGCCGTCTGTAAGCCAAGGAGAGAAGCCTCAGAAGAAGCCTATTTTGCTAACACCTAGATCTTGGCCTTTCAGCTTCCAGAACTGTGAGCAAATACATTTCTGTGGTTTATATCACCCAGTTCATCACAGTTTGTGAAGGCAGCCCTAGAAAACTAATGTAATGAGAAACATATACTTTGAGATTCAAGTTCAGGTGTTTTCCAGTGAACTAAAATAAGCTTTCAACTCTAGCTAGTGGAGAGATTGTGGTTTTAATACCATGCGAATGTCTGTCATGCTGACCTTTCTGCACCTACAAAGGAAAAATTCTTAACATTTTCTGGGATATGAAATGTTACTATTTCAAATAAGAATCATTATTTCCACATATATCCAACTTTAGTAAGCTAACGAGGACCTCTGAAACAGGGGACATGATCTCTGTTCTACATCTGCAGTAAGATAGAGTGCTAATTTGTACTCCAGGTAACGGTTTTGAGATTAATTTGCCACCTAAGGCGTGAGCATTATCTCAAACATGTGCTGGCCAATAAGAGGAGAAATAAAAATCACAAAGTTTCTTTTTGTTTTTGTATTTATAAACTCAAAGTGATTTTAAAAAACACATTGCTTTACAGCTCTTCCAGTCTCTGCTTGCATTTTATTTGGTTTGGACCACAATACTTCGAGTAAGAAGGAATAATTTCTAACGTATAGATGTGGAGGCTGAGACCCAAAGCTCTGCAGCCTGATTATGGTTGAATTAAAACATCAGTCCAATGAGCTTCCTTTTCTACCCAACAATCAGCCCTTTTAAAATGGCCAAAAGAAGGCAATATAGTCATTATATGTTTCCAGAAAATGAAAAACAAAAAAAAAGAGGTGTCCATGTAGGCTTTTGGACCTGGGCTATTGCAAACATTAATAATGTTAGGTCTTGACATGACAAAATATTTGATCTTTTTTATGCATTGAGTTGTGTTGACCCAAAGTCATATTTTAAGGTCTTAACCCCTCATGCTATAGAATGTGACCTTATGTATAAATAGGGTCATTGAATATGTAATTAGTTAAAATGAGGTGATTAGGGTAGGCCTCTAATCCACTATGGCAAGTATCCTTACATAAAGGAAAAATTTGGACACAAACACACATCTGGAAGGATCACCACTCTGTGAAGGCAGATGTTAGAGTCGTGCTTTTCACAAGAAACACAAAGCATTGCTGTCTGCAGCTAGGGAGGGATATGGTCCATGTTCTTTTTCACAGCTGTCAGAAGGAGCCAACCCTGCTGACACCTGGATTTCAGCCTTCCAGCCTCCAGAACTGTGAGACAATACATTTCTGTTGTTTATGCCACCCAGTTTGTGGTATTTTGCCACGGCAGCCCTAGCAAACTAATATAGTCTTTACAAAGGATGCCCACCTAGCGATTTTAGAGCCTGTAGAGAATTGTCCAGCCTGTGATGCAGTAAGTCTAGTTGTCTTCTGGATGTTCCATGTTAGAAGGTTTAATGCATTTACTTACTCCATAGAACTGCTATTTCTGGAATGGCTAGCCTCTACCCAGTAGCAATTGTTGAGCCACACTGTCAACGTTAGGCTCTGGGAGGGAGGCGCAAGGGCTCAGAGGGCTCAGGCTGGATGACCTTCAGAGCAGGAGGTGCTGCCTGCAGGAACCAGCTCCTGATATACTGTCTTTATCTTTTGTAATCTGGCCTCTGGCCATACTAATGTCCTAAAAGAGCTCCCCTTCTTCCAGAAAAAAATGGCTCTCTGCTGCCTAAGAACATGCTTCCCATGTTTTTGAAATAGTTCCTTTCTCAGGTCTAGTAAGGACAATCTGTACCTTGAATGTTTTCTCCTGTCTTGGCTAACTCATTGTTCTCTTTTAACCCTACATCCTTTCTTACCCTTTTCTGTACTTTCTGGTATCTTCAGCAAAATGCCTTCAAACAAATGCCCTTCTCCAGCCATGTCCTCTCTTTGGAAGTCGTACCTTTTAACTGCATATGATATATTTCTAATTGGATATTTCATCATCACTGGAACGTGCCTCTGTAAAGCTAGGCTGTGGAGAAGCCAGAGCAGAAACAGAATATTTTTCCGTCCCTGATTCTTTTTAAAATTTATTCATTTTAGACATTGGTCTTGCTCTGTCATCCACGCTGGAGTGCAATAGCACCATCATAGCTCACTGCAGCCTCAAATTCCTGGGCTCAAGGGATCCTCCCATCTCAGCCTCCTACATAGCTAGGGCTACAAATGTGTGCCACCATGCCCAGCCAATGTCCCTTTTTCTTGACCTCATGAGTTGGGTGATTCTTTGCAAACCACTTCTGAAACTCAATTTCCCCATCTATGCAATAAGCAAATAATTATTTATAAGGGCTTGTTTAGCTGTAAAATTTTGTCATTAAAAGAAAAAAATCCCCTGTACAAGCTGCTTGCTTTTTGTTAGCATTTCATTATTGTTAATAATAATAATAATAATAATATTTGCTCTGTAGGCTGTGAACTTTAAATTCTTCCCATTACTGCTTCTCCTAACAAATTTCGTTTGTTATTTCTTTGAAAGGCCCTTTGCATGCATTGGATTCAACATTCCAAATGCACCACTGCATTGCTGGCCTCACTACAATACGACAGCTACCAGAGGTTTCTAAAGAGTCTCTTTCCTTGATCCCATTGCCAATGATCTAAGGGGCCAATTGTGATACACAGCTAAGCAGCCATTACATAGTGTGAATATTGCCTCTGCATTTTCCTGGAGATGAGAAGTCTTGGGTTCAAATACCAACACAACTGCTGAGACCTGGGCAAAGTTCTGGAAGCATATTAGCATTGCTATCACTTCTAACCCTTCCATAGCCAACAGTGCCCCTCTCCTAAATCTCACTTATTCTTGGAGATGACTCTCAAATGCCTCCTCCTGCAGGAAGGCTTGATATGTGTAAACAGCTCTTTGTGATGCTTTGCTTTCTTTTCCTGCTCAAATCCTCCTAATGTTGCCAACCCGATGAAGTCTAACCTTTGAAAAGACAAAGAGCAACAGCCAGAAGATTAACATTAAGCTCATCTACAGTAAGATTTCTAAGATAAACTAATGTTTATTGAATCCCTAAGATGCTTCAGACCCTGAGTTAGGCACTTGCCATATATTATCTTATTAAATTTTTATAATAACTCAGAGATTATAGATTTGATCTGAGTTATGACAGAAAATTATGATAATAACTAACTTTGTAGAATACATAAACTCTTCTCACATGTACCATTACACTGCAGTTTTGTAGTGTCTCAGAATTATTGTGCATCCTGGAAGTACTATATGGGTTTTGTAAAAGTGTTAGGAATTTTCGTTATTATCAGATACTTGATTATTTGCATCTAAGTATAATTGCATAGTTTACCCAAAGTCAAATGTAAACGACCTATAGTTTTGGAGTTTCTCAGTATGTTACAGGTGCAATTATGGTTTTCTCTGTAGAATCCTACTTCAGATCCTTAACCCCTGATCTCTACATGGCATCCCTCATGCTAAGACAGCATCTTCTTGGAGATGCCTTCCCAACTCTGTGTATGAAACTATAACCACGCCACTCTGATCCTCCAACCTGGTTTACTTTTCTTCATAACAGTCATCATCAGCTTACCTTCTACATCATTGCTTGAATGTAACATCTAAGGCTAATGAAATTCTCAAAACAACCTTCTCAGATAGAAATTAGTTCCTCTATATCAGGCGTCCTCAAACTACGGCCCGCGGGCCACATGCGACCCCCTGAGGCCATTTATCCGGCCCCCCGCCACACTTCAGGAAGGTGCACCTCTTTCATTGGTGGTCAGTAAGAGGAGCACAGTATGTGGCGGCCCTCCAACGGTCTGAGGGACAGTGAACTGGCCCCCTGTGTAAAAAGTTTGGGGATGCCTCCTCTATATTATAGAAGTCCTAAGTTCAAAGGGCTTTAGTGACGTGTGCCAAGACTCTAAGCTCAATCTGATAAACTAGGCCACAGATGCTCATCTTCTGTACCATATGACACTATCAAAAGTCAACAGGCTCTGCTTTCTGGAATGGTAGCCAGGTTCTTGACCAGAGCTGCACATACCCACCTAGGAAATTGTGTACATTGCCCTTCTAGGTCATGAGGTTTCCTCTGTAGAATAAACTACCATTCATCTTGTAGGACCTTCAGTCTTCTTGGGACTTGTGGATTATGTATATTATTCCATCATACATACCATAGAGTGTGTAATAGTTTCACTAGTGCACATCTGATTATGCTGGCAAGTTGATAATTAACTTCTTGAGGACTGAACTCCCATGTCATGCTTGGTGTCCCCTCCCATGTATGTCCTGGGTGTAGGAGATGCTTCAACACAGATGGTTGGCTTGATCTGTAGTCAGCCATGTGAGCAGGTTGAGCTCATCAGAGAGACTCAATGGTCTCAGAGTCAAACTTCATTGCTTTATTGTGTGCATTCAGTAAACATGAATTTGGTGCCATTCAGCTTAAATGAGTTCTGATTCAATTTCATTCTGGCCTAGCTTCACAAAAAATTTGCTAGAGGGATTCTAAGACAGCAACTGAATAAATTGCAGTATTTTGCTTGTAGTTAAAATTTAACATACATGAAAGTGAGTTTATTCTCCAAAATCTTCAGTGAAGAAACATTAGATGGGTAGAAGAAACTACCTATGGGAATCAGCAGTCTCTGTTTCTCTTTAATTCTGCATGCTGGTCCCCTTCATTCCCTCCATGGCTACAAATCATCCTTCAGGCCTTTAACAAGTCATTACCTCTGCTGCTTGTGTGTGCCTTTGTAACATGTCAACTCAGCTAGGCTGAACTAATATTTCCCAGATTTCCCTTCCCTAGATGTTTCCAGTTAAAGTCGATCACAAGAAAGAGTCCTACATGGGATTTGGAGAGCAGGAGTGAAGCATGCACGATTTCTTAGTTAATCCCTGTAGTTACCTTATCTTCTGGGTCTGCAACCCTCCACTTTCCCCTGGATCATTCCTCCAGCTTCTCTGACTTACAGGTACTGGGGTGTGTGGTTAGCACCATGACATACCATCAAGGTGAAAGGAAATAACAGCAACACAGGTTTCAGTCTGCCCTCGTGGAGTCTGGTTTGTCCTTGCTCTCCTTCACTTTACATCCCTGTTCTAAACTTCTTCACTGGCTGACTTGTGGGCTTCAAGTTCCAGCATCAGACACCAAGGCAGCCTTACACGCAGTGTTTAACCGGTTCCTACAACCACTTACAGGTTCTACCTCCCTTACTGAGCCCTGGCTAAGCTTTCTTTGGGACTGCAGCTCCATCCCTTATTGAAAGTATGCCAATTCCACTCTATTTTATATGCCACAGCGCCACATGCCTCTTCTTTATGGCACTTAACAGTTGCATTTTTGTATTTGTGGGATTATATAAAGATCAGCTGTCTCCGCTGTCTGACCACAGTCTCTTGAAAATGAGAGCCATATCTATTTCACCTGTCATTATAATGCATCCAACTGATATCTGTAAAATGTTTGAACACTGAAAGCAGATCTGTTCCCAGCCAAGGCAGTCTGTTGCATTTAGAAAGAAAAGGCATCATGACATAGAGACAGTATGAAGGGAAGGCTCAGGACTGGAGTTTTGCTTACCTTTTATCCCATGTGCCTACCACAAAGTGGGTGCTGAATGCAAGGGTTTGTTGAATTATCCAACAAACTGACACACCTAAAATCCACCCCTGTCTCTTTAAAAACTCTGGTCTGGAGCTTTTGGGACAGGAATGGCCCTGGCATGGTGATCTGGGTAAATCATTATGCCTCTCCAAGTCTCAGTTCCCTCATCTGAAAAATAGAGCCTGCGACATCTTTGTTCCCAGGACTGAGAATGCTGAGAGATAATGGATGTAGACAAACACTTATAAAGTCTGATGAGGATAGAGTTGTTGTTCTAGCATTTGCCCAGATTCATAAGTAGAATTTAGCAGCCCCATCTTCATTTATCTCAACCCAATCTATCATATTATTGCTACTCTTGATGTAAAGCCCACCAGGCTTTCAATGATGTCAAGACATAGCTGGCTGCCAGGGTTATGCCTGTGTCAGCTTTTTCCATTATAAATTCCTATTTTTAGGATATCAGTGTGTTAGTGGCAACTCTGTGATTTCATCATTTTCTGTAATTGCTGTGAGCTACCACCTCCCTCCATGTGAAATTTCATATATTTTACTGGTCAGAACAGCAACAACAACAACAACAACAACAACAACAACAACAACAACAACAAATGTCACTCTCATCAGTGCTGTTGTATTTCATTTGAGGATGCATCTTAAAAATAAATTATGAAATAGTCCTGTAACTGGATATGGTTAAGAAAGACATCTTTAGAATACACAAGCATTTCAGCTCCCTCATGCATCTCCTCCCCCAGCTGACAGGACTAATGCAATTCACATTTTACAGGTGCATTCCAGTAGATGCTAATTTCATCCATAATTCTTTTGGCAGAGTCCACGTTTTTGTTTAATTAACTAAATGACTTGAGCCATCCAATTCTTGTTGCTACTAATGTATCACAATTAGTGCAAACGGTAGCCATGGAAACCATTGGCTTCATCATAATTCCTAAAACAAGGATGGCTTACTTCTGAGCCCACGGAATTCTCGAGTCTCCACAGCATACATTTACGGTTATTGCTAAATTGGGATCTGGTCACTTTGGAATGTAATGTGTAGCTCCTCATTTCAAACAAATGTCATTATAAGGAGTCTGCCATTTCACTGATGTTTGCCAAGTTCCAATCACTCCCATATCCCTGGTAGTTATGTTCAATTAGGGAGATATTGCAGTCTATAAAAATAGGTATGAATTCACTATGGGGTGGGAAATGCATCCCTTTTCTACAGTTTAAAAAGGAGGAGATGAAAAGTCTGTGTTGGGCTAAGGCTATGACAACCTGGAAATTAATTATTTACCCCCTGCTCTATAACAGACTTTTCTCCCCACTCTCCTGTGGAAAGAATATTAAGTTGGTATGAAAGTAATTGTTTTTACCATCACAAGTGTCTGCTCCTCCACCGGGAAAAAGAGAGAGGTACACTACTGAAATTCTGGACAAGGCTGCTCTAGCAAAAGAGGCAAGAAGATGGAGTTTGGTACTCCCAAACAAGAGTTGCTAATGGTAGTTTACAATTTGGGTCATTTTAAAGCAGTTTTTGTACTGTATAACCAGACATAAAAATGAAAAGAAAAGTAACACACAGCACGTCTCCACTGGCATATAAAAGTCATTTTGGAAATAAAGCCACACACATGTATTTATATATACCACATATATAATATTGGTTCTGGGCCCAAGAGCCTCACTGCCTGGTGTGGTGTAACTATAAATTAAGACTGCTTCAAACATAAATGAGGACTGCCATTCTTCTAATTTCATTCTTCTCAGTGTCACTTTGTTTCTGAAAGTAATATAACTATGGCTATAAGTCATCATGCACTGAGACCTTCACTTAATATTTAATCTTTCTAAAAGCCTAAAACATAACCTCCTTTCCCCAACATGAATTCTGTTTAGTTGAGCAAACAGGTAAAATTCTTACTTTATTTTCCAGATACAATAGTGAACATTCTATTAAATTAAATTCCAGAAAAACAATGGATGAATTTTTAGTATGTGTCCCTCAATAGTGCATATTTTACACTAAAACATTATTCATAGTTTTATTTGCTAAATCTGGCAATGCTGGAAGCAAAATTTTTGTTCAGATAGTGTTTCTTTCAGTCCTGAAACACTTAATGAGTGTTAATCATCTTTCTCATCTTCTGCTTCTTCATAACCACTGGTGAATAGTCAGCTCTCCCCAGAGGCCAAGCAAGTAAGCACCTGCATAGTTAGACTTGGATGAATAAAGTCTAAGGAGTGGTCAGGAATTTTGGTCTCTATTTAGTTCATAGGCTCTCACTTCTAAAATAAGGCAAAGGCAGAATTTTAAGAAAAATGTCATTGGACTGCAGAAGTACATTGCCAAGAGCTCTCTCACTCATCAGGCACAATTAAGGACAGAGCCAATGAACACTGAAGAAGGTGAACTTAGAATAGAAGGCACAAAATGCTGGGGACTATTGACAAAACACAAAGCTTCAATGAGCCTTCTTTGTCTCAACTTTTTTTTTTTTTTTTTTTTTTTTTTTTTTTTTTTTTTTACTGTGAGTTCTGGGGTACATGTGCAGATCTTGCAGGATTGTTACATAGGTATACGCATGCCATGGTGGGTTGCTGCTTCCATCCTACCATCACCTACATTAGGTATTTCTCCTAATGTTATCCCTCCCCAATCTCCCCAGCCCCTGCTGTCCCTCTCCCAGGCCCCACCTCCCAACAGATCCCAGTGTGCGATGTTCCCTTCCCTGTGTCCATGTATTCTCATTGTTCAAAACCCACTTCTGAGTGAGAACATGTAGTGCTTAGTTTTCTGTTCTTGTGTCAATTTGTTGAGAATGATGGTTTCCAGCTTCATCCATGTCCCAATAAAGGACATGAATTCATCCTTTTTTATGTCTGCATAGTATTCCATGGTGTATATATGCCACATTTTCTTTATCCAGTCTCTCACTGATCGACATTTGGGTTGTTTCCAGTCTTTGCTATTGTAAACAGTGCTGCAGTGAACATACGTGTGCATGTGTCTTTTTAATAGAATGATGTATAATCCTTTGGGTATATACTCAGTAATGGGATTGCTGGGTCAAATGGAATTTCTATTTTTAGATCCTTGAGGAATTGCCACACTGTCTTCCACAATGGCTGAACTAATTTACATTCCCACCAACAGTGTAAAAGTGTTCCTATTTCTCCACATCTTCAGCGCCTGTTGTCTCCTGATTTTTTAATGATTGTCATTCTAACTGGTGTGAGATGGTATCTCAATGTGGGTTTGATTTGCATTTCTCTAATGGCCAGTGATGATGAGCATTTTTTCATATGCTTGGTGGCTGCATAAATGTCTACTTTGGAAAAATGTCTGTTCATATCCTTTACCCACTTTTTGATGTTTTTTTTTTTTTCCTTGTAAATCTGTTTTAGTTCTTTGTAGATTCTGAGTATTAGCCTGTTGTCAAATAAGTAGCTTGCAGAAATTTTTTCCCATTCTGTAGATTGCCGGTTCAGCCTAATGTAGTTTCTTTTGCTGTGCAGAACCTCTTAAGTTTACTTAGATCTCATTTGTCTCTTTTGGCTTTTGCTGCCATTGCTTTTGGTGTTTTAGCCATGAAGTCCTTGCCTGTGCCTATGTCCTGAATAGTACTGCTTGTTTTTGTCAGGTTTGTCAAAGATCAGATGGTTGTATGTGTGTGGCACTACTTTTGGGGCCTCTGTTCTGTTCCATTGTTCTGTATCTCTGTTTTGGTACTAGTATCATGCTGTTTTTATTACTGTAGCCTTGTAGTATAGTTTAAAGTCAGGTAGTGTGATGCCTTCAGCTTTGTTCTTTTTGCTTAGGATTGTCTTGGCTCCAGCTTCTTTATCAGTTATGCATTCCACTGGTTTCTTTAAATCTACCTTCAGTAAGCACCCCACACTGAAACTAGGCATAAGTGTCCCCCAGAGATAGATTTGCTTCCTTCAAGCTAGATCTCTGGATAATTTCATGTTCACTACTCTTGCTCAGAAGATATGAGGAAAACAGGGCAGTTGACAATGATCCTTGCAGGAGTATACACTCTACAGCTTTTGAAGTCACCTCTAAAGTTTGCATTTTGTTCAAAATATTGACTGTTAAATTATATAGTTTAGTAAATAGGCCTGGAATGTCTTGGTTTGGGCCTTGGCTTAATCCCGAGACTAGCCATATCTTTCTATGCCAAGGCCGACCTTTTTCTGAAATCTACTCATTTCTCCCTACCTTGTAGGTGTACACAGTCTGACCTGGAGCCACTATGCTGTCCAATTTAAATTTTTATTGACACCTGAGTGTCAATAAATTTGACGTTTGTCAAATTGATTGACATTTGAGTAACATCTCAATTCTTCAGTTCCATCAGTTAGGGCCAATTTAGTCTTCACATTATGTTGATAACCTAAATTGTTGGCAGGAGCTGTGTCACCACTAGAGAGGAGAAACTTGTCTTCAAATTACATTTAATTACCTTCATTAAGCACTACAGCATTTCATGACACATATTTGCAAAATGGGCTGAGTAAAATAAGCCTAGTGTATCTAATTTCCTGAACATCTAAGGCTCCCCTTCTCCTGTTCCCGCTGTGTCTATCCTTGTCCTCTGTAGCATAACAGTCAAAGGAAAAGCCACCCACATTCCCTTCAGGGGTAGATATAACTATTTTCTGAAAATAAAATCTTTTTTTTTTTTTTAATTTCTGAACCTCTGGTGATAAAGACTTTTACAATGCAACACTCATTAAATATCTGCATTCTTCTAACAGACTAGCAGTTGGCACTTTCTACTTGCAGGTAAGTTCAACGGAATTGGACCTTCTAATGGGTTTCCTATATTATCATCAGGAAGTTGTTGTTGGCACCTCCAGCCTACTGTAATTGTTACTCTTCCAGGTATGTTCTCCTAGAGGAGTGAGGAGATCCAGCAGTTGCTTGATAGCTTCTGAGAAAGAGATGTGCCTTTGTGTTGGCTAGCCATGCAGGGAATTTTAGGTCAAAAGAGACTTTACAAAAGAATATTCATCCAGACTCAATTTAGTAAAGTACACTATTAATTTGTGATAATTGGGTTACTTAAAATCACAGATAGCAAGAGGAAATAAACTACCTTTAAACACAAATTTAAAAAAAAAAACCCACCCCCAAATAAAAACCCAAGTTGTCCTATTTCTTTTCCCTAAACATTTTGAGTGGTCACGTTTTCTAAATGTTCCTTTACCATTTAAGCTCATATTTTTGATTGCTAGAAATATTTTTGGCTAGCCAGACACAGTATTTTTCTTTTAACAAACACTTAATTGGCAGTTGCTGAATACCATGCAAATCCAAAGGTAAAATAACTTACTAAATATTAACTCATTTAATGATCATACTAATCCTACCTAACATTATTTCTCCGTGTTACTAATGAAGAAACTGAAACCTAGAATGATAAAGTGGTTTACTAAAACATACCCCCAGCTTCTTAAAGCAAGAGGAGTTTGGTTCTTAGCTCTAAATAAAATAAAATAAAAAATGAAAGTAATAATTATATCAGCCAACAGTTATTATGCACTTGTTTGCCTGCCTCTTAGCTAAGCATTGTTTGCTCTTATCTTTAATAATTCTATGCTGTAGGTGTTTCTAACCATTGCCCCTCCAACTGTGTATGAAAACTCTATGAAAACTGTAAGGCATAAGAGGGTTTAAAATATTTGCCCAGAGTCTGCATTTGCATCCAGACACAGGAATTCAGCACTAGCACTTTTAATTGCAACATTTGAAGCCCCTTCCTCCACATGGTCCTGAGCTATTTATTAATGGATTGAAGTTGTTTTGACTGATTTATAAACAAACCTTATTTTTTAATAAAGGTCAGTATTTGGAATAGTTTCATAGAGACTTCCCCAAGTCCCCTCCAAATTCTTTCCTATCTCTGGTAAGATATTAAATGTCTTGATACTTGCCCTGTTTTATTCATAAGGCCGTACCAACACTGTTCACTCTGTCTCAGAGTTTTGTTTCATTTATTTACTTTTCTTACTGTATTTTCCTTTCCTCCCTTGCAGGAATTCTTTATTTTTTCTTGTTTCTTTTGTTTGCTAACAATATTTTTGTTCATTCTGTTGATCATTTGCTTTATGGCTTCTGGGTTATTATTTTTCTTAGAAAGTTACTCTGATTCCAATGCTTCCCCAAATTTGTGTTATATTTATGTGATTTTCTCTTTACTTTTAGCTGTTTTATCTAGCTATAGTTTCCATTTTCTGTAAGACATGAAGTATGGGTTGAAATTTTTCTCCCTTACTTAATGGCTATCTAGCACACCAACATTATGCATGAAGAAAAACATCTTATCTTTATGATTTGCAAAGACACTTTTATTATAAACCAGACTTTCTTATTTGCAATAATCCATCTTTAAACCAATATCGCTAGCATTCTAATTATGCTAGCTTTGATCTATCTTCACATGTAATTTAATAAGTCACTAACATTATTTTTTCAACTTTATCATTATTTTTAAAATTTATTTATATTTTTCTAGGTAGCTGTATTTTTTAATATATACTTTAAATTCTCAGGTCATGTGCAGAACGTGCAAGTTTTTAACATAGATATACATGTGCCATGGTGGTTTGCTACACATTAGGTATTTCTCCTAATATTATCCCTCTCCAACCCCTCAACAGACCCCAGTGTGTGGTGTTCCCCTCCCTGTGCCTATGTGTTCTCATTATTCAACACTCACTTATGAGTGAGAACATGCGGTATTTGGTTTTCTGTTCTCGTGTCAGTTTGCTGAGAATAATGGTTTCTAGTTTTATTCATGACCCAACAAAGGACATGAATTCATTTTTTCTATGGCTGCATAGTATTCCATGGTGTATATTGCCACATTTTCTTTATCCAGTCTATCACTGATGGGCATTTGGGTTGTTTCCCAGTCTTTGCTGTTGTGAACAGTGCCACAATAAACATACGTGTGCATGCATCTTTATAATAGAATGATTTATAATCCTTTGGGTATATACCCAGTATTGGGATTGCTGGGTCAAATGGTATTTCTATTTCTAGATCTTTGAGGAATTGCCACACTGTCTTCTGTCTTCTGGATATTAGCCCTTTGTCAGATGGGTTGAATGCAAATTTTTTCCCATTCTGATGGTTGCCAGTTCACTGTAATGATAGTTTCTTTTGCTGTGTAGAAGCTGTTAAGTTTAATTAGATCCTGTTTGTCTGTTTTGGATTTTGTTGCCATTGCTTTTTATGTTTTAGTCATGAAGTCCTTGTCTATGCCTATGTCCTGAATGGTATTGCCTAGGTTTTCTTCTAAGGTTTTTTATGGTGTTAGGTCTGATGTTTAAATCTTTAATCCATCTGGAGTTAATTTTTGTATAAGGTGTAAGGAAGGGATCCAGTTTCACCTTTCTGCACATGGCTGGCTAAATTTCCCAACACCATTTATTAAATAGGGCATCCTTTCCCCATTGCTTGTTGTTGTCAGGTTTGTCCAAGATCAGATGGTCGTAGATGTGTGTAATTTCTGAGGGCTCTGTTCTGTTCCATTCGTATATGTATTTATTTATTATTATTTGTTTTTACCAATTAACTTCAGAATTAGTTTAATTCCATTACAATTCTTATCAGAATTACATTGAATCTATGTATTAATTTAGAACTAATCATCTTCTTTTCATCCAGAAAGCCTTTCAATTAATTAAAAATGTTCTGGTTTTTCATCCTGCAGTCATTATTTATCCCAGCAAAATTGAAGTAAAGCTATTAACTAAGTTAGTGTTTCTTTTAGTTAGTAATTTTAGGATTTTCCATTGTTGTGATTATAAGATTTTTGAAGCCCTTTTATATGTCTTACCTACTTTTTAAGAAGTTTATTATAAGCTCAAAGAAAAAATCAGCATGATTCCCTAGTGAATGAATGAACACTTGATGATTGTAGCATGAAAGCTCAGTGTGGCTGGAGTCATGAAAGATAGCTTCATAGATGATGAGGAAAATAGCTGCTTCCTGTTGGACCTGTGGAAATTTTTGAGCAGTGAGTGAAACTATCTATCTAAATATTAGTTGGACCAGACACAACATGCATTCCAGATTATCATCCTGAGATTCAGTATTTCACAAAAGAGAGGTCTATGTTAGGTGTAGGAACCACATGAAACATGGATTTATGCACTAAAATTATTCTAAGTGGTTAAAAAAACTTAATTGGAGGGACAGAAAGGTGTGCTAATGCTTAAAGAATTGTATGGTTTTCATTAAAGAAGTTTCAAAAATGTGTGCAAAATGATGCTGGCAGTAAAGTCTTTTAGCATAAGACATTGTTTTGTCTACTTAGAAAGTAAACTTGTTTTTTTCATTTGACCATCACATAGAACAATTTCTAAATAGAGCATTATTGAAAATTGCATTTCAGGACTCTTCTCCTAATAGCATACTATCTACTAAGATCAACCTTTCTACTAGAGGACAACTAGAAACCTGAACAAAATTAAATATATATCACTATTTATCTACCTATATAATGTATAAATGTGTTTATATATGTAATATTTATAATATATAGTTACATATTTAATATATATTTATATGTACTTATATATACTTATATATAACTATGTATAAGTAGTTATGACTATATATAGTTATATAAGTATATATAACTACATAACTATATGTAGTTATATATATGTATATATATAACAACATAACTATATGTAGTTACATATATATGTGTATATATATAACTACATAACTATATGTAGCTACATATATATGTGTATATATATAACTACATAACTATATGTAGTTATATATGTATATATATATATAACTACTAACTATATGTAGTTATATATGTATATATATACAACTACTAACTATATGTAGTTATATATATGACTATAGTTTGATATATCGTTATATAACTATATGTAAGTATATACAAGTATATAGAGTTATAACTATATAGATACTTAAAAGATAGTTATAAGTATATAGATCTATATATATAGATATAATTTACAAGAATTCTGAATACTTGTATATAGTTATATATAACTATATATACTTATATATAGAAATTCTATATATCTAAGTTATATACAACTATATACTTATATATACACTATATATAACTTATATAAGTATATATATAAGTATATATATATATACTTACATATAACTATATAGTTTTATACATTTACTTATATGTAACTATAAGTATACTTATATATAGTTATATATACTTATATAGTTAATTATACCTATACTACATATATACTTATATATAGTTTTATGCTTATATGTAATATATAGAGTATATGCATGCATACACACATAAAACCTTCTTAAAGGCATCAGTGTTAACAAGACAGAAAGGAATCACAGGGAAAAAATCCCAAGCCAGAAAAAAATCAGAGAGAGGCAAGCTTGGTATTTTGAGTAGTATAATTTTCAGTATTTCTGGTTTTTCCCTAAGCACCATCTGCTTATTCTGGAAAACCTTGTAAAATTTGGTTTAAGACCTCAAAGGGCCATAAACTAGGAAGACTACATAGAAATATATACACTTTCGTAAAAACTAGCCTTACTCAGAAGCAGAAGTCAATCTTCTGTAGGAAAAATATTATCTACTACCTCAAATTATCCATATAACCTATGTTATACAGTATTCCGCAGGTATTCAAGATGATCTGATTAAAAAGAAATGGCAACAAATTCAGAATTTAGTGTAAAGATTCTAATGGCAGAATAAAACAGAGCTCAAGAGAAAATGAGCAAAACCAGAAATGTGTGAAACTGTAAGGGAGAAATTAGTAAGGCATTTTAATTTACCTAAACTTAGAGTCCCAGTAGAAACTGAAAGTGGGAATGGAGAAGTAATATTTAAATAGATAATTGCTGAGAATAACCAAAACTAATAAACAATGATGAAATACAGTGACACACAGATTTAAAAAGCGTTACAAACTCTAAGGGAAGAAGGATACATACATATTCATGCATATGTACATATATACACATGCATACATATAAAAAAGATGAAATCTTAAAAACAGATAAATAAAAAAGGCATATTACTTTCAAGTAAAAAAGAAATTGACTGACTTCTCAGTACAAACGATGTAGTAAAAGACCCCAAGATGCCACCTTTAAAGTGTAACTAAATTTCCAAACAAACACTGCCCAAAGGGTATGATGCAGATAGAATGAAAACTGAATGCAGATCACAGCTCAGAGAAACAAGAAGAAATGGAGAGTCAGAAAGAATAAATAGGTGGGTTAATACAAATGAATCTATTTTGCAATGATACTGACTTTGGGGTTTAAAATGCATGGCACAATGACATACAAATAAGGAGGGGGGTTGACTGAATTACTCTTCCAAAATACTAGCATTATCAGAAAATTGATGAAAGTAATTATTTTTATTAGAATTCAATTTAGAATTCTTGTAAATTATAATTTTCTGAGTAACTAACAAATGTATCTAACAGGTTAATGTAGAAGAGAAAAATGAACAAATGATATATTTGTTGAAAGTTTCTATCTTGCTTTCTGTTGGATTGATCAAGAATCATAAACTCAAAATCAAAGTAAAATATTAAGTTTTCTGGCTAGACTATAAAATAAAACCCAACTATGTTTTAAGCCTAAAAACACAGTTTAAAAGAAAACACTATAAAAAGATATTATTCTTGAACCTGGCCATTTCCTATAAATCCATTTGAGGAATGGGCCAAGATTGAAGATTCTGGGTTCTTCCTTGCAAGTGCATCCTTCTCCAAACTACTGAGGGATGGTAACTGGAAGTGAGGATAAAAGGGCACCTCTGGGATATTAGCAATGTTCTGATTATTTACCTGGGATGCTGCTTATTAGGATATTTCTATTTATTTGGAGACAGAGTCTCACTCTGTCACCCAAGCTAGAGTATAGTGGCACAATCTCTGCTCACTGAAATCTCTGCCTCCCAGATTCAAACAATTCTCTAGCCGCAGCCTCCTAAGTATCTGGGATTACAGGTATGTACCACCAGGACTGGCTAATTTTTGTATTTTCTAGCAGAGAAGGGGTTTCGCCATGTTGGCCAGGCTAGTCTTGAACTCCTGACCTCAGGTGATCAGCCCACCTTGGCCTCCCAAAGTACTAGCATTACAACCACTGTGCCCATTTGACATTTTTATTTTTTAAAAAGCCAATGAATGCCTGTATGGTTGAGGTGATTTTATACAAGTTAAATAACAGTGGTATCAAAACTTGTTCTAAAAATGTTTTACCAGAGTTTCCCTATACCAGGACTTACAAGATACAGTATGTATCTCAGTCAGAATGCTGCAACATGAGGTCTTGATGTCAGAAACTGAAGACAGTATCTTCAGAAATAGTTCAGAAAATGCTAACCTAAGATGCTCATCTGGAAGGGGCCTTGGAGAGGGAATTAATGCCCAGATCATCTAACTTCCCCAGGAAGGGGTCATATATGTTCAGGAGAATGCTCAGAGATGTCCTTCCTTGTTGTTAAAGCAAAATGTAAACATTCTGAAACTACCAGGGAAAAACAACTCTATACATTGGGAGATGTGAGCATTTTCTTCTCCACTTCCCTGCCCTGGGAGAAGTGGTGCCTTATGTTTATTTTCCGAGTGTCAGGGATGAATAATGCCACATATTCGGAGTGTTCATCAAAAGCCCAGCCACCATCTGGGCTAGAATCTAGCCGCCTTTACAAATGTTTTGTCAGCTATAATTGAATCTTGTTGAAATATGCATGACATATGTACATTAGGGCTGGAAATTTGAATGCATAGACTCACTCAATCCTGTCTAGCAGTTTGAGAACAGCAATGGAGAGAAATCTCTTACTGATAAATCAAATACTTTTACTGTTTATATGTTTATTATCTAAACAAACCTTACTAAACTGGTAGCCACTGACCCTAATTTCATGTCCATGGAGACTAAGTAAAATAAGTAGAATTTAAGTTGGCTCATGAAAAGTGTTTCCCGGGAAAACTCAAAGGGTAAATATGTTGTGACAGTTTTTAATGTCTTTACATAACATAAATATGTTTTAAAAAAAGACTTAGAAATGTTATATATTCAAGTTGCTGATAATTGTTTGTTCACATTATCTGCTCATTAAAGCAGCTTATTAGTTTACTCTGTAAGAGTAATTTGTTCAAGTTACTCTGCAGAATTGAAAGAAATGAAATCCTGCTTCTTTAAAGATAAGCAATGGATCTTTCACTGAATCTAATTGGTCCCCTTTACAAACTAATTCAAATTCATGCAGTTTTACTGAAGCTGTCTTCAAGAATTCTTCCTTGGTGCCCAAATTACTTTTTCTTCTCTAAATCTAATTCTTCTCTGATATTAACAAATCTGGGTGGCCATTTCCCAAATATTTAATAGTTATCCTTCCAAAATCCCTTTTACCCTTCATGCTAATTCTTCCCTCTAATGCCACATGGAGAAGTCTGAGCCTTAACTTCATGCCAGCCCACTGTTTGTCTGAAGGCAACTATTACGTCTTTTCAGCTTCCTTGCCTTCTCCAAGTGAAATATGTCCCATTTCCTCCGTGAGTTAGAGGTTAGTATTTTCCTGATTCTCCTGAATATGGCTGTGCACTATAAATCTAGACCTACGCTGATGCCATTTGTTCCTAGAAAGTTCAGCTCAAAGTTTCTTCCTCAAAGGCAAGGACTCATCATTGACTTCTACACAACTTAGTCCAGGGCCTGGCATAGGAAATGCATGTTGTCCAGTGGTTTTAGGCACTTTATGATGTATCAATTTAATTCTGAAAATAAACTGCAGGAAGTAGTTACTACTGTTGTCATACCTATCTTACAGATGACACAGAGAGGTTAAAGAAACCTGACTAAGGGCACATAACCCCAAAGTGACAAGCTGGTATTGTTGCCTTTGGAATCTGGCTCTGGCATCCATGCTCGTAACTGCTGGGCTACTTTCTAGCCATTCTACCATGCTGTATTATTAATACCATGACAATAGAATTACTACTCAAGACTTTCAGAGGAGTGTGAGAAGGCAGCTAGTAAAACCATAAAGATAGATGAGACCTCTGAGAGGACAAAGGACCTCAAGATAACAAAAGTCAGAACCAAAATTCTGCGCTATTGGTTTTAGGTCCATAGCTTTTCCAATAATACTCCTCATGAGAATTGTGAATTTTTACATAGTGGCTCATAGAGTCTTAAAAACATGTATGATTTTGTATTCTCATGCTATGAATTGACTTCAGTGTTTCACACTTCCAGATTTTGCTCTGCAAGATGAAGCTGTGCATTTCTAGCTTTAATGGGCATACGTAGATCACCTGGGGATCTTGCTAATATGCAAATTATGATCTGGTAGTTCTGGTTAGGGCCTGAGAGTCTGCATGTCTACTCATGCAGTGCTCCCAGTTGATGCTAATGCTTTCAATCCATGGGACAACTTTTATGAGCAAGAACAGAGCGATTCTAGTTGGGCTCCAGTTTCCTTATCCAATTATTGGGAAGCTTGACCTCAATAATCACAAAGGCCCCTTTCAGCTCTAGTAAGTCTATGACAATTGTCCCCATTTCTCTCTGGTCTCTGTCATCTATATCTTCCTGGTTGATTATTAGGCACAATGATGATAGGTGGGAACAGTGGAGATACGGAGAACAGAGGGATGGCAGATACCTTGGAGGAAGCACTTGATCCAAGGCCATTGTTTGTTTCATAAGGAGTCTTCTGCAGCCCCATGTTTTTTCCCTATATTCCTTCTCACTACACATAGTTCATTTCTCTACCAAATTATAGACCCCTTGATATAACAAGACAACAGTTTGATATAATGATTATTGGCACTCACTATTGCCCAGGCACTATTCCAAGGCATTTAGGGGTATGGATTCCTCAAATCTATTACAATAATCCAAGAGGATAAGTACTATTAGCATCTCCCCTTAACAGGTTAGGAATATGAGGCTCAGCAAAGTTAACTAATGTGCACAAGGTTTGCACTCATCTACATTAGAATTAAATTGGATGTGATCCATGAGGTAAGACACAAGGACTTTCTACATATTCTCTAGCATCACTTTGCATATAAATGCTATTTACATATTCAAGAACAGACAGAATACCATTGGCTCAGCTATGCCTAGGGAACAACAAAAAAATATATATATATACATTAACTATCTTTTTGTGGTTATTTGTTCTTATTTTTCAGCTGGTTGGCCCAGGATGGCCAAAGTAATGTTTCAGCCAACCATATCCTGTTGGTTGTAATTTTTCACTCCAATGCATAATGTGATGACTACAAGGAAAACTGAAAAATATATCTTTCACCTATAAGAAGACGTGGCTTTGGGGCTTATCAAGAGGCCATGGAAGCCTGAAAGTTGGAAATAAATAATGTCCGGAATCATGAACATAAGAAACAAAATCATGAGATGCTTTCTTTGTCCTGGTGTGGTTAGGCGAGTTATTAGTGGAAAACTAAAATTTCCCTCCAAATACATAGGTAATTTAATTCTAAGTAGTGAATTCACGGCCATAGGTATATATTTTAATAGAAATGAGAACATAAATGAAAATACCTTATGATACTGCAACAAGTAAAAAAAATCCTATCTGATTGTTTCATCAACAGAGTAATTACTTTGTTTAACTAGACTGGAACCAATGACAACAAACAGGGCTGCTGGCAATGCTCAGTAATGAGCTGTCATGTTAATTGGTGTTGGGGGGTCCAATTAATTTAAAAAGTATCTCTATTATGGCCAATTCTTTATTCAGCAGACAATTCATGAGTGGCCTTGCACATTTTTAATGAAATGATTCCAAGAGATAACTGCCACTGCTAGGGAGTAAAGTCCCAGACTGCTTTAGACTTAAAAAAAGAGGCCTCAGCGGCAACACAACACATCTACAACCATTCGATCTTTGACAAACCTGACAAAAACAAGCAATGAGGAAAGTATTCCCTGTTTAATACATGGTGTTGGGAAAACTGGCTAGCCATGTGCAGAAAGCAGAAACTGGATTCCTTCCTGATGCCTTACACTAAAATTAATTCCAGATGAATTAAAGATTTAAACATAAGACCTAACACCATAAAAACTCTAGAAGAAAATCTAGGCAAAACCATTCAGAACATAGACGTAGGCAAGGACTTCATGACCAAAACACCAAAAGCATTGGCAACAAAAGCCAAAATAGACAAATGGGACCTAATCAAACTCCATAGCTTCTGCATGGCAAAAGAAACAGTCATTAGAGTCAATCGGCAACCAACAGAATGGGAAAAAATTTTTGCAGTCTACCCATCTGACAAGGGGCTGATATCCAGAATTTACAAATAACTGAAACAGATTTACAAGAAAAAAGCAAACAAGCCCATTCAAAAGTGGGTGAAGGATATGAATAGACACTTTTCATAAGAAGACATACATGAGTCTAACAAACATATGAAAAAATGCTCATCATCACCGGTCATTAGAGAAATGCAGATCAAAACTAAATTGAGATACCATCTCATGCCAGTTCAAATGGTGACCATTAAAAAATCTAGAGATGGCAGATGTTGGAGAGGATGTGGAGAAATAGGAACACTTTTACGCTGTCGGTGGGAGGGTAAATTAGTTCAACCATTGTGGAAGACAGTGTGGTGATTCCTCAAGGACCTAGAAATAGAAATTCCATTTGACCCAGCAATCCCATTACTGGGTATATACCCAAAGGATTATAAATTGTTCTGCTATAAGGACACGTGCACACAAATGTTCATTGCAGCACTGTTTACAATAGCAAAGACCTGGAACCAACCCAAATGCCCATCGATGATAGACTGAACAGGGAAAACGTGGCACATATACACCATGGAATATTATGCAGCCATCAAAAATGATGAGTTCGTGTCCTTTGTAGGGACACGGATGAACCTGGAAACCATCATTCTTAGCAAACTGACACAAGAGCAGAAAATCAAACACCACATGTTCTCACTCACAGGCGGGTGTTGAACAATGAGAACACATGGAGCCAGGGAGGGGAGCACTACACACTGGGGTCAGTTGGGGGGAAATGGGGGAGAGACTGGGGCGGGTAGGGAGTTGGGGAGAGATAGCATGGGGAGAAATGCCAGATATAGGTGAAAGGGAGGAGGGCAGCAAGTCACACTGCCATGTGTGTTCCTATACAACAATCTTGCATGTACCCCAAAAACCTAAAATGCAATAAAAAAAAAATTTAAGCACCTTTTAGTCCAAGACAGTTAACCAAGAATCCTTCCAAGTGCCTGACCTTCAATAAGACAGATGCTCAAAAGTACTTGTTGAATGACCACCGCTCTTTCCAAAATGGAAGAAAGAAAATTGAAACATAAACATCATGCATATGAAGGCACTCAGGTCTATTTTATTTAGGTAAAACCACGCCAACCAAGAACCAGCATCAAAAGCTTGGGCATCTATTTGTCATAAATACCCATCTATGAATTGGATGGCTACATCCAGAACCTAATTCTTTCTGGTGTCACTCCATGATCATACTATATTTCTAGTCCTGCATGCTTTATTCTGTAGGTGATTCCATCCATTGGCCCCTCTCCTCAAAAGCTCAGCATCTCCTTCCCTGGCCTTGATTCACTGTGTTTATGCTTCACAGAACAGAATTTTTTCCACCAGCTTCTAACACCACCTACCCACACCTATGCCTGCTGTTTTCCCTTCTGCTAATGTGAAGGAGCTGCTCATCTTCAGTTCCATGAGCTCTTCAAGTTCCACTTGTGGTCTAGAGCCTCTCTACTCTGCCTTATTCAAGAATATCATTCCATCAATCCCCAAGTCCACCCTGAAGCAACATTTCTTCCTCTCTACTGGATTATACCCATCTATATGCTAATGATGCGCTGTTATTTCTCCCAGCATTAAATTGCATTTATGGACCCCACTTTCCTCATGATCTAAAATATGACTTCCCTGCTTCTCTATAGTTTTGGATGTCTACATAATTTCTAAGAACAGTGAATTATTAACTTCTTTTGTTCCTCATTTAGAGGCTCTATCTTTGGTCACTATAAATAAATATGTTATTTCTTGCCACTTTGAGTTATATGAGGGATGCATGTAGCAGTAGAAAGTTAAGTGTATAAAATGCTACAGTTACCAAAACAGCATGATACTGGTACAAAAACAGGTAGGTTGACCAATGAAACAATAGAAAGCCCAGAAATAAGGCTGCAACTGTATGAACATCTAATATTTGACAAAACTGACAAAAACAAGGAATGGGGAAAAGACTCCCTATTTAATAAATGGTGCTGGGATAACTGTCTAGCCATATGCAGAAAATTGAAGCTCTACCCCTTCCTTACATTACACACAGAAATCAACTCAAGATGAATTAATGACTTCAATGTAAAATCCCAAAATGTAAAAAAAAAAAAAAAAAAAAAACCTGTAAGGCAACCTGGGAAATGCCATCCTGGACTTAGGAACTGGCAAAGATTTCATGATGAAGACACCAAAGGCAATCACAACAAAAGCAAAAATTGACAACTAGGCTCTAATTAAACGTAAAAGCTTCTGCACAGTAAAACAAACTATCAACAAACAGAAAACCTACAAAATGAATGAAAATATTTACAAACTAAGCATCTGACAAAAGTCTAATAAATATCCAGCTCCTATAAGAAACTTAAATTTACAAGAGAAAAACAACCCCGATACAAAGTAGGCAAAGAGGCCAGTTGCAGTGGCTCATCCCTTTAATCCCAGCACTTTGGGAAGCTAAGGCGGGGGGATCACCTGAGGTCGGGAGTTTGAGACCAGCCTGACCAACAGGGAGAAACCCTGTCTCTACTAAAAATACAAAATTAGCTGGTGGCACATGCCTATAATCTGAGCTACTCAGGCGGCTGAGGCAGGAAAATCACCTGAACCCAGGAGGCAGAGGTTGTGGTAAGCTGAGATTGTGCCATTGCATTCCAGCCTGGGCAACAAGAGCAAAACTCCATCTCGGAAAAAAAGAAACAGGTAAAGACATGGACAGATACTTCTCAAAAGAAGACCTAAGTACAACCAACAAGTATATGATAAAAAGCTCAATATCACTGATCATTAGAGAAATACAAATCAAAACCTCAATGAGATACCATCTCACACCAGTCAGAACGTTTATTATTAAAATGTCAAAAAATAACAGATGCTGGCAAGGTTGCAGAAAAAAGGGAATCCTTATACACCGTTAGTGGGAGAGTAAATCAGTTCACTTTTGCGGAAAACAATTCCTCAAAAAGCTAAAAGCAGAATTACTATTTGATCTAGCAATCCTATTACTGGGCATATACCTGGAGGAGTATAAATCATTTTACCATAAAGACAGATGCATGTGAACACTCACTGAAGCACTATTCATAATAGCAAACACATGGAATTAACCTAAATGTCCATCTGTGACAGAGTGGATAAATAAAACGTGGTACATACACATCATAGAATACTATGCAGCCATAAAACGAATGAGATCATATCTTTTGCCAGAACATGGATAGAGCTGGAGGCTATTATCCTTAGCAAACTCATGCAGAAGCAGAAAACAAAATATGGTGTCTTCTCACTTTTACATGGAAGCTAAATAAGAAGAACTTATGAACACAAAAAGGAAACAACAGACAGTGGGGTCTACTTGCGAGGGTCACAGGAGAGAGAGGAGCAGAAAAAGTAACTATTGGGTACTAGGCTTATTTCCTGGGTGATGAAATAATATGTACAGCAAACCCCTGTGATACGTGTTTATGTTAAAAAAAAAAAAAAAAAGCTTCACATATACCACCAAATCTACAAGAAAAGTTAAGTGCTCATAAGCTCTGTGAGTCTGCTGAAATGATTGTGCATGAGAGGCCATCCTCATTCAGTCACCCCTCAATTTTCTCTGTGCAGTAGTGGCTATTTACTGTGGATACAAGATAAAATTTATGTAAGTGGTTGAGATTAGTCTTAGGAATACTAGTTTCACACACACACACAAAGAAACTATAAATATTTGTGTTTTTTCCAAGGCAAAGAGTACTTTTGTCCTAAGATAACAGTAATCAGTATTTTTTTAGCTTCTGTTTTGTTTTGGTCTTAACACTCTTAAACCACTTTATGCTTTTCACATAGCTTACTCTCGTGTACTCTTAAAACTTTTTGAAGACTCTAAAGAGGTTTTACTTCTAGGTTGTAAATATCAGTTCTCACTGTTGGAAACTGAAACAGAACCACTATTACAGTGTTTTTATAATGATGCCAGGGAAGATAGCAAAGATAAAAGCATTGCATATTAATAATATCTTACTAATAGGATAAAGTTAGTTCTGGTCTCATGGACCTCCTGAGATCTGTCCTAAAATCAAGTGTCGGTTTGTTTCAAAATATGAAAGAGAGGAACCACAGATACAACTTGGAAAGTAGAACTTATTTGCCTTGGATTTTATAATACCTGAATCTGGAAATCTATAAAACCTGTTAAAGTCCAAGTGAAGCTTTCTCAATTTTGATGAGCTTATTTTCTTTCTTTAACAATATCTTCATCTGCAATATAAAGTGTTAACATTTTTGTTGTGTGTCATCTGTCTAGATAATGAAGATTCTGTTCTCAACAGAGTGATTTCTATGCTTTACCTTGACATCATTATGCCCTTGATTATTAAGAAAACAAGTCCTGATCAAGTGGTTCATGCCTGTAATCCCAGCACTTTAGAAGGCCAAGGTTAGTGGATCACCTGAGATCAGGTGATCCCAGCTACACAGGAGGCTAAGGCAGGAGAATCGCTTAAACCCAGGAGACAGAGGTTGCAGTGAACTGAGATTGCACCACTGCACTCCAGCCTGGGTGACAAGGTGAGACCTTGTCCCCCCAAAATAAAAAGAAAATAAGCAAACATTCCTCAGTTATGAAACAGTTAAGGTTTTCCATAATTGTATGATTTTCTATTCTTGTCTGTTTTACTGTCATAGTTAACTGTCCAAATCACCCACCTCTGCTTAATTTTGCCTTCTTCCAATCAGATTTTTAATGTATATTAAAAAAAAAAAAAAGCTATCAGGACATCTTTTACATATAAAACTATCTTTGAAATTTCTTAGAGGGTTCCTGGAAAATCACAAGGATTTGTTCTTTAGTCTTTTTTTAAAAAGGAGCTAGAAGTACTCTGGTTCATTTTCTCTATTACTTCTGTGAGTTGTATGGGAAAAGTCAAATTAGAAGAGTTGTTCTGCCTTCCCTAGATGAAATTTGCATAGAAGAATATTATTAATGTGAATATTCAGAAATTATATTCCTTAGGGGAAGTTCTAAGAGATCTGTCACTGTCTTCACTGTGCATGATGTGTTTTTATTCATCAGAGTCTTGGTTATACTTTCTCTGATGACTGAGGCAACAACAGTATAGCTCAGCCACCAGTCAACCTGGACCATCGCCTGTTTCTATAAAGTTTTATTGGAACACAGGAAAGCCCATAGATTTGCATATTATCATCTATGGCTGCTTTCACACTACAATGGCAAAGTTCAGTAGTTGTGATGAAGATGTTATACCTCACAAGCCTAAAATATTTACTAACTGGCCTTTTACAGAAACATTTTTCTGATGTCTCATATGGTGTTACATGCATAATTTTAGTTATCATTAAAATGCTTACTTGGCCACAACCTTACTTTTTAAATTTAAGTCTAGAATGTTTTAGGCCAATAGACTTCAACTGGGGATGCACATCAATGGAGTTTTATAAAATTGCAGTTATCTAGAATCTACTGCAGACTTATGTGATCTCTTTACTTGACATTCTTGCTATATTCTTGGCATGGTAGGTATATTATGCCTCAGGATTATTACATGCTATATATCAAGATTTTTCTCTGCTGTGAAAATTATGTTCATTATTTATATAAATCATATATAGCATTCCCTGTCTTTGAAAATAGCCTTAATTGATATTCTTAGAGACATTTTATCAAAAACATTTTTTGATTGCCTTTATTATCTTGTTTTGCATTCCACAGAAACAACCAGATTTCCTTGTCAACCATATTACTCTTGATATGAACTCTCATTAGACTGTTCACATTTGCAAATTGCCAATAATAAAATAACCACAGCCCTTTTGGGTCTCTGTCATCTACAGATAGCTTTTGCTTTTCTGTGACTCTTCCCTGAAAGCTCGGCAATCAGCTCTCAGGGCCCTGAGGCCAAGGATTGAATCAGACTTGGCATCATTTGGGTAATTTTTCAGACTATGCCAACATTTTCATATTTCTTTTTAATCAAAAGTATATCCTCCATGATACTGCTACCCAAAAGGCCAGTGGAGCAAGAATTCATTACCTAGGACTGAATGAACTAATGAAAGAGATGTTATTGCATTATTTCTTTGCAATATTGTTGATGTTAGCCTAATACCCTGTTTTAATTAGATAAGGAAACACTTTTCTATTAAGCTTTTGATAACTCATAACTATTTGGTAGGCTCTGTTTTTGTAAATTGAAATGAAACATTTGCAAAGGATGTCTTATTTCTACTTTTTCAGGACTCTCCTACTTTCAATTCAGAAACTTTCATTGAAGGTATGTTTTACTTTGCATGACGATATATATTTATTTGCATGGCTTCAATGAATCTGTCTTCATTTTCTACCAGAACATAATATGAAATATTGGTGTGCCTCCAAAGCCTTGCCTGGTATATCATATTTGAGAATGATGTTCTTTTAATCAGGTATACTAAGCCACATGTAAGGAAGTAAGATGGACTTTTAGGAAGCCTTTGCAAGAAAACTGAGTATCTGGTTTTACAGGGTCTGAGCATTATGGGTAATGAATGTCATTTACTAGCAGGCCAAGAATGTTGAGGTAATTTGGGAACCTTGAGAAGGGAGAAACTTGCCCAAATTCATAGATAATGCCAGGGAAAACATAGAATTTCTTGGGCTTGGCCTCCTGGCCTTTGGATAGCAAATGACAGAGCCTTTAAAATTCCAGTCTGAGAATCCTCATGAAAACTTCCAGCAAAGCAAACTTTAGCTATCCTGTATAGTAAATGAGTCCTTCTTCCACCTATGTAGATAAATTAGGGTAGGCCTGAGACCAGTTTTATTTTATGATCACAAGTAGCCTTTTTTGAAATGATTTTTGGTCAAAAGGAAGAAGACTGTACGAAACTGGTAATAAGCAAACTAATGACTGGTATTTCCAATGGAAAGTTAGGGTTTTTTTGGTTTGTTTTGTTTTTGTTTTTGTTTTTGTTTTTTATAGGAAAAAAAAAACCCTTCTAAGTTATCTAATCTGTCCTGTTTCATTACCTTTGAATAATTTTATGACTCTGTAACTTCTAACTAATTTACAGTAATGAAAAATAAGTCTTGTCTATAGACAAACAGATAAATTCTGCCAATATATTTACAAAGTCCAATTGACTTCTTTGTCCCCTAGCCCAAGGCAAAAGCCAATTTTGTGTGTATTTACACATTTGTTTCAATGTTCTGTATTTCATATAAATGTGTGCTGCTTTCTCTTTTGAATTGATTGTAACATCTGCCTTGTGTTCTGATTAAAAATTAGTTATATAATAAAATGTTAAACATATATTAACATTTAAAAAAATTGCCTCCAAAGTTTCTTTTCAAATTATCAAATTAACATGAATCCCGCCTCCCAATATAATTGAAACCTATGACAAATACAATAGTAGGACGGGAAAAAAAAAAAAAAATCCTAACATTCCAGATGTTAGGAGAAAATAAACACATAAGTCATACAGTGTATTTGAAGGTGATAATGTTATAGAGATAAATATAAGTCACCAACTCTGTGAGCTGCTGTTCTGGAAATTTAACTTGCTTGTACAGTTTTTCCCTGGGATGTAACAAAACCTAGAACAATAACCCTTGGAAATCCTCAGTGCTACTTATAGCCTATCAAGGGTCTTGATCTCTATGACATATGTCATAAAACAGTAGAAATTTGGGGTCTGTGGGTTCTAAGACAACAGCAACAACAATTTTCAATAAGTGACATGGTATACCAACTACTGATAACCTTCCTCCCTTTAGGTTACAAAAGACATCATCAAGCATGTGGGTTTGAGTGCTTATTTGACGGACTGAGTTTTTTTTTTTTTCTTCATGAAATGAGCAAAAGTTTATACTTTACCATGTGTGCCCAGTTCTTTAAGAAAAAAATCTAAGCTCACTGTATCAACTGAAAATAGACAAGTGTGATTAAAGGTCATCTCTCTGGCATTAGAGCAAAATTCAATGGTGGTGGCTCTAACTGGGCAGAATTTATTAAGTATAGTCTGCATTACACATTTGTAGGAAATCAGAGGCCTGTGATTTTCTTTACCATTTCTCCTAATACAATGCGTTCATAAAATATCCCCCATTCTGTCAGTAGATGCTTTGCCAACCAGAATAACACACAACTTATAAAAGCTTAACTTACGAACTCATACCTCATATACCAGAAGGCCTTTGGAAATAGTATAAATGGCTAAAATAATTACTAATCTGTGGTAGAGATGCCAGAATCTCCTGATTTTAATATAAGACACATCAAAGCACAAAACTTTCAAACTTCAAAGAATTCCTCATTGACTACCAGCCTACCTTAGAGAATTCTAACTTCTAAAAAAGTAAAAAGTAATTTCTTCTGAAATAACTATATTATGAAACAGTAACAGGCAAATTACCTACAATCACATCTTCATAAATATTTCTATTCTGAGAACTACATTTTCTAGAAGTCAATGGAAGGCTAATTATGCCCAAGTAGTCCCTGATACTGGAAGCCTGGGTGCAGGGGAGAGCACAGAAGAGATGTGGATTGTTTCCTCTGTGAAATGGTCTCTCTCCTTTTAGTGGTAGACATACGTATCTGTAAGCAATTACAGAGAGAAGCATTCTGACTTTCAGTTCTTTCATCTCTGTAGATGATAATCAGAGAGATGGATACTAAATTAATATGAAGAATAAAACATGAGAAAACAGAAAAGAACTGTGTTAAATTTTGGCATTCATTCTACAGGCTTTATTTCACAGGCTGTAAAACCTGATTCACAAGTGTCACCTGACTAGGGGGAGGGATGGGGAAGCTTTCTTCAGAAGAATAGGATGCCTCTATTTTTCTTGACTCTTCTATGTGCAATTCCATTCCAAGGGCATCAAAGCCGGGGCTGCTCATAGGCATTATCCCTTTATTTACCTGCTCTCCCTTTATCCTGCTTCCCCAAAATAAGTGTTTAACAAACAGAATGACTGGTTCCCCCCGCCCCACCCCAGCTAATAGGTGTCCTCTGGTGAGACTTCCTGAAAACTTGTGTGCCATTTACTCTGCTGGTTTTCTTCCCAGTATTTCTCCCTTCCTCCCTTTCAGCATGGCTTATTGTTTGTTTATTGTTATTCTTCTCCTTGGCTGCAGAGATGGACACTGATTAGTCCTATCCAATGAACACATGGCATTACCTTGGCAACTAATATTGGTCAAGGAATGACACTTATTCTAATTTGTCTCAAGGAAGCTGATGGGAAAATTTATTTCCCCATGCTTGAAAGTTAGGGTCTCTCTTTTCTACCAGATAGAAACGAAGAGGTACATGGCTTCAGTTGCTCCTGCAGCATATTTTAAGCATGAATTCTTGAAGACTCCTGGAGACACTGACCACATAGATCCTAAAACCTGACTTCCTATACATGAGAACACACACATCTCCTTGGCATTTGAGCTACCTTGAGCCATGTTTTTGTTCTTTGCAACGCAGAACACTTTAAATAGATACAAGATTTGGTGTACCTTTTCTTCTAAGAACTAAGCCCCAGAAGGTTAGGTCAAGCAACTAGATCTCTGATAGAAGGGTTATCTATTCCATTTATTTACTACTTGAAGCCTACCAAGAACCTTGATGAACACAGCCAGATAGAACCCCTGTCTTTCTCACTTATGGTTTAATGTAGAGGTTCTTGATGCCAAAGACCTCTTTGGAAATCTGGTGAAAGCTGTGTACCCCATTCTTTGAATGCCTTTACATGCATAAGACAAAATGTACAGCATTACAAAGGAAGTCAGAAGTCAGACATGTTGAAAGGCTAATCAAAATGCTTTAAGAATTGTGAGATTGTTATATATACATGCTTCTCTATTAATGCCTTAAATAACAAGATCAAGGCATCAGGTTTAATAACCAGCATTATTGTAATGATGAGCATAAATGATATTTTTAGATAGCTGCAACAAATGTAATGTGATGTGAATCTGTGAGTTTTAACATGTGCAAAGACTCCATGGCAGGGAAAATCACAGCAAGCACTAGGGATTGAAGGCAGTGTGTCTGTATCACAGAGAGTGGCAATGAGGAATATGAATGAAGTTGCATGATAGACATTGGCTATCTGTTTTATTTCTGTCTGTTTCTCTCTCACACACACACCTCCCACCCCCAAAATAACTATGGCAAGAAAATTGCATATAAAATAGCAATAAAATAACTGTACACAAGAAATCCCAGATGTAGCTTTTGAAATGAATGTGCCTATCGATTCCATTAGATATAAATTTCCCCAGAGATGCTGTACTGTCAATCATAATAAAAAAAAAAAACTTATATGAGCAAATTATAAGATATTTTAAGAGGTAACTTAAATTCTTAAGTCATGCATTAAGGCACTGTTAAAAATCCATTTTATGATGGGGAAACTGGTATCTAGAGAAGAGCAGACTACCACCAGAGGGCACACAAGTAGATGGGCAGAACTTCCTGCAGCCCTGGCTCTTTGACTCTATTTTGCTATACTCTTTTGCTTCTAAATACCCCGTTCAACAGGACAGGCATAACTAGGTCATTTGTGTTACTTATCAAGAGCTTTTATTGACAACTGAGAGCCCTAAGGAGAAATCCAAACAGAATGATCAAATTCTAAACTTGTCCCTCTGCCAGCCCCCATCTCACAACCTCAACCTCTGGGATCTAGAATGAGAATTTTATTTGGTGTGTCTCTCATTTATTCCAAATTTCTCTGTGATAAAGAAAATCCATTTCCCACTAAATTAAAATTGCTTTTTCATCCTAACAAACACTATACCCCTGGTACACACCAGAATAAAAATAAATTGATTTTTAAGTATCCACTGGAAAAAAAAAAAAAAAAAAGACAATAAGAAGCATAAAAATCATGGTGCCTTTGTGTGCCTTTTGAACAATTTAGCTATGAAAATGGATTCCTATCCTGCAGATAGCAATGGTGTCTATGACAGCAACATCTTTGGGCAGTTTAGTAGCTTCAGGAAAAACTTCAGTCTCTCAGATATTTTTCATTAATGATGCTAAATGATCTGTTTGGTTGAATTGTTGCTGAGGTGATAACACAGCTAATGAAATAAACCACTGTATCACTCAAAAAAGAGCAACTTTCAAAGGGCCTCAGTAGCCTTATGTCCTCACTAGTGGCCCCCATCCCCCTCAACCACGTTCATCTGGATCTAAAAACCAAGCATTCCATTTTGTGCTTCCTATTCAACAGCAGGTAACTGACAGCCTTACTTAGGGCTTCATGATTTCAAGTTGTCTTTAGCCACCTGATTTTCAGGAGAATAAGATTCTTTGTCGGTTAATCTTATCTGTCCTTCTGACAATCCCCCCTCCATAATAAGGCTGTAAAATACTTTATCAGTCAAACAAACACTTTTTATGCAGTGTTTTCCTAGTTACAGAGTGGACAGCTTTCTTTGGATGCTGAAGCAGGCACAGATGTCCCTATGTCAAGCTAAGGATATGAGACCAGAGACAAACACCTACTTCTGAAACCCACACACCAGGTGTTACTGTGAAAATTGAATACACATGTTTTGAGGACTAGGATTTCTCATCACTCGGGATACAGGGACTAAAGCTTAAAAGGATGTCCACAATATATCATCAAGTGATCTTCTGAACCTCTTTGGAGACCTACAAAAGCTAGGTTGAAGTAGATGTATTTCAGTTTTAGGAAAAGAAACAGACCAATAAAAAGATATTTAAAATTCACAGTGTTGAATTTTGTATGGCAAACATTAATTTTACAATCAAAAATCAGAACTAAAAATAATGGAAATGTCAATATGTAAAGACACCAAAGTACTCTAAGTGCATTATGGGAAACATACTTTGCCTATATCCCATTAAATGAAATCAGTTGCTGCCACTGATGATGGGCCCCTAGGAAAGTCATTGAGATAGGAGTATCTGTTCTCAGATCTGTATAATAAAAGGGCTGAACTAGATCATCTCTACAGTACTTTCCAGTTGAAATATCTGAGTTGAAATTCTCTTTCAAGAGGAATATATGGAGATTTAAGAAAAATATTGAAGTCCCTGCATTCTTGCCCTTTAGTCTCATTAACTATAGATATCAAGATATGTATGTATCATTATATTCAAGATTGTAGTTCTTGAAAGAAATTCATGTCTCAAGTCATCAACAGTCCATTTTTAATCCACCCAATTATTGATTATTTTACTATTGATGCAAACACTTATTTTTTCATCATGAAGCCCTTCTGCGCTGTCAAGAAGTATCTGTAACCAGCACACTTTGAAGTGTACCTCATTAAACACAGAATTGCCAATAGGATTTTTAAAAGCTTAAGCAAAGATGGCAAAGTATTTTAAATTAATTTTATGATTATTCCAAGGATTATAAAGTCCTACTTAATTTTCTTATAAAGTACTACTTCTAGATCCTTGCAATCAACCCTCACAAGCAAGAGATTCCTTTCATGATAACTGATTAAAAATATTTCAAAGAACGTTTCTTTGCTCTATGACAGTGTTTGGAGTCCTTGTATCTTTGCAGGGGAGAACACTGGATAAACGGGTTAGATATCCAAGCTGAATCCACCTGTGTTATGAAAAGACAGGTTGTTGAAGTCAACATTTGTTATGGCAGAGATAGTGCTCACCAGATATCCATGTGCTCCTCAACCTCCCCCAGGTATTCTCTCACTGCTCCCCTACTCCTGCAACCTTGAAGGACATGTGTCCAGATAGCACAGCTAGAGGACAGAGAAGAGTTACCCAACTTTCATGAAAGTTTACTTCACTACCTGCCACTGGAATGTGGGGATTTATCCCTGACTGCATCATACCTATGCAGCTCTCTGTTCCTTATCTGCGATATGTCAGAGTAAGATGACCAAAGAAGAGAGTCCTAACCAGAGAGGCTTCTAATTTCCATGCAGATTTCACTGTTTACCAGGATACAAATACCTGTATCCTAGGGTCAAGGAATTTGTTGCTTTGGTCTTCCTGAGAATGACGCTTTCCCTCATACTCTGCTTAGCAAAATAGGAAATGGGATGAGGAGAGAAAACTGCCTCGGATGTGATAAGGCATCTGTTGTCATTACCAGCTTCCCATATTCCTCATTTATGATGTGTCCTGGTCAACTGGGGACTATGCTGCTTCTTAGCCTAGCCTTCTTGCATTCTTGGTACCTGCCAGCACTATAGGATCTCTTTGTTGAAACTTGTAATTCTAACTTCTAGTGGCATCCATGATCCCAGCAAAAAAGATACGTTAAGATCTCATCCTCATGGAAACAAATGAACCAAAAATGAGCCACACCAATAAACAAAGGGACCCTGGATCAGAACTCTTTTTACGTGCACTGTCTAATAGATGGAAACATCATATCCTTCACTTGCACAACCCCAGGACTGATGTGCTAAAACCAGTATATTCAATTCTGGTAATGGAATATCATGGATAGTCTTCTGGACTTCAAGGGTCAGCAAAGTACAGCCCATGGGCCACTTACAGCCTGTTTTTATGTGGTCTATGAGCTGAGAATGGCTTTCACATTTTTAAAAGGTGGTATAGTTTGGATATTTGTCTCCTCCCAAAACTCATGTTGAAGTGTAATCCCCAGTGCGGGAGATGGGGGCTGGGGAGAGGTGTTTGGATCACTGAGGCAGATTCCTCCTGGCTTGGTTCTGTCTTTGCAAGAGTGAGTGGGTTCTCACAAGATCTGGTAGTTTAAAAGTGCATGGCACCTCCCCCGACTCTCTCTTTTGCTCTTCCTCCTGCCATGTGAGATGCCTACATCCCCTTTGCCTTCCACCATGATTGAAAACATCCTGAGACCTCCCCAGAATCAGATTTTGCCATGCTTCCTGGAAAGCCTACAGAATCATCAGCCAATTAAACCTGTTTTCTTTATAAATTGCCCAGTCTCAGTTATTTCTTTATAGCAGTGCGATAATGGCCTAATACGGAAAATGTCACAAAAACAAACAAGCAAACAACACTATATTATAGTGATATTACCATGATACACATATTACAGTGATATGTAGTGATCTCCTCATTCTTCTGAATTTCTCCTCTTCTTGCAAGATTACTGTCTTCACCAGACAAACATTTAAAGACACTCTCCCTTGATCCTATAACTCCCTCCACCAACTACCTGGGTTTTCACAGTTGTGCATGTGCTTTATGGAATCATGACAGTAAAACCCCATGAAAGCGTTTCCTGTGCTCAAATATGCATATCTCTTTCCTCCCATTCTCCCTAGCATGCCCCATTCTAGCCAGGCTTTCACTGACACCACTCTGTCAAATCACTCTTGAATTTTCCGGTAATGACCCATTGCTCAATGTGATGTTCATGTACTTCTAAGCAGCATTTGAAAAACAGTGGTTTAAACGCTCTTCCTCCTTACCTTTTCCTCACTCACTTTCTGGGTAACTTTTCCCTCCCATTTCCCCTCCTCTCTATTGCGATAATCTTTTTCAGCTCCTTTGCTACTTCCTCTTCATCCCTAGTTCTAAACATTGGAGTATTTTGGGCATCATTCTTACTTTTCATAGAAAAGTAAGAATGATATCATCTAGTCTCCAGGCTTCCTGTATCATTTGCAGTCAGATAATTCCCAGCATCTCTCCCGAATTCCATAATTGTATATTCAACACCTAGCTGATATCTTTACCACTGTTCATAGGCGTCTCAATGTTACCATGTCCAAAGTTGTCTCTCTCCTGTCAAACCTTCCCTCTCCTCTAGTCTTCCCTTTTCAAAAATGACCCTACTGTTGGCACAGCTGTCCACACAACATCTGTGGAGTCATTTGGATTTGTCCCTTTTGTTTGTATCTCACGTAGCATCAATCACCAGATTTCGTCTAGCTCATGTTCATATTTCCCTAATCAAGCCATTTTTCAACACCTCTAACTCATTCCTCTACCCCAGGCTACCATGGTCCTTTGCCTTGATTACTGTAACCATAAACAGTACCCTGGCTCATCTTCCTGCTTCCGCTTTCACGTATAGGGTCTGTTCTTCTCCAGGACAGAGTTGTCTTTTTAAAATGTTTAGTCAGATGATTGGCAAAACCATCCTCTGACTTCCCACACAATGCAAAATAAAACTGTAATTTCCCCTCATGACCTATACAATATCAAGGGATCTTCTGGATCCTGCTCCCTCCTGGACTCTTTCCTGTCTGTTCACTGCAGACACAGGAGCCTCCTTACTGCTCCTCTTGCCAAACATACCCCTGCCTCATCTCCTGTCCTTGCATTTGCTCATCTCTGGCTGACACTCTTCCCTAACCCCACCCCCAGTTATAGTCATGACTCTTCCTCTTGCTTTATTCTCTATTAAAGAATACCTCCACCTCCTACGTGGCTTCCCTGACCACCCTCTCACTCTCCCTACCATCATATCATAGCATTTGCAACTGATATATTACACACTCATATTTGATTTGTTTACTTTATCCCATAATGTGCATGTTCAACAAGGATTTGACAAACAAGAATGGAGAGGAAAGTTTCTAGTTTAACCCATTATGTTTATTCTGGATCCTTCTCATCACAAATTCAGCTCATGTGTCACCTCCTATCTGAAGCCTCTCATGACTACCAATCAGAAGTAGCCCTGCTCTCTGCAGCCATTCTCTATTCCTGTGCCCCTGCTTTTGTCCCTTCAGAGTACATATCGTTATCCAAAATGTTCTGTAGCTTTAACCAATTAGTATATAGATTTCATGAAGCGCTAACCTTGTCAATGTTGTTCACTGTCTCCAAGGCCTAGATAGTGCCAGGCACAAAGCTGATATATGTAAATACATATTGAATAAATGAATCAATCAGCGATTGATTGAATAGATCATTTCTTTGCAATAGAAGGCACAAGAGGACATAAGATAAGAAAATGAGGACTGTATCAGAAATACACATGTACACATACACACACAGAGAGAGAGAGAGAGTGAGGGAGGGAGGGAGAGAGGGAGAGACAGAGAGAGAGAGAGAGAGAGAGAGAGAGACAGAGAGAGAGGAAGACTGAGTAATAGAAGGCACTTTTACCCACCCTTCCACAATGATGAGTTGACACTTGTAACCTAGTAAAAAGTCTGGCAACTCACCATCTGCTGGCCTCTCCTAGACCATATATTTCTTCTTGCTCTGTGTGAGGGCCCTGAGCTTTGAGAAGAGCCTGCAGATGCTTTTGCAGAGGCCCAGATGGTGGTCAGGGATGCGTCTGGAATCTCAAATCACCCCTGGCTGCAGCTCACCTCTTTTACCTGCTTTGATCTGAAATGCTTCTGATGGGTTTCCAGAAGGAATACTGCTGAGGCCCATTGAGAAGACAGGTTTGGAGGTTTTGCATTTTTGGAAGTGCACCCTGCTGTCAGTACCCACCACATTTGTAGTTATATAGAGGATGATGAAAAACAAATGACCACATTAGGAAGCCAAGTAAAAGGGCAATCACTCTAACCTGGGTACATGGTGAACTGAAAATATTATGTCTCTGTTGTCCCTATCCCCAGTGCCTAGTGTGCTGACAGGGCTACAGGGTGCAGTTGTGCAGGCAACACACGGTATAACTCCATGGGGTGGCATTCTCATCATAATCTATGTGAATAGCAGCCCCTGGCATTATGCAGGATACAAAATAAAACCTGCATGGTCCTACATTTTGGTTATGATTCATAACATCTGGACACAACAAGGTGCTGAGTAAAATTTGCTGAATGAATGAGGGATTTAAAAAAAACCTAGGAGGTTAATTTGCTGTCTGGGGACTATTTCAGATGGCCGCTGGACAGGTGAATGAGACTTGGAATAGTCACATCTTTTCAGAAGAAAAGAAGAAAGAATTGGGGTCAGTAGCCTTGAGCTACTGCCCGTAAGATTTGTCCACTTCCTGGAGGTTGTAGAACCTTACCTACATAATTGATTTTATAAAATGAGTTCCCCAAAGCTAGGAAAGTATGATACTTATTTTGTGAGTAAATCACTTTCAGTGGTTCCCCCCTCCCCTTTCTGTAGATTGTGTCAAGAATGTGATTTCGGAAGCTCTATCTAATGTGCAGATGCTGGGAAACTTCTATCTCGCCTTCCTGATCCTACTCTTGCTCCTCCACAGTTTTCTTCTCAACAACAGTCCAAGTGGTCATTCTAAAACATAAATCAGTTTCTAAATCTTTCCATTTTTTCCCATCTTGCTCAGAACAAATTCCAAAGCCCTACATAAATAGCCACTGGCTACTTCCACCACATTCTATTTTCTACCTCCATCCTCTGCACTCCAGCTTCTGTTTCTCAAGCCAGTCATATTCTCCTCTGAGTGCCTTTTCTCTTACTTTTCATTTTGCTGTCTCATTCCATGCAAGTTTCTGCTTGAAAAGCACCTCTTCCAAAAAGCCCTCCTGACCATTCACATCTAATACAGAAGTCCTGGTAAGATTTATCTCCCATCTTCTTCTACTTTTCCTATGTCTCCCTATCATTTTCTATGTGTGTGTTTGCATAGTGTCTCACTTTTCCATAGAATGCGATCTCCATGAGGGCAATGAATTTATCTTGTTCACCTTTCCATCCCTGGCACCTAAATACATACCTGGTACACATAGGTGGCTTTTTGTAGACATTAGTGGGATGCATGAATAAAGGTTTGAAAATGGAAACTGCCAAAACCCAGTAAACTGGATATAACCACGAAATCACTGGAAAATAAGTCTATGAATATGGGGCCATTCTTTCATTATCTGCTACCTGATAAAATTGTACTTTAATGATATCAAAAGGAGAAAATTTGTGAGGCAATTGCCGGAAGAAATGATCTCATCAAAATAGTATTTTAAATGCAAAAGTATTAATGTTGAGTCAGAGCTGAACAGAGGAATGCATTTTGAAGGATACTCTATCTGCATGGAAGTGCTCTTACTACATGTCGTTACATTATTGTGTAATTATGTGTGGGAGCCTCATACTCTCCTCCAAGGAAGAGGTTACCAGTCCACTTAGGTCTCATGTTTTAACTGTTCCTAGGCTGAGTGCAAGGGTAGGGTTGGTACTAGAATTCAGTTTCCCTGTGTTTTTTAATACAAACTAGCTTCTTTCCATTAGTGGACAAATGGCATATACCCAAGCCTGTAAGGGAATGAAGGAAGGTGAAGGTTTCCCTGTTCCATATATATATTTCCTGAAGAAATTGTGGGAAATGTATTGAAGTTAGAGGATGATGATGTTAATACTGCAAATAAAAACATGTAACCTTTATTGGCCTCTAGCTAGGTACCAGACATGGTTTGGAGTACTCTACATGAAATTAACGAATTTGGGAGGATCAGTACAATCCTTGTGAAATCTGTCAGATCATGTTGTGCCTCCATCCAAAATCCTCAAAGACTTTGCATGTCATCCAGTCTGATTCTGCACGAGCTGGTGCTCTGCCTGCCACCTGACCTCCAGGCTCATCTCCTACCATGCCTATTCTAGCTCACACTACCCTTCTGGTCATTTCACAAATAGCCTTGACATGCTTCTGCCTCAGGACTCTTGCACTTGCTGATCTTTCTACCTGGAATGCTCTTCTCTTAGATCTTCCCATGGTTTGCTTCCTATGTCTTTGTTCAAAAGTTATCTTCTCAGTGAGGCCTGCCCTGAGCCCCTATTCCTTATTGCAGACTGTGTGCCCCGTCATGGTATTTCCTCTCCTGTTTACTGTTGTTTTTTTTATTTGCTGCAGTCTGATATTCTCTTTATGGGTCATTTATCCATTTAGTTTGTCTCTGTCCCCTAGAATGCAGACTCAGGAATTTATCTTTTGCTTGTTGATGCCTCCTCTGCATGCACCATGGTGCCTGGGACATAGGTATGCACACATGTGTGCATGCATATTTTAACATAGATACATATAGAATGAATTAACTCATTCAATCCTCATGATAACCTTATGAGACAAATACTATTGTTATTCTCATTTTATAAACAAGGAAACTGAAACCCAGAGAGATCAAATAATTTGTCCAGGGTAAAAGAATTGATCATTTTTATTGTCCATATCCCAGAGCATTATGTGAGTTGGGTCCTGATAAACAACTTTCTTTGTTCCTTTCTTGCTCTGGGACCTTAGAAATAAGTCACTTTACCTTTGTAATCCTCTGTTTTCTACTCTGGAAATGAGGAATTTATCAATCCCAATTATAGTTTGGGGTGGGGCTTCCAAGATGTAATCTATATGAAGTGCTTGGCCTGGTGATTGATACACAGAAAATATTCAAAAATTGGTGTTCTGGACTCTGATTTGCACCATCATTTTTAACAGTTCTAAGTCGTATATTATGCAGAAGTTCTACAATACACTTAACCAGTTCCCTTTTGTTAGTGACTTACATTCCGGTGAACATTTTGGTACCTCTATCTTTGAGAATGTTTCTAATTTCTCCTCATTCTAAAAATTCTAGAAATGGAATTACTGGGCCAAAAGTTATTCATATTGTAAAAGCTTTTAATATACAGCATAAATCTACCCTCCTTAAAAGATCTGATCAGTTTGGACGTTCATTTGCAATAGATAAGTATATCATTTTCCCACATCCTCACCTTCACTGTATATTACTGTATTTTTTCATCTTTACTGTTCTGAAGACTAAAAATTATATATGACACTGGACATTTTGATGTATTCACTGGTAATTAATTTCAACTCCAAAATAAATTAACTTTAGAAAGTATTTTTTTTTTTTTTTTTTTTAACCAGTGCTTGGTCATCCTTGACTATTAGCTTTGTCTGCACAATTTTCATGGACATACTTCCTCAGTAAGACTGATTTCACTCAAGGCTGTTTTTGCTATAAACCGATTTTCTTATTTTCAGAGACATTAGTGTAAGATATTCATGGCTCTCTCTACTTCTAGATACTTTGTTGAGGATAGGAACTGTATCATACTGCACAACAGATTTATTCATTCATTCCTTCATTCTTCCATCCATTTCCAGGGATTTATTGAGCACTTACTAGGTACCAGTCACTGCTTGGAGCTCTAGGGATACAAAGCAGAACTAGAGACAGACCAAGGCCTTCTATTTAAAGTACTTTCATTGTAATGAGGAGATACAGGTAAACATGAACAAACCAAAAGAGAAATAAGTTACTGATCAATAGGAAGAAACAGAATATGACAGGAGTGGTGCTCACTTTAGTGGGGATGGAGGAGAGTTAAGGAAATCATGATATGTGTCTGCAGGCTGAGCTTTGAATAGTGAGAAGAACACAGCATGAGAAGGTTTGTCTGACTGCTTCCTAAAAAGAAGCCACATCCTGAACAAAGGTCCTGGGAAGGATATGGCCCTGGGGTTTTTGGGAGCAGAAGTAGCAGCAAGACTGAAGAGAAGCCAGCAACGATAAGAAGAAATTGGAAATGAAGTTCAGAAAGCTAAGAAGGCAACAGATTTCCTAAGGTAGGTCCAGTAAGCTTTTCTGGTAAAGTTCCAGTTTATAAATATTTTTAGCTTTGCAGGTCATATAATCTCTGTCACAGCTATTCAACTCTGTCTTTGTGGCAATAAAAGCAACTATAGGCAGTACGTAGATGAATGGATGTGGCTGTGTTCCAATAAATCTTATTTATAAAAACAAGTTACTCACTGGACAGGCCCATGGATGCATTTTGTGATCTTGAGCTAAACCTCATGGGCTCTAAGAAAGAGTCTGAATACTGTCCTAATTGTAATGGTGGCAAGGAGGCAATGACAATAATAGTAACAATGAGAAGCCACTGGAAAGCTTTTTTTAAAAAGCAAGGGATGTGATCCTCACTGGTTGGGGTCTTAGGTCATGATTCAGGTGCTTAAAAATTGATTGTTAAATAACAGAGGGACATTTTGAACAAAAGAGAAATAATTTTAAAACTCTCTCCTAGAATATCCAGCTCAGGGGTGGTAGGCACAGAAGGAGTAAATATAGTATCACTATAGAGAACAGAAACCTCCCATAGTTGCTGTTTCAGTACATCTATGAGTAAGGTTTTTTTTTTTTTTTTTTTAGACCTACATGAAGGGAGGCCTTGGATCAAAAAAATCACCTTTAGTTATAAGCCAAGCAATCAATTGGAACATAAAGCTGAATGGGAGCACATAGGCACATTAGAGAGACAGTTTTCAATTTTAGGCATCAGAGGACCTGTTACAGACACTGGCGCTTCTGCGTCAGCCAGACTGATGGTCAGTGTCAGCATTAAGAAATCATTTCCTTACATTTTCTTTGCCTAACAACTGCAATGGGAAACTGGATTTCTATGAGAAAATCAAACGGTGATCCCTTTCATTTCCCAAAGCCCTTTATTAGGGTCTAAAATTAAATAAGCTTGCTTACCAACCATCCACACAGCTCTCAACCCTGGAATAATATGGGACATCTCCTCTTACCTGGCCATTTCTAGAGATTTCAGTCCATGGACTGTGCCAGCAACTTGTCTCTACTATTTATTCACTGTGGCCATACTGTCAACATTGAAGCATCTTAAGATTCTGACCCTTTCCTAGTACACTGTAACTGGGTAATGTCCCAGTTTAGAAACTCACACAAAGGTGCCAAGACCTTATAAAACATTTATCCCTGTGCCATACACTCACTGAAGATTTTGGGGAAAAAAAAATCAGCATTTAAGTTGAACCTCAGTATATGCAGTAGAAACATCTATGTGGTTCCTTAATTCTCAGTTAATTTCTTTAAGAAATAATGTACAAGGAGGACTCTGCCAAGATGGCTGAATAGGAACAGCTCTGGAGCATAGATCCCAGGAAGAGAGATGCAGAAGGTTAGTGATCTCCACATTTCCAACCGAGGTACCAGGTTCATATCAATGGGACTGGTTGGACAGTGGATGTAGCCCAAGGAGGGCAAACTGAGGCAGAGCAGGGTGCTGTCTCACCTGGGAAGTGCAACTGGGTGGAGGATCAGGGACTTCTCCCCCTCTGGCAGTCCGGTTCAGATATTACACCTCTCCCACAGCTTTTGCAACCCGCAGACTAGGAGATCCCTGCTGGGCTGAAAAGCTCCATGAGTTACCAGCACAGATCTGAGTGGCAGCTTTGGCCAATGCCAAGGGTTGTCAGCAAAGACCTGGGCAGGCATTTTGACTAGTGCCTAGAGTGCCTGCAGGACAGAGCTACAGAGATAGGTGATACAGCCTGGCAGGTCCCACCCCCACAAAGACCAATAAATTGAAGCCCTCTCACTTGAGAGTTTCACAGCCAGCACATCAGTTCGAGCTTGACCCAGGACAATTGAGCTCAGTGGGGGGAAGGGTGTCTGCCATTGTGGAGGCGGTTCTAATCTTACCTGTGTAAACAAAAGCCAGAGGAAGCTTACACAGCAGCTGGACTGAGTTCGTGGCAGCCCAGCAGCACCCCTGCAGGCAGACAAGGGACAGACTGCCTCCTCAAGCAGCTTCCTGACCCCTGTATCACCAAAAAGATGCCTCATACAGTAGAGTGATGGCTGAAACCTGATGGGTTCTCTTCTGGAACGAAGCTACCAGAGGAAAGATCAGGCAGCAAATCTTGCTGTTCTGCAGCCCCTGTGGGTGATTGATTCCCAGGAAAGCAAGGCCTGGAGTGGACCTCCAGCAGTCCTACAGCAGAGGGGGCTGACTGTTAGAAGGAAAACTAAAAAACAAAAAGAAATAGCTACAATATCGACAGAAAGGATGTCCACTCAGAGATCCCAATTGAGAACACCAACTTCAAAGATCAAAGGTAGATAAATCCATGAAGATGGGAAGAAACCAGTGCACAAAGGATGAAATCATCAAAGACCAGAATGTCTCTCCTCCTCCAAGGGATCACAGCTCCTCACCAGCAGGATGGAGAATGAGTTTGATGAATTGACAGAAACAGGCTTCAGAAGGTGAGTAATCACAAACTTCTCTGAGCTAAACGAGCATGTTCTAACCCAATGCAACGAAACTAAAAACCTTTAACAAAGGTTAGACAAAATGCTAACTAGAATAATCAGCTTAGAGAAGAACATAAACAACTTGATGGAGCTGAAAAACACAGCATGAGAACTTCATGAAGCATACACAAGTTTCAATAGCCAAATCAATCAAGCAAAAGAAAGGATATCAGAGAATGAAGATCAACTCAATGAAATAAAATGAGAAGGCAAGATTAGAGAAAGAAGATTGAAAAGAAATGAATGAAGCCTCCAGGAAATATGGGATTATGTGAAAAGACCTAATCTACGTTTGATCAGTGTACCTGAATGTGACAGGGAGAATGAATCCAAGTGGGTAAACACTCTTCAAGATATTATCCAGGAGAACTTCCCCAACCTAGCAAGGCAGGCCAATATTTAAGTACAGAAAATGCAGAGAGCACTACAAAGATATTCCTCAAGAAGACCAACCCCAAGGCACATAATCATCAGATTCACAAGGGTTGAAATTAAGGAAAAAATTCTGAGGGTAGCCAGAGAAAAAGGTTGGGTTACCCACAAAGGGAAGCCCATCAGACTCATAGCATATCTCTTGGCAGAAACCCTATAAGCCAGAAGAGAGTGGGGGCCAATATTCAACATTCTTAAAGAAAAGTACTTTCCACCTGGAATTTCATATCCAGCCAAACTAAGCTTCATATGTGAAGATGGAATGAAATCCTTTAAGGACAAACAATTGCTGAGAGACGTTTGTCAACACCAGACATGCCTTACAAGAGCTCCTGAAGGAAGCACTAAATATGGAAAGGATTAACCAGTACCAGCAACTGCAAAAACATACCAATGGTAAAGACCAACAACGCAATAAAGAAACTGCATCAACTAATGGGCAGAACAACTAGCCAGTAACAAAATGGCAGTATCAAATTCACACATAATAATATTAACATTAAATGTAAATGGCCTACATGCCCCAATCAAAAGACACAGACTGGCAAACAGGATAAAAAGTCAAGACCCATCGGTGTGGTGTATTCAGGAGACCCATCTCATGTGCGAAGACACATATAGACTCAAAATAAAGGATGGAAGATTTACCAAGCAAATGAAGAGAGAGAGAAAAAAAAAAAAAAAAAAGCAGATATTTTAATCCTAGTCTCGGATAAAATGGACTTAAAACCACCAAACATCAAAAAAGACAAGGGCATTACATAATTGTAAAGGATCAGTGCAACAAGAAGCGCTAACTATCCTAAATATATATGCACCCAATACAGGAGCACCTGATATATAAAGCAAGTTCTTAATGATCTGCAAAGAGACTCAGATGCCCACACAATAACAGGCGGAGACTTTAACACTCCACTGCCAATATTAGATAGATCAATGAGACAGAAAATCAACAAGGATATCCAGAACTTGAATGCAGATCTGGACCTGGCAGATCTAATAGACATCTACAGAACTCTCCACCACAAATCCACAGAATATACATTCTTCTCAGCACCACATCACACTTACTCTACAATTGACTACATAATTGGAAGTAAATCACTCCTCAGCAAATGCGAAAGAACAGAAATCATAACAACTAGACTCTCAGACCACAGTGCAATCAAATTAGAACTCAGGATTAAAAGACTCACTCAAAATGACACAACTGCATGGAAACTGAACAACTTGCTTCTGAATGATGACTAGATAAACAATGAAATGAAGGCAGAAATAAAGATGTTCTTTGAAACCAATAAGAATGCAGACACAACATACCAGAATCTTCAGGACACATTTAAAGCAGTGTCTAGAGGGAAATTTATATAGCAATAAATGTCCACATGAGAAGCAGGAAAGATCTAAAATCGACACCCTATTGTCACAATTAAAGGAACTAGAGAAGCAAGATCAAACAAATTCAAAAGCTAACAGAAGACAAGAAATTACTAAGATCAGAACAGAACTGACGGAGGTAGGGACACAAAAACCCTTCAAAAAAATCAATAAACCCAGGAGTTAGTTTTTTGAAAAGATCAACAAAATAGACAGATTGCTAGCCAAACTAATCAAAAAGAAAAGAGGGAAGAATTGAATAGATACAATAGAAAATGATAAAGGGGATATCACCACTGATTCCACAGAAATACAAACTATCAACAGAGATTACTACAAACAACTCTAGGCACATAAACCAGTATATCTGGAAGAAATTATTATATTACTGAACACTTACATCCTCCCAACACTAAACCAGGAAGAAGTTGAATCCCAGAATAGACCAATAACAAGGTTAGAAGTTGAGGCGGCAATTAATAGCCTAGTAGGCTATTAATTGAGTCCAGGCTATTAAAAAGAGTCCAAGTCCAGACAGGTTTACAGCTGAATTCTATCAGACATACAAAGAGGAGCTGGTACTATACCTTCTGAAACTATTCCAAACAATACAGAAAGAGGGAATCCTCCCTAACTCATTTTATGAGACCAACATCATCCTGATACCAAAACCTGGCAGAGACACAACTAAAAAGGAAAACTTTAGGCCAATATCCATGATGAACATTGATGCAAAAATCTACAATAAAATACTGGCAAACTGAATCCAACAGCAAATCAAAATGCTTATGTACCACAATCAAGTAGGCTTCATCCCAGGGTACAAGGCTGGTTCAACATATGCAAATCTATAAACATAATCCATCACATAAACAGAACCAAAGACAAAAACCATATGATCATCTCAACAGATACAGAGAAGGCCTTCAAAAAAAATTCAACAGCCCTTTATGCTAAAAACTCTCAATAAACTAGGTATTGATGGAATGTATCTCAAAATAATAAAAGCTATTTATGACAAACCCACAGCTAATATCATCCTGAATGGACAAAAACTGTAAGCATTTCCTTTGAAAACTGGCACTAGACAAGGATGCTGTCTCTCCCCGTTCCTATTCAGTATAGTATTGGAAGTTCTAGCCAGAGCAATCAGGCAAGGGAAAAAAACAAAACAAAACAAAACAAAACAAAAAAACTATTCAATTAGGAAAAGAGGAAGTCAAATTTTCTTTATCTGTGGACAACATGATTGTATATTTAGAACACCCTATCCTTTCAGACCAAAATCTCTTTAGGCTGATAAGCAACATCAGCAAAGTTTTGGGATACAAAATCAGCGTGCAAAAATCACAAGCATTCCTATACACAAATAACAGACAAACAGAGAGCCAAATCATGAGTGAACTCCCATTCACAATTGCTACAAAGAAAATAAAATACCTAGGAATACAACTAACAAAAGATGTGAAGGATCTCTTCAAGGAGAACTACAAACTACTGCTCAAGGAGGTAAGAGAAGACACAGACATATGGAAAAACATTCCATGTTCATGGTGAGGAAGAATCAATATCGTGAAAGTGGCCATACTGCCCAAAATAATTTATATATTCAGTGCTATCCCTGTCAAGCTACCATTGACCTTCTTCACAGAACTGGAAAAAAACGACTTTAAACTTAATATGGAACCAAAAGAGAGCCCGCATAGCCAAGACAGTCCTAAGCAAAAAGAACAAAGCTGGAGGCATCATGCTACCTGACTTCAAACTATACTACAAGGCTACAGTAATCAAAACAGTGTGGTACTGGTACCAAAACAGAGACATAGACTAATGGAACAGAACAGAGGCTTCAGAATTAATGCTACCCATCTAAAACCATCTGATCTTTGACAAACCTGAGAAAAACAAGCAATGGGGAAAGGATTCCCTGTTTAATAAATGGTTTTGGGAAAGCTGGCTAGCCATGTGCAGAAAGCTAAAACTGGACCCCTTCCTTACACCTTACACTAAAATTTACTTCAGATGGATTAAAGATTTAAGCATAAGACCTAACACCATAAAAACGCTAGAGGTGAACCTAAGAATACCATTCAGGACATAGGCATAGGCAAGGACTTCATGACGAAAACACCAAAAGCAATGGCAACACAAGCCAAAACAGGCAAATGGGATCTAATGAAACTTAAAAAGTTTCTGCACAGCAAAAGAAACAATCATCAGAGTGAACCAGCAACCAACAGAATGGGAAAAACATTTTGCAAGTTACCCATCTGACAAAGGGCTAATATCTAGAATCTACAAAGAACTAAAACTAATATACAAGGAAAAAAAAAAAAAAAAACCTCCATAAAAAAGTGGGTGAAGGATATAAACAGCTACTTTTCAAAAGAAGACATTTATGAGGCCAACAAACATGAAAAAATGTTCATCATCCCTGGTCAGTAGAGAAATGCAAATCAAAACCACGTTGAGATATCATCTCATGCCAGTTAGAATGGTGATCATTAAAAAATTTGGAGACAACACATGCTGGAGGCGCTGTGGAGAAATTGGAGCACTTTTTATATTGTTGGTAGGAGTGTAACTTAGTTCAACCATTGTGGAAGACAGTGTGGCAATTCCTCAGGGATCAAGACATAGAAATTCCATTTGACCCAGCAATCCCATTACTGGGTATATACCCAAAGGATTATAAATCATTTTATTATAAAGACACACGCATACATATGTTCATTGTGGCACTGTTTACAATAGCAAAGAACTGGAACCAACCCAAATGCCCATGAAAGACAGACTGGACAAAGAAAATGTGGCACATATACACCAGGGAATACTGTGCTGCTATGAAAAATGATGAGTTCATTTTGTAAGGACATGGATGAATCTGGAAACCATTATTCTCAGCAAACTGACATAAGAACAGAGAACCAAACACAGCATGTTCTCACTCATAGGCAGGTGTTGAACAGTGAGAACACATGGACACAGGGAGGGAATCATAGGGGTTGGGGTCTAGGGGAGGAACAGCAGGGGATGAGAAGGTTGGGGAGGGGTAACATTGGAAGAAATGCCTAATGTAGGTGATGGGGGATGGAGACAGCAAACCACCATGGCATGTGTGTACCTATGCAACAATCCTACAAGATCTGCACCTGTACCCCAGAAGTTAAAGTACAATAAAAAATAATAATAATGTACAAGATACTTCCATACCTCAAGATCTAAAACATAAAACAAAAAGATAATGATCTGGTGGCTGGGTTAAAACTAAGGAGTCCATTCATCTGGCATTTGGTGTAACACCAGGCAGCAGCCTTCACCTCATCAACAATGTAATTTGGCCATGATGCCTCATCCTAGTCACTTTGACAGGGAACTGAGAAGGTTACCAGAGAAACACAACAGAATTGATAGAATTGGAAGGCAGATTTTGCCAGCCCAAATATCAGTCCTTGACGCTAAAACCCAATCATTACAATCTGATCTAGGGCTTTGGGTCTGTTAGCCAGAATCTCCCAGGTGTCAACAACTGACTCCTTATGTGTAAATCAAGCCTTTCTGGAAACAATCTAAGTCCTTTGCAAGTGATAAATCACTAATCTAAGTTGAAAGTGAGGATGAAGGGCCTGCAATATGAGAAGGAAAATGGGATGTTTTGTTTCAGTCATTCATTTCTACTGATTTCTACTGATGACTCACTGAGTGAATTTCCTCCTTCAGGTACATAGAGACATTGAGAGCCTCAGGGGAGTGCTATTAATGAGATTAGTGGCATTAACCTGTCTTCTACAATCCTTGCCACAGTATACCTTTCTCTATGATCTCTCTATTGACTATCTGTAACCCTTTTACTTCCCCAACACCATCATGTACATGAGACTTAGATGGAAAATGTTCCACTGGGTTCCTCCTTGAAGCCTGCAACTGGATGCCTATTTATTTGAGGTTGCTCACCTCTCAATGGCTTATGAACAGAAAACTTTATGGCCAAACCCAGTCGGACCAAGAGAGCCAAATATGGTCCTGAGCTGGGTGGGTAGAGTGCAACCAAATGTATTATAAAAGGTGACAAGCGGAGCCATCTGAAGGTGTGTAATTTCAGAGCAGGTGGTGTGTGCCCTGAACTCTTATACCCCAAGTGCCAGTCATTTGAGGATAGCTTTATTCATTAGGAACTGCTTGCAGTTTAACACCAGAGATCCATTACAATCAGAAGAAACTAGTGTTGTGGTAATGTAGTGAGAATATACCAAAACAAGGAAGGCTGTATATGGGCAGTATTTCTAGTACACAGATACTCTCCAACAACAATTATGATTCCCTGTAATATACAAATATTATTATGGTGTTTCAGTCTGATTCCAAAATCTCATGCTTTACTTGGGGAGGGAGGGTATAGACTGAAGCCAGTGTTCACGTTTCTTCCACACCAAACATCCTATGAAGCAGAGGTGAGAGGAAGATCATATGCTGGGTTCTCATCTAATGTTTTTCTGTGTAAGGGGTTTGCTGGCCTCTTTCTGAAGGGGGAAGTAAAGGTGCTATAGGTGACTTCCAGCTCTGATTCAATTTTTGCTCCAAGAGACTATTCTCATTCTTTCTCACCCTTGAGGTTGTGCGCTAACCTGGGTCTAAAAATATGAGCATAAAAAAAGTCCATGTAAATCATAACTGGTAGCCACTGTCTGTCTTCCCAGGGTAAAATTTCACATCTTAACTGTCAAGAAATTCCTTACTTATAAGCAATAAGTAATTTTCTAAAGCGTAAGCCCAAGCGTGTCACACACTGTCCCATAAGCCATTGAAACACTTCTCCCCTTGTTTGAAAAATAAACTCCAGGCTCCTAAATAGGGCACACAGGGTCTTCCAGGGCTTTACTTCTACCCACCTCTCCAGTGTCAGCTCTTACAGTCCCACTAACTTAAAATACAGCCTCTACTGACAGTTACCCCAGATATATGACTATTTTACCTTCTGGGGACATATTTTGCTGCCAATGCCTAGATAGATATATTTTGCTAAGAGGAACCTAGCGTAGAAGAATAAAGTTATCCTTTACTGAGCATTTACCAGGTAGAAAATGTTTAAAGAGCTTTACATACTGTCATTTGAATAATTCTAATATCATTATAAATGTATTTCTATGTTCAGTACTGTACAAATAGGCCAGTTGGCATAAGGCAATTTAATGATTACATTTCAAGAAAAAAAGAGGAAGATGAGAAAAAGAGAAGGATTTCTGAATAAAGCAATTTGTCATGGGTTTATGGAGATATAATTAATATATAATAAACTATTCATGTTGAAGTATGCAAATTGATCTATTCTGACTTATACATCTGTGAACCCATCGCCACAGGCAGGAGAGTGAACACATATTACCCCCAAAATGTTCTCATGCCCTTTGTAATTCATCAGCCCTTCTCTGCTTATTTATAGGCAACAACTGACTTTTCTGTCACTATAGACTAATTCGAATAATTAAAAATTGATGTAAATTGAATCATACATTATATGTTCCTTTATGTCTGGGGTCTTTTAATCAGCCTTTTTTTCTTTTTCGAGACAGAGTCTCACTCTTGTCACCCAGGCTGGAGTGCAGTGCTGTGACCTCAGCTCACAGCAACCTCTGCCTCCGTGGTTCAAGCTGTTTTCCTGCTGCAGCCTCCTGAGTAGCTGGAATTACAGGAACCCACTACCACACCTGGCTAATTTTGTACTTTTAGTAGAGACAAGGTTTTGCCATATTGGCCAGGCTGGTCTCGAACTCCTGACCTCAGGTGGTCCGCCCACCTCGGCCTCCCAAAGTGCTGGGATTACAGGTATGAGGTACTACACTTGGCCTTAATCAGCATTATTTTGAGATTTATCCATGCTGGTGAATGCATCAATGATCCATTGCTTTTTTTTTTTTTTTTGAGATGGAGTCTGTCTCTGTTGCCCATGCTGGAGTGTTGTGGCGTGATCTCAGCTCACTGCAAGCTCTACCTCCTGGATTCAAGCAATTCTTGTGCTTCAGACTCCAAAGTAGCTGGGATTACAGACACATGCCACCACACCCAGCTAATTTTAGTATTTTAGGTAGAGACGAGGTTTCGTCATGTTGGCCAGGCTGGTCTCAAACTCCTGACCTCAGGTGATGCCCCTGCCTCAGCCTCCCAAAATGCTGGGATTACAGGCATGAACCATGCTCTCAGCCTGGTCCATTGCTTTTTACTGCAGAGTAGTATTCCATTTTGTGGATGAACCCACCCCCAATTTTTATCTATTTACCTTTTCAGGAACACTTGGGTTATTTCCAGGGTGGGGCTATTAGAAATAAAGCTACAAAACAAAACAAAACACAAACCTCATGTACAGGTCTTTATATAAATACACTATTTCTTTTCTCTTGGGTAAAATACATAAGACGAATGGCTGGAGCAGTATGGTAGGTATATGTTTAATTTTTAAAGTACCTGGCAAGCTGTTTTCCAAAGCAGTTGTACCATATTTTATATTCCTACTGGCAGTATATGAGTGTTCTGGCTATTCTTTATTTTCATTATCATCTTGTATCATCAGTCTTTTATGTTTGTATGCTAAGCAACTTAAAGATTTTATTTTCTCTTAAACCTAGAGGTAGAAACGAATAGACCCACAGTGAAGAGGAAAGAAGTGAAGACCAAATAAGTTAAGTGATACATCCAGAATGTACAATGATTAGGCTCAGAGCAGTATATGATGGTGGGGCTGAAGAAAATGCCCCCAAAAAACCAGCTTCTAGGACCAGAAGAAAAGAAGGCAAAAGAGGATGGAAAGAATTCAGTTGGGCCAGTATTGTGACCTACATCTATTGAGCCCAGGATTTGACGGACCCCTGACTGCCCATCAGCAGACTATGCTCTGTTATGGTTTCCCGTGCTTTGAGAGATTCCTTCTGAAAATGAGAGATGGTTTCTGATGCTTTGAGAAAAGCTAGAGAACAGAGATGTGTTAGTTTATCCTAGTTCTGCTTATAAATGTGAGGCCTGGTTCCCTATGGCTGTGTCTCTTAGTGGCTGAGTTCTCAAAGTGCAAGACACCTATGGGGAAAAGTGGGCTCCAGGGAGCTCTCCATGGGAGGTGGCGGGAAGATTCAAGGTCTGTTGTTGAGTCTTCCCTTTTCGCATGAATTTTGCTTTCTGAGTATCACTCTGTTCAGACTTCCAGTGATTAAAGCCTTTCTTTCAATGTAGTAAGTTATTCCCTTTTTAGTTCTAACTCAGTTCAGTTTTATAAAGACCCTTTATTTTTACCTGCTGAAGTAGCTATTCTAGCTAGAGCAGTGGTCCAAGATGGTTGAGACTCCAATTATCCTAAGTGGTTGAATCTGAAATGAGCTGATGCATTACGGCAGGAAGAAAGAGGACGCCACCATCCCAAACCACTGGCTAACTGCAGCCTTGTAAACAGCTGGTTTCTGACAGCTGTTTAGAGAGAAGCTCAGTTATCACCAAGGTCACAGCAGGCAACAGAAAGGAAATAGTTTCATAGGCTTCTGGTAGGAACATGAACAGACAAAACCAAACAGCAGAAGCAAGATCTCTAAATCATTATCAGTTCCTATCATGGCATGAGTGCACAAATGGCATCAGCAAAAACTATGCACTGGGACATCCCTCACTCCTGTGTTCCAAAGCAAGGTGAAGGTTCTTACTAAACACACTAGAAGAGAAAATATGGATTTTTGTTATCAAATAAGTTTGGGTATGTGTGTAAATGTGCATATATTTATACGACTAGATGTTACCACCAGATGATTGGACAATGATTGTCTCTAGGGTGTAGGATAATGAGAATTACCTTTCTTTGCTTAGTTGTTGTTGATTAAAGAATAAAAAGATTAAATAGTGGGCAATGTTATTTTCAGAATTAGACAAATTTTCAAAATTTGTATTTCTATTGACATAACAAATCAACATAATTCACATATTTTTTTAATGCTTAAAAAGTCCAAAATAGCTTTCAAACCTACTCCACCCTTTCCCATCCCCGATTTGAAGGATTATCCTCCCAGTGCTATCTATCTTTTGTCAAATTATTGTAATAGATACTCAACTAGTTTTCTTACATCTAGCTGCTTTTTACATTTTTTCATCTTCAAGCACTGTCTCTAAAATTCTCATTTCAAAATACCTTATGCACATGTTTCTCCTACATTTAGAAACTTCTGCTGACTCTTCATGGATTCAAGGAGAAAAGTAAAACAGAGCTCTTCACAATTTGGCTGTTGCTGCTTTTTACTACATCTCTGCCTCTGCTATAAAGTCCAGCCCCATAAAACCAGAGGGTGGTGGATTGCATCAGAGGAAAGACCATGCAGAATTCAACATGCACCTAAGTTCATATTTCTTCTTAAGGTAGACAAAGAGATACTTCAGCTTACAAGCTAGAATATTTTAAATTAACTTGGCCCACTATATGGAAAAGATGTGACTGTTGCCAAAAGTTTAATTTGGAAGGGAAACCGTGGGATTCACATTGTTCCAAAATTTGCACATAAAATGAGTTTCATTAATTCTGGTTATTATACTCTCACATTTTACAGGAGTCAAAGTTGTGTAAGTGCAATCTGTCTCCTCTCTGTGTTATGTGTTGAAAACATTTTCCCTCCCTTTTTAACATGTGATATAATTTTTTACATTGTCATGCTACTTTCTCTGCCTCTAAACTTTCTCTAAACATGACAATTCCACTTGTCATATTGTCTGTGAAGCATAAGTGGAAGCTCTTTCTCCATGTGCCTGTCCTTTATTCTTTGTGCTACAACTGTAGTAGTTCTCACCGATTCAATGTTTGTTTGAAGACCTATGTTCGCCCTTAGTGTATGAGTTCCTAATGGAAAAGAACACTGTTTTCTTTATCTCTGCATCACAGTCCTAAACAGAGTACCAGGGGCAGAGTACATGCTTTATCGTTGTAAATTTAATTACTGAAACACCATGATAAAATTTTAATCAAATTGAATAGTACAGAAGCATCAACTAATATATAACTTCCTTAGAGAACTTCTTGGGCTGTCCCTTGCTGGATGGAATTTGGCAGTTTAACAAAAAAGGTTTGTAATAAGAAATAAAACAAACAAACAAACAAACAAACAAAAAGAATTAAAGCACACCCCAATTCTTTGACTATTCTTTAAGTAGAGTAATCTTTATAAAAACTATCATTGGTTTTCACACAATGAGAGCAAACAGCTGAATGGGAAGTGGTATCAAGAATCTAAAACTAAATCAGAAATAGCATATGGATCTCAAATTCATTCCAGTTCTGTTTTGTTAATAGTCCTTGTCTTAAAACTGTGTTGAAAAAGATTTAAAGACCATACCAGGGTACAGGGGAAGTGTGCCATAATTGATTAGTGACATCTGTCTTGGGCATGTAGGAGAAACCTTTATCTACCTGCCAAGTATTTCTGATCCCTGTATTAGTTCTAGGCAGGTTTTGCTTTGTGTTCAGATTCTGAGGGGCTATCTGTTACATGCAGAAGATCAAAAGTTCTTGGTCTATATTCTCAGCTCCCCAAGAAATACCCCTGGGGAACACCACTGTCTACCTACTCTATCACTATCTCTGGTCCCAAGGCCAGGGAGTTGGTCCTGACTTCTTAATGGTCTCTGGCTCAAGTCTTGGGAGTGATGCTTCATTCAGATATTCTAATCCTTGCTTGACAATTGTCTTTGACTGTGGATTAGTATCTTTCTGATCTCCTGGTTTCTTGATTTCTGGACCTCCCCTTTGCTTGAAATAAGAGTTAATTTATTCCCAAAGTTTCTGAAATTAAGAATCAAGTAAATATTTACAGGATGTCTTCTATAAAAGGGAAGAAAGTAGTGAGGCTTTTAAAAAGCATGGTTGGCATTCATTGGCATTTTTCCATAAAGCTTGAAAAGTGAGAATATAAATTAGTTCAACCATTATGGAAGACAGTATGAGGATGCCTCAAGGATTTAGAAACAGAAATACTATTTGACCCAGCAATCCCATTACTGGGTAAATACAAAAGGATTTGAAATCCTTCTATTATAAAGACACATGCATACTTATGTTTATTATGACATGGTTCACCATAGCAGACTTGAAAACAACCCAAATGTCCATCAGTGATAGACTGGATAAAGAAAATGTGGCACATCTACATTATGGAATACAATACAGCCATAAAAAAGGATGAGTTCATGTCCTTTGCAGGACATGGATGAAACTGGTATGACACAAGAACAGAAAACCTAACACCACATGTTCTTACTCATAAGTGAATATTGAACAATGAGAACACATGGATACAGGGAGGGGAACATCACACACTTGTTGAGGGATGGGGGGCTAGGCGAGGAATAGCAGGGGGCAAGGGGATTGGAGAGGGATCACATTAGGAGAAATATCTAATGTAGATGACAGGGTGATGGATGCAAACCACCATGGCATGTGTATACCTATGTTAGAAACCTGCATGTTCTGCACATGTACCCCAGGACTTAAAGTATAATAAATTTAAAATTAAAATTAAAAAATGACAAATGTTTAAGGTGAAGATAAGGTAATTATCCCAATTTGATAATTATATATCTATATGCATGAAAACATTGCATTGTACCCTATAAATATATACAATTATTACATGTCAATTACCACTTTAAAAATAAAATAATTATTCCTGAACAATAAAAAAAGAAAAATGAATAGTCCTATGCCCCATTCTAGACCTGTCAACCAGTAGGGGATTACAGGGTTGGGGAGATATGCAATATTTGTTAAAAAATTCCTCAGGGGATGATCATGAGCACAATTTGAAGAACCACTGAGCTAAGAACCCTTAACTGGCTGAAAGGTAGCCAATAATTGCCCCAGTTTGGTCATTTAGTGACTGAATGTTCCAGTGGAAATCAAATTAAGTTTTTAAGTTTTGCATTGTACCCTGGTTCTGTTATAATATGCACAGAACAGTGGCCTGTGTGTGCCATTTTAGAGGACATGATTCTTCAAGCCACTATTCCTTTTTAGCAATTTTCTCTGCCCTTCAATTACCTCAATCTTTTTGTTTTTCCTCTTCTCACCATCCTCCTATCTAAACAAACACACTTATACACAAAGAAAGACCTCTGAGAACCTCTGATCCCATTCATTATGTATCAAGACCTATTTTCACTTTGTAGAATTACATTGCAAAAGCAATGTCTCCCTGCCTGTGTATAAGGATATGTTAACCCACCTAAAAAGCTCATCTGGCAACAACTAGCTAGAAAGCTCTAGATGAACATATCATCTATAGACTTTTTGAGATTTTAACAGGGTAGCCTGTATTTTCCCTACCTAAAGCATATTTCTTTTTTTAGATGTGCAACTCCCTACATAGATACAACCAGAAGGCAAGCTTTTGCTTTTTACAGAAAGCATTCTAGTCTTCAACAAAATAATGGGATGTTATCACATCACACTGGGCCAGCCAGCTTCTACTGTGCTATTGATGTACCGGTTTTAGTGTGTTCTTACACCATTACAGTCACCTAAATATAATTCCTGAAGCAGGAATCATTCTCTTGTGGTTAAAGTTCACCATTTCCATCCCTGGCCATGAGGTGAGATGCTCATTCTAGAAGTCATGGGTTTAACAGTGATAAAACAAGATAGCAGTGGTCTCCTGTATCCTCCTTAACAAAAGCAAAAATAAACTTCATGGGGTGAATAATTCACAAAAAAAATAAGAAAAAGAACACTGCTTGCTCTTTATGTTGTGCTAATAAATTTGACAGAAATTTTTACAGATATTCCTAGCATAATCAATATAAATTCAATTTCTTGCAACAGTAAATTGTTATTATTGAACTCACTGCCTAATCTTATTTTTTCTGTTATAATTCTTTGATTTAAAACACTTAAACTGATCTAAACAAAAATGAGAATGTTGTGATTCTGTAGGTTGCTGGCTTGGCAAAAATCCCTTTTGCTATGATTTCCTTGTTACATTTGATAATTTGCCACATTCCAAAATTTAAATGCCATGGTTTCATGTAAATGCGCTGGTATTTCCTCATTGGTTGTTCATACTTCTCTAGCCATATGCCTATGATAAGTTCATGTGCATTTTTATATAACTTACTGTTCCCATTTGGCAATTCTATACCTTTAATCGTGTCAATCAGCCACATAAAACTTCATAACCCATCGAGAATACACAAAGAAAAATACGTTCCTTCTAAAACTCCGGGATAAAAAGCACATTGCTCGAAGACAGCTTAAATTTCCCCACACTCCAATTCTACAAACACAGAGTACTCTAAAACAACTAGAATTCAACTCCTGATACCTTGTTTCATTTTTGGGTTTTTAAATAAATGTGTAAATTATGCCTGTGACCTTATTGAAAGATCCATAATCATGACTAGAAATGAAAAATGAAATGGGAGAGACATATATTGTCAAATAGGCATTATAATCAGACTCATCTATAAAACTGCTATAATTATTTTTCCTTCTTATGTTCTATAAGAATAAACTTACAGGAAAGGTTTTAATGTCTTTAACTTGTTACATGAGGTGTTGTTTTAATAACAAAATAATTATTATCTCCATAGGCTTTTATGATACTCATCATTCCCTATAAAAATTTGAATACTTATCAACTTACCAGCGCATATATATATATATATATATATAAACATATATATGTAAATATATATAAATATATATATATATTCTGCTCTCTATTGTATTTTACTACTATAACTCGTATTTTACTATTTCTGTGGCTCAGGAATAGATAGAATAAAATGATATTCAAGTTGGTTTCACAGACAGTAAACATGCATTATGAAATTGAAACATACTATGCTTATTGAGCATATATTTTAGAAGAACTTTCTCTAAAATTTTATGAATAAAACCATAATCTGGAATCATTCACTGTCCTTGATTTTAGAATTCTGTATGGTTTCATGAAAATTTACATTTTAAAAACATGGTTCAAAATTATAGCCTCTGAATTATACAACTTAAGTAAAATATATATTTTCAGCTGGGAAATTAGTAAAATGCCATTAATCCTTTGCATGATTACATGGAGAACAGAGGTAACAAAAACTAGATTAATCTAATTTCTGGATACACTGACTATTGCAAATTTTAGACAGTCTAAGTCAATCCTTGTTTTCCCATTTAAGTCCCTGAATATTTCAGAGATTTGTCCAAAGTAACATGGAACCAGGCTAGACCCTCAATGCCCTAACATCTAGTCAAGCTATCCCTAGACCCTCTTGTGCAGAATGTATCAGTTTGAACTCTAAGTCACAGGTGTACCAACCTGCCACAGCTGCCTACATCCAGTGAAATAAACCATATCTTATCAGTATCAACATATTAGAGTTGATATTACACAATGTTACAGCCATGTAGGTGAGTATAGGAGTCAGATGTATAAGAATCATGTCTAGAATCAATGCCATAGGGCTGTCTAAATCAAAGATTCACAAGACTTATAACTACCCTGAAGGTGCATGTGCACTAGCAAATATGTTGGCCACAGAATTTCACAGCTTGATTGACACTCCCTCTACACCAAATACTGCCTCTTCCTTTTTTAGAAAGTTGCACCTCTGATCTCACTATGAATTGCTGGACATGATTAATGTCTATCTAGTTGTAGGGAGGCTATGGTGGAATGCTAACCAAATCTTTCCTGTATTCACCCGTGTGGGTATATATTGTGCATATACAACTGGGCAACTCTACTTCATTGTATAGCTTGAGTACTAGATCCAATGGACAGTGATAGCCTGGGTAGCCACCAGGAAGAGAGAGCGAGCATTTACACTGGCGATAGTAATGACTATCACACATTCCCACCTGGAGGAGAAGGTACTGTGCTCCTCCCTTCCCAACCCCTAAAAATATGTGTGTAAGTAGAGAAAGTGGGGAATGAATTATTATGAAGAGTTGTTTTAGGTAGATTAGATAATTTTATACTGGATAATCTCTCATTACATTTAGTAATTCTATAATAAATGTTAATTTGAAAAGGCTACATCTGATTGGTTTCCAGTGGAATGAATGTGGCACAGTTTTAGATTCTTGTAGCACTGAAGCCTACTAAGCCTTGAGTTAGTTCTCTACTTTTGGAAATACCATTCTGCATATACAAAACTTCTTAATTTATGCAATCAATTTAGTTTCAGCACTTACAAAAATAAACACATTTTTGAAAAACATGTTATGTTGTGCATTTTCACTTACCTTTTCCGCTGATTGAGCAGTGCCAAAAAAAATTGGAATGAAGGCAAGCCATACTATACACGTCGTGTACATAGTGAATCCAATGGGCTTGGCTTCATTAAAATTCTCTGGTACACCCCGAGTCTTGATGGCATACACAGTACATGTGACCATGAGAAGAATGCTATATCCCAAGGAGCAAATGATTTGGAGATCTGTAATGTCACACTTGAGAACTCCTCTGGCCTGCTCAGGGTTCATTGTTTTATGTTCATCATAGTCTATGATGATATTGGGTGGATCAACACCAAACCAAATGAAAACCCCTAGAAGCTGAACTGATATTAAACTGGAAGTGATTGCCAGTTGCGATGTTGGGCTTATGAGTCTGGGAGCTGTCACTGATTTCTTGCCCTGCTCAAATATGCGGTAAATCCGATTTGTTTTCGTCAAAAGGGCTGCATAACTGATGCACATACCCAAGCCCAAGAAAACACGCCGGAATGAACACACTGCCACGTCAGGTTTGGCAATCATCAGGAAAGTGATGATGTAGCAAAGAAAGATGCCGGTCAAAAGAACATAGCTGAGTTCCCGCCCAGATGCCCGGACAATGGGCGTGTCATTGTAGCGGATGAAAGTGACCATGACAAAGATGGTGGCAATGATCCCCAACATTGCCAAGAAGACAGGAATCACAGCCCAGGGAGAGTGCCACTCCAGTTTGATGATGGGAATATCCTGGCAACCGGTTCGATTTTCATTGGGCCTCTGGTCATAGGGGCAGTGTTGGCATGTCATCTCATCAAACTGGTACTGGTAACCATCACAAGGCTCACAGGTCCAACAGCAAGGAGTTCCTTTCTGTGTCTTCTTTCTCTGTCCAGGCTTACATGGTAGTGTGCACACTGACGGGGGTATCTCTCGGACTCCTTTACCCCACTGCATGTCTTCTATCTGTAACACAAGAAATAAGAAGGTGAATCAGGCAGATTCTTCAAGAGAATAGAAAAAGAACACCAGCAAGAAATGGTACTCATGGCAAGTAATATTTGAGGCTTGACAAGGTTGAATAGCTTACCTCCAGCTTGCAAGAGTTACAAGCATGATTTGAGCCCATACCAGATGATTCCAGCATCCTCACTCTTCAGCAATAGAGTGTTTTCAACATGCCAGGTCTTAAGAATTCCCTGAGACAATACAATTTCCCCCTTTCCATTCCTGACTTTATAAATATGAATATCCTGAAAACGAATCTTAGGGGCTGTATTTATAACAAGTGCCCAAATGATTCTTGTGAGCAGATAACTTGAAATACACTGGCATGCACTCTGCTGTCTTTACCTGGATAATAAGTGTAAACGTCCCAAATCCAGTAAGAAACAAAAACAAAAACACTTTGGCAGTATGAAAAACTACACTCATCTATTTTGTTAGGTGTTTTATTTTAAAAATGTTCTAAAATTATTTTGGATAATACTACAGTACTGGCCACCTTCCCTAAAATTCTGTAAGCATTACCATTATTTTCACTGAGAACTTTTACAGCAATGTGAATCTATTATCAAAGGGGAGAAGTTGGGCTTACTGTTGAAGGCTTTAATTGTATTAGTCTATTTCCTCCGAATTTGGGAAGTATTTGATAAGAAAATAATATGGTCTGGAAACCTTTCAAGGTTGGTCAGTCCCTATTTGCAGATGAAATTTAGACTATCCTAGAGGAGAATGTATTTGCTTAATTGAAACATTGGTTTTCTGGAGGGGAACATAACCAGCAGTGTTCTGAGAAATAATGGAATTAGAAACAACGGGAAACCTTACTATTGGGCGGAAATCTCATTAGAGTAGGCATCTCTCCTTTTTGTCAGCACAGCATCTGCTCTTTCTCTTCCCTGGTATCAGTTCCTCAGATTTCTTTTCTATATGCTTTCTGTGGGGTTAAATTTACGCTGAAACTCTTGGGTTGTGCACATGACCCAGGTCTAACCAATTAGTATATTGTAGTGATTCTCAAAATTGAGAGTGCATCAGAATCATATGGACTTGTTACAATAGTTTGCCAGATTTTCTGATTCATTAGATCTGGGATGTGGCCTGAGAATATGCATTTCTAACAAGATCCCAGGCAATGATGCTGAGGATTGTTCAGGGATCACATTTGTCAACCACTGATACATTCCAACCTCCTAGCCACAGAGATTGGGTCAGGGATGGTATCATTATGTCCCAGATCATAGAATTTAATTTCATGACTTCTGAGATCACACAGGATAAAAATCTTTGTTTTCACTGGACTGAGAGTTTCCAGGATATAAGGTGGCTAGTGCTGATGGCTAAAAGAAGTAGTTTATTACAGAAAGAAGCCAATGCAGAGTGAAAAGACAAAGATCACCAGTGAGCTTGTTTGAGCTCCTGGATATAGCTATGTCTGAATCAAGAATTTTCCTAGACCATGGCATTATGTAAGCCAGTAAATTTATCTGTACTAAAATACTTTGAACTTTATTTGTATTACTTGAAACCAAGAGTCCTGAGCAATATATTCATGAAATAGTTTTAGTATCCACAAGTTACAAAAGATGTACTGTCTGCAAGTTATTATACAGAATAATTTCAATTAACAATTATGGCTGATTTTTCTCATACCTAGTTAATTTAATTTTTAATACAATTGAACTAAACAATGGATTAGAAAGCTACTGGAAAGTCTCAGACATTTTTAAAGTACATAATGTTAAGAGAAAAAGGGGAAAGAAAAATAATACATTGCATATTGCAATTTCAGATTTTTGTCAATATGCTGAATGAAATGCATAACAGAGAGTGATTCCTCCATCAATACTTGAATGAGGACTATATTCAAATTCTTAATTGAATATAGCTAACTTGGAATAATAAATGGCTCAGAAGTTAAACTTGGTAAAATAGCATAACCTTCTAATGGTTCAATTTAAACTTTAACCAGAGAACCAAAAATGTTTCAGATGACTCCAGTGTCAACTTATTTGCCTAAGCACAAAACCCAAGTCAGCACCAAGAAATCACTAACTATAAAGCACAATCTTTTCTTTCTCAGTATCATTTTTGAGACAATAAGTCACTGGAAGCCATCTCAAAGTCATAAAATTAGGTAAACAACTTATAAGAGAGAAAGATAGGCATTAATTTTACAAATGTCGAATTCCAAGAGTTGGAACCTTAAAAAATTGATGGTATTAATACAAGTGTTTTCAAACATCAGAACAAAAGGTCCTACTCATGGCTACCAGGAAAGATTAACAATAACAACAACAAAGATAAATACACTTTATTAGCTAAACTTGAGATTACTTGATTTCAACACTAGTGGCTACTAATGTGCCACATAATTAACTTTATCTATAGTAATAAATGTAGGGCCCATACAAATATATAAACAAATTATCATTAAATGTAATACTTTACAGTCAGTTTCGAATGCTGCCAACTCACTATTTTTCCCTCTCGGAATAAAATAAAATATCTCGCAAAGCGGCACAGCATTTTTTTTTTTTTCTCAACATATCCAAATATACACAAGAGCTATAACCACAAACATCACATTGACTGATCATTTAATTTGTTTTCAATTTTTGTTTAGAGCCGATTTCAACTCAATTTAATTGTGTATGTTAAACCAACAAAGTTTCCTCTTGCTCCAGGTGGACACAACTCCAATTTACTCACTTTGCCAACAAAAATCATTATTGAAAATATAATCTCTGTCCAATGAAGGTACTGACTAACCTTTAAAAGCTCCAGTAAATGACAATTTTGTTAATGTGATGTATATCATTTATATATATCTCTACCCATCCACACAGACATAGTGCCTTGTTTCCTAAGAAACAATAAGCTGCAAATGCCCATGGGCATCTCTTTTAAAGGAGGATAATTATTTAGCGCTCTGAAAAATCAAGTCTAATATCAATTTACTTTGCAAGAAGGCTAACAGGAATGTAACGTTCATGTTTGTCCTGAACTCTGCAAAAAAAATTGTGTTTTGGTTAGCTGGAAAGCCAGATGTAAGGTGCAGAAAGATTAAGAAAGAGACTGGCATGTTTATCGTCTTCCTCATAAGAAAATGCAAGTTTACATTCCTCCATAAGTATGCATTTTCCTAGTACATCCAAAGTTTATGGTTTTTTGGTATCTGGTCTGCTGAATAGGTGGCTCCTGGGGAAGAGCTATTGAGATCCTAGCTTTTTGCAAGAGAACAGAACTTTGCATCTTAATCTCCTACCAAAAGCTGACATTCTACATGGCAAACAGATTGCATAAATAGGTGAATCAATAGTTTAGGAAAAGAGCAAATTATGCAGTTCTGGTCAAAGAAAGCAAGAATAAGCTTGTGGTAGAGTCCCAGGGAGGTGTTTTTCATTCTTAAACAAGAGGAGCAAAGAACGAATATGCTATTGTTAACTTAAAAACAGAAACTCAGACAACAGACAGGCTGTCTAGAACAAAATATTTCATTTGAGAAGACCAAAGGGTTGTAACCCAGGGTGTGCTGCATACCCATGGAAAATTGAGGAAAGAAGCCCACACAAATCGCTTTGAGAGAAAGCTCACTGGTCTCAGAAACTCACTGCAGGAGTTGTCATTAGTTCATTGGGGGAGATAGTCATTGGTAGACTATGGTCCTGATCTGAGGTTCTTATCTGAAATACTACAGGCCAGAGAAAATTCCTGTGAGAAGCTCTCCTTGCTTTTTCCAAGCTATGAGCAAGACATTCAAGGTTTTCAGGAATGCAAGTATGACAGTTTCTTTTTTATGGTCCTCACTAACTCTATTTTGGTTAGGGTTTTGACATGTGGCTCTATTTTGTACTTACTTCCATACTGCCTTCAGCCTTTGAACTTTGATTTGTGCAAACATGATGCCTGGAGCTATAGTAGCCAATTTGCAACAAGAAAAACACAAGCCTAAGAGACAAAACTCATATTGCTGAGGATGGCATAAATATAAAGAAGTCAGAAAGACAGATAAAAAGAATTTACATCTTTGAAAGAAAAATTATGTCACCAAATAAAGCAACACTAATACAACTGTTTCCCAAAATTTTGAACATGAAATGATAAACTGTCTTTAATGGCTAATCAATTCTCCATGGGCAGTCTACCAATTGCAGTCAAGCATTCTATCAAATGCATTTTCTCTTATTTCTGAATTTGGTACTTGCAAACCTTCTGACAGGGTCAGAAAAATTCACCAATAATATTAAGTTCTTAGCTGGATAGTAGGCAACTCTAGAAAGAAATGGAAATTTAGAATCATATGTAATTAGAAACACCGGTCTTTGTCTCCTGAGAATGCTCAGAAAAATGTGTGCTAAAGTACTGAATTTAGAAAATCAGTTTTGACTCCATTGCTTCAGACTCACACAACAACAGAGAAAAAGCACCACCAGCTAAAGTTTTCTAGCACACATGTTGGGGGAAAAAAATGGTGTCTGGCTCTAGTAGAGAGACAAAGCTACTCCACAGGGAATGTGCAGACCTTATAATCACTGGAATTTTAAAAAGAAAGTAAATTAGTTGCTGTCTTACTGCCAAACACCAAAGAAATGGCATTGTTATAAACACTATTAGTGCATCCATTTTTATGGAGAAGAGATCTGTTCCTTTCCCCCACAAAGACAAACTCTAAAAGAAAACTTTGTCACTTCAGGGATATTTTTCTTGGTGAAATTCCATTTGCATATTTCCAAAGCTTACTCCATAGACCAACCTGGCTGATGCTTTTATTACATAATCCTCTGCAATATTATTTTTACTTGTTAGAACCTTGATAGAATGAGCTAATTTTAAAAAAGAAGTTTCTTATTAAAATGCCATTTGTTCATTAAGATACATTCGTCCTGTCTAATTTGAAGGAAAAAAAGCTGTTTAAGAAAAAATGTATAGGAATGTTAAATTTTCAATGCTAGGAAAGAGTCAGGTTTTGGTTCTGGCGAGAAGGGGTGAGGGGTGTGGAAGTGAGCTAGCAAGTGCTTCGCAAAAAATTCTGCAGCACTTTGAGACCTTTTTAAATTCAGCCCCTATTTTAAAACAGTAGTAGCATAACTAGACTGAATGTAATCTGGGGACTCTGTATTACAATAAAAACATTGCCAATTCAGATCCTTCTTATTCAAAATTTGTAATTATAAAAATCATCCTTTTAAAAATATACTACAGGAAGAAAAAAATTGTACACAGCATTATTGGTTTTTTTTTTTTTTTTTTTTTTTTTTTTTTTAATGCAGTAGACCCTGGTCATCCATGGAAGGATTCAGAACTTTATTTCACTGCAAAGCCCCAAGGAATCCTAGATGGGGATGACTTCCCTAAGGTTTCTGAGCCTCAACTTTGAATTGAGGCAGTAATTCCTAATTTGGTTGCACATCTGAATTACTTGGATCTTCAATAAAAATCCAGAGCCTGTACTACACCCTAGATAAATTAAGTCACAACCTCTGAGAGGTAAATAATAGGCATTTATGTGTTTCAAAATTTCTCAGGTGATTTCAGTATATGGGCAAATTTGGGAACTGCCGAACTAAGCTCTCCAAAAGGCTGGGATGCAGAAGAACATCTTTGTGCTGTTAAGTGAAATAGTGACTATAAAAGGACTTCTCTTCGGCTGATATGGTTTGGCTGTGTCCCCACCTAAATCTCATCATAAATTGTAACTGCCACAATTCTCATGTGTCATGGAAGGAACCCAGTGGGAGGTGCCTGAATTATGGGGGCAGGTCTTTTCTGCACTATTCTCATGATAGCGAATGACTCCCATGAAATCTGATGGTTTTACAAATGAGAGTTTCACTTCACAAGCTTTCTCTTTGGCTGCTGCCTCCATGTAAGACATGACTTTCTCCTCCTTGCCTTTCACCTTCTGCCATGGTTATAAGTCCTCCCCAGCCATGTGGAATTGTAAGTCCAATAAATCTCTTTCTTTTGTAAATTGCCCAGTCTTAGCTATGTCTTTATTGGTAGCATGAAAACAAACTAAACAGTAAACTAGTACCAGTAGAGCAGGGCAGTGATGAAGAGATACCCAAAAATGCGGAAATGACTTTGGAACTGGGTCATAGGCAGAGGTTGTAACAGTCTGGAGAGCTCAGAAGAAGACAGGAAAATGTGGGAAAGTTTGGAACTCCCTAGAGACTTGTTGAATGGCTTTGGTCAAAATGCTATAATGATACAGACAATGAAATACAGGCTGAGGAGGTCACAGATGGAGATGAGAAACTTGTTGGGAACTGGAGCAAGGGTGACTCTTGGTATGTTTTACAAAAGAGGCTTGTGGCATTTTGCCCCCACCCTAGAGATTTGTGGAACTTTGAACTTGAGAGAGATGATTTAGGCTATGCGGCAGAAGAAACAGCAGCAATGCATTCAAGACATGACTTGGGTGCTGTTAAAGGCATTCAGTTTTATAAGGGAAGCAGATCATAAAAGTTTGGAAAATTTGTATCCTAGCAATGCCATATAAAAGAAAATTCCATTTTCTGAGCAGAAATCCAAGCCAGTTGCAGAAATTTGCATAACAAAGAGCTGAATGTTAATCCCCAAGACAATGGGAAAATGTCTCCAGGGCATGTGAGAGCTATTCATGGTAGACCCTCTCATCACAGGACTGGAGGCCTAGGAATAAAAAGTGAGCCAGACCCAGAAACCCATGCTATGTGCAGCCTAGGGACTTGGTGCCTGCAGTCCCAGCTTTTCCAGCCATGACTAAAGGGGCCAAGGTACAGTTCAGGCCATGGCTTCAGAGGAGCTTAGCTTTAGGAGCTTTCATGTACTTTTGAGCCTGTGGATGCACAGAAGTAAAGAATTGAGGTTTGGGAACATCTCCCTAGATTTCAGAGTATGTATGGAAACTCCTGGATGTCCAGACAGTAGTTTGCTGCAGGGGTGAAGCTTTCATAGATAACCTCTGCTAGAGAAGTGCAGAAGGGAAATGTAGGGTGGGAGACCCCAAACAGAGGCCCTACTGGGACACCACCTTGTGGAGCTGTGAGAAGTGATCGATCCACTGACAACTTGTACCATGTGCCTGAAAAAGCAGCAGACACTAAACACCAGCCCATTAAAGCAGCCAGGAGGGAGGCTGTAACCTGCAAAGCCACAGGAATGAAGCCGCCCAAGGCCATAGGAACCCACCTCTTGCATCAGTGTGACCTGGGTGTGAGACATGGAGTAAAGGAGACCATTTGGAGCTTTAAGATTTGGCTGCCTGCTGGATTTTGGACTTGCATGGGACCCTTGTTTTGGCCAGTATCTCCCATGTGGAGTGGCTGTATTTTCCCAGTGCCTATACCCCCATTGTATCTAGAAAGTAATTTTGTTTTTATTTTATTTTATTTTTATTTTTATTTATTTTTTTTTTTATAAGCTCATAAGCAGAGGGAACTTGTCTTGTCTCAGAGGAGACATTGGTCTGTGGACTTTTTAGTTAATGCTGAAATGATTTAAGGCTTTGGGGGACTGTTGGGAAGGCATGATTGGTTTTGAAATGTGAGGAATATAAGATTTGGGAGGAGCCAGGGGTGGAATGATATGGTTTGGCTGTGTCCACCCAAATCTCATTTTGAATTGTAACCCCCACAATTCCCATGTGTCATGGGAGAAACTTGGTAGAAGGTGACTGAATTATGGAAACAGTTCTTTCCTGCACTGTTCTTGTGATGATGAATGAGTCTCATGAGATCTGATGGTTTTAAAAACAGGCGTTCCCCTGAACAAGCTCTCTCTTTGCCTGCCAACATCCATGTAAAATGTGACTGGTCCCTTCTTGCTTTTCCCCTTCTGACATGATTGTGAGGCCTCCACGGCCACATGGAAGTGTAAATCCATAAATCTCTTTAGTTTGTAAATTGCCCAATCTTGGGTATGTCTTTATTCAGCAGTGTGAAAGCAGACTAATACATCTGGTCTTTAATTCTTGATACTGTGGCACACTATTGAGATGACACAAGGACCCTTCTGGGGCTTGCCTGTCTCCCTGCTTCCCAAGCATGGAAACAAAGAAAAATTCTGAGTCCCATCAAGGGAAATTCCAGGCACCTAGCTAGCCCTGCCACCAGCAATTAGGGAAGTGAATGAATAACTTACTAAGCAAGAATATCACAATAATCACCCAGGTAAGTTAGGGTCATGAGATGTTTGGTTCCTGATATAAACTAAAGATAACATCTTGACATATGTTCCTGAGTTGTTTTTCATAAACCAGGATCCCCTGCCAGATGAAAAATGCTGACTGCTCTCATGTAGACCTCACACAAACTGGAAATGGAAAATAAATGCAGTTCCCAGAATGCCTTCATCCTCAACTCATTTTGAACACCCTCTCATCCCTGCCTTTATAAACCCTTGCATATAAGCATATAAGTCATCAGAAGGTTTCTGGGCTTAAGTTTGATGTTAGTGGTTAAACAACTTAAAATGCCTACAGAAGCTGGGCATATAAAGTAAACAAATGAAGTGAGTGGGTGTAAGAAACATTTTTCCCCACCTCAGACAACCAAGTCTAATGGAATACAAGTTTGTTAAATTACACATCAAGAACGGATTTCATTATAGTTCTTCCTAAACAACCTGTATTTACTGTTTTCATGCTTGAATTATCCTCAACAACAACAAAAAAAAAAACCAGAACCAAAAACAAAAACAAAAAAACTGTGAGGTAGTCTCTTTTCTTAAATTTGCAGAATTCAAAACTCCAAGACGAATTGAATAGTAGGCCCCAAAAGTAAATCTAGATCTGTCTTGGTAAAACCTTTCTATACTCCTAAGTAAAACAGACCCATTTTACTTGATTGTGCAACTTTTTTTTTTTTCTGGAAGAATCAGGGGAGTCTTATGGGAAATCTTCAGGTTTTTTGTTTGTTTGTTTGTTTGTTTGTTTGTTTGTTTTTACAAGTTCTATGCCTTTTTAAAAAATACCATATACTCAGATTGCCAAACAATATGTATCTGCCGATACCAGTTAGCTATCTTTTTTTTTTAAATCAGTGTCACAGCTTAAGTCACCCCTTAATAGTTCTGCCAGTAGAGAAGCCATCTCCTTGAAAACAATTTATTTGCTAACTCTAATGACCTTCTATTTGTTCTCCCTCTGTGATAGTTTCCTAGAAGATATTTAATAATCAAAGATAGATATTTCTTATTCTAATTATGAAATACATTTGAAGATACTTCTTTAAAAGCCTGAATTTAAGAATAATATTATAATGTAAACATAATTCACATGAATGTCTCAATGGGAAACAATGAGGTGGGATCTAATATTCAATTTATTTCTAATTAAATTTGTTAAAAACTGGACTTATAATCTGTACCAGGGGCTGACAAACTGGCCTATGGGTCAAAACATGTCCATTGCCTCTTCTGGAAACAAAGTTTTATTGAAAAACATCCATACTCATTGATGTACACATTATTCATGGCTGCCTTTATGCTATAACAATGGTAGAAATGAATAGTTGGGAATGCATAGCCAGAAAAGCCTAAAGTATTTACTATCTGGTCCTTTACAGAGAGACAAAAAAAAGCAGCTGATTCAGATCCAAAGAAAACAGAAATACAAATCCCTAGTGCATCGTAGCTTTATCTATTCATAAGCCAGTAGTTAGGTGTCATCTTTGGTATCTCCCTTTCCCTTAACCACACGTTTAAATTACCAACAAATTATGTCACCTTTATGTCATGCAATAAAATATTTATATCATCCAAAAAACTATATGTGGTGTACTTACTAAGTTCTGGACCTGGTTGAGTTGCCAGGAACAAAACAGATAAATGTTAGTTCCTTAGAGAGTTGAAGGATCTTTTCTAATCTTTGCTACCACACCCTCTTCAGCAAAAGCTTTCTGTCCAGTTTTCTCACCTCCCTTTCCTGCTGGTCTTTTCCTAAGCCAATTATTGCACAACATCCAGCACAGTGCTTTTAATTGGCAGGTCTAATCACGTCATCCTTTTGGTTAATATCGTCAATTATTTTTCATTGCTTTTATACCTCCTATGTAACTATGCACGTTCTGGCTGACACACCCATCAACTGGCTTCACTGTCGTGGCTTTATCTGAATTCTATGAAGTTTCCTTGCCCACAGTGGCTTTTATGCTGCAATATACTGCTCAGTAACCCTTAGGCTCACCTAAGTTTTGTTCAGGAAGTCTCTATACCCACTGGAATGAACACTTTTATTAATTCATAAAGATTCCTTTTCATAGCACTTAACACAGTTTGTATTTGCCCACAGATGAGACTCAATTAAAGTTTATTTTCCCAACTAATGTGTGTATGCTCCATGAGAATGCAACCTCCATCCTCTTTATCCACTACTGAAATTCAGTATCTGGGAAGGGATGCAGTAGCATTGTTGGATTAAACAGATAAATGATGGCATGAAGGAAAGAACAGACTGACCGCTCTTTTAGAAGTGATTTTTCTCTACTCAAAATTTGAGTTTAAGTGTAATTAGAAATGATGAAAGGATTCATAATTACTTGTGTGAGTCTCATCAGTTTTCTGATCACTTAATGTGTGTCTATGTATAAAATGAATGTTTGCAGTTGAAATGTCCTTGACATTTTTTTTAAGGGAAGGAAGGGAATTAAATATGTAGCACTCGATTACTGGATAGAGGACAAATGAATACAATTAACACATTAAGAGGCAGGAGAAAAACAAGTCATATGCAATCTGCGGCCAAGGACAGAACATGATTTCGAGAGTCCCTGACTTCTCTGAACACTCTCCTTCAGTACGTTTAGGTACAGCTCAAAATAAAGAGTGTAAGTTAGGAAGTCAGGCTGTCCTGGGATCAAAGCCTGGCTCTCCCACCTCCAGAAAGTCTGGCCATAAGCAAGTAGAGAATGTGGAATCTCAGTTTCCTTGTTTGTTAGGAAGGAAAGACTAAATAAGATGACATGTGTAAGGAACAGCATGATGCCTGAGACATGGCAGTTATCTAAATAATTATTCATTTTTGTTAAAATATATTATGGCTCCAATGATCAATGTATTTCATGCAAAGAACTTAAAGATGAATATTCCTCATCCTCCTCTCTCTCTTGAGCTTCAATTCTTCTAGATGAATAATGCCAGTATTTAATGTCATAGTGGCCTTTCAAACCCTGGAGATGTAAAACTGAACACATCATCTTCCTTTTCTTTCTCCAGATCTCCCCACACACCCGTCACCCTGTCTTGATGGACTAGAGTAGATAATAACATGAACACTAGAATCAGATGAACATGGGTTCAAATCCTAGCAGGGTGACCTTGGCCAAGGTATTTAAGCTCTTGAAACCTCATTTTTCCATCTGCGAAATGAAGACAGTAATAATTACCTCCTAGACTTATTGAAAAAGGACATGCAAGGAAGCATATTGTCTGACACATAGAGGAGTTTTATTAAAATTATTGCTAGTGCAAATACAGTCATCTTTGACTCTATACCTTGCTCCCTTCAGAGAATAACAATTGTGAAAGTTTTTGTCTGTTTTCTCCCATAAACCCTTTTCTTCTTTGTCCCCAGTGATGACCATTTATTAAAATCATCCTTATTGGGTCCATTTAACTGCTGTCTCTCTCTCACTTTAGGTTTTCCCTTCCTTCTTATTCCTTTACTCTGCTTTATTTATCTTCATAATAATAGCTAACTTAATTAAACATCTGGGTATTGAGTTCTGTGTCCATCTCCCTCTACCTGAATATAAACCCAGGAGGTCAGAGACCACATCAGTGTTGTTATCTAATGTTAATCTGTGATTAAAAACAGCAGCTCACAATGACTATTTGCCTGAAGTTGCCAGAGTGCCTTCTTGGAAAGCAAGTGTGAGTTTACTACATCCTGGATTAAAATCTTAAATGTCCCCAATTCCCACCGAGATAGTGCAGACATTTCACTTGATTGTTCATGTCACTCCAAAGCAGACACCTGCACCTCCACTCTGGTATCATGCGCCTCTTAGAGCAAACGGCAGTGATTGGGTTTCCCTTTAATACCAGAACCGCTATTTATATTATTTTCTTTATACTTAACCTTTCAGCTGTCATTTTCCCCCCTAATTCTTCAGCCATTATCTTAAATGTCCCAAATCTTTCATGATGCCTTCAAGCTAGAAATGGCCTTTCCCTTGATTGAAATCTCTTAGCATTTCATCTGTTCTTTCTCTTCCTTGTACTTACACTTTGAAAACTGGGGCCCTTATCTATTTTGTTTAATCCCCTACAGAGCTGAAAAGTAATATGCAACCTGGGACAGATTCTATCCTGAGAAAGAACTTTTAGGATATAAAAGGATAAATCCTCAGTGGAAAAAAAAAAAGGTCTTCTTTTCATGCCTCTGAACACTTGTTATTCTTCTTTTGTGCTTGAACCTTTTGTATCTGACTAGCTTTAAATATGACAAACTATATAAGCAAGAACAATAGAAATCCTCAAATCACTGAAAGTGTATCTTCTTTTCTAACCAGCTCAGCCATTCACCTTAGGTTTTCACACTCAAGACAACTTGCAAATTGCTTTTCACCCACTCATTTGGGGTGAGTCATGCTCTCTGCCAGGTAAGTTGATAAGAGTGGCTTACTAGGACAAGAAAGGTTTTTGATTATTATTTTTGTCACTTATTCCCCCCCACTCCTTTCTATTTATGTAAGTCTTGAATCTCTTGTTTCCCTTTTCAGGATAGAAACTGTTTTCATACAGGTTATTTAGGGTAGTTATCTCACATTTCATTATAATGAATACTAGCCCTGCAACATTATCTTTTGAGAAAAAGAAACCACTCTATTCAATACAGACACATCAGAGAAGGCAGGATGCATATTACTAAATAGAAGACTTTGAGATGTTTGGCTATTAAGGAAAAACGAGACCTTCTTGATTTAATCTAGTGCTTTCTAATCCATTTGAGTATAGAATAAACCATTCTTCTTCTTCTTTTTTTTTTTCCTATAATACCTATCTACCTCTCAACCTTCTATGGAATCTGTATTTCTTCAATAACACTGTAGAAAACAGTGATATTGCTTAATAATACTTTGGTTGGGATTCTAGCATCAACTTTCATGTCTTCTTTGTTCTTGGGTTAGAAGAACTTGTGGGGTCATCGCAGAACTTACAAAACATGAACTGGGTTGTGAACGTTCTCAGTTCTAGCTGGACCACCTTGATCAAGTCACTTAAATTCTGTGAGGTCAATTTCCTCACTAGTAAAATGGAGTTACAGAAAAACCAAATATGACTGTATATATGAGAGTATTTTAAAGCAGTAATTGTCGATTAAAACTAGTATTTTTATTTTTCTTTTAAAAAAATATAAGGAAGGAAATAAACTATCATTTCACATGGATTTTAGCGTTTTTTTCTGGCTCATTGCATCCATGTCTTTGTTCAATCACCTCCTGCTGACTGGCATACCCTCTCTCCAGTTCAAGTTAGCAAGGCTGAGCCAAATACCTCCTCCTGCGGAACACCTGGCAAGAAAAACTAAAAAGTCAACCTTCATCTTACCAGGCAATGGGCTAATGCTCCCTACAGAAAAGCATAAATCAAAAGCATTGTTTTAAAGATGCGCTATTCAAAGATGAACTGGGCAGTCAGTTCTTTAACCGTTAAGGAAACAACTCAAGTAGTTTCAATTTCAAACTCAGTTGCCAGTGCAGGGGATGTGGCAATGACATATTTGGGTAAGAGGCTTTGTAGTATCCTTCATGTCACCTCTAGTAAGTCAGCACCCACTGCCAATGAATTCTGTCCCATGCCCTGTGGAGTTTGGCAGAAGGCTGTTGAAGCGTATGTTCATTGATGCTAATGTTTACTTTACATGAATATATTTAAAAATTCAATCAGACTATTTAAGAGAATTTACTATCTCACAACCTTTAAGTCCATGAAGCTAAGAGAGAAGTGGCTTCTAAACCAAACAAGCATATCTGCATATATTTTGCATTGAGAAGTTAGGTTAACTTCACAGAGACAAATAAAGTGTTTATCTGATTCCCATTATCTTCCAAGACTGCTGGAGGACTAAAGGGATATAAAAAGTTGCTTTTTCCTCAAACAAAAATAAGCTTACAGTACAAAGAGGACTACGATGTCCTGGAAGGACCTTCCATGACAACATTCTGTAGCAGGCACAAATGGACTTTATCCCATCCTTCTAACATCACCTTGTAATTCTTCTATCTCATAATTCAAAGACCACTCACTGAGCAGTTTCTGTGTTCCGTGCACTGTATTAAAAATAAAAATACAGGCATGAGAAACACCTTTTTTCATTTCCTCCATAGGATCTCAGTGTCACACTAGAAATTTGCTTATAACTCATACTAAATTCAGTGTAGTTTAACATGTAAGTGTGTCCCGGTTGGTCCTTAAGCACCCTTTTCTGGAATATTGCAGCAGAGACTGAGGATGAATACGAGTGCTTTAATGAAACAAGATGGTAAAAAGGCATTCAGAAACAGTGAGTAGCTTCAGAAAATGCAAGAAAGCATGAACATACTAGATTCACAGATGGTGATAAGGATGAAGGTCTGTAAGTAGTTTCAGTTGAACTTCAATATAAAGTACATGCAAGGAAGAAGGAAGAAAATGTTGGAGATTAAGACACAGGCAGGCAACAGATTATGGAAAACAATTTGCTCATTATTCATTCAAGAACTGTCAGCCAGCTATGCAGTAGGTGCCTTATGATATCCATTAGGATACTATTGTTGAACAAATTGGATATGACTCCTGACCTCCAGGAGCTTAGAGTAGGAAAGACAGCTAAAGCAAAAATAATATAACAAATTAATAAGATGTATTATAGTAAGTGTTAAGCAGGAAATAAATCATGTGCTAATTGAAAAAATTACCCGAAGGCAACCTTTCCAGTAGAAGATGAGAGAAGTAGCAAAGATGATTTTTAAGCTGTGATCTGAAAGGTGAAAACATGGGAAGTAACAGGGCACGTGTGCAAAGGTCCTGAAGCAGGAAAGGCTCTGGGTATTAGAAGAGTCCTTATCAAACTTGAATGCACCAACAAATCTCCTGTGAAAACCTTGTGAAAATGCACATTTGGAATCAGTTGTTCTGGAGTGGGCTTGAGACTCTACATTTTTAACAAGCTCCCAGATAACGTTGTTGGTCTGGAGAGCAAACTTTAAATAGCAAGGTGTTAGAGAAACAAAAATCAGAGCGTGTGTCCAGAGCTCAGTGGTGAAGATAAAACACTCCACATGAGAATTAAGAGAAATAAAAGTGAGCTGAGGACCATCGCATATGCCATTGGGAAAGATATGACTAGCAATAAGCTGGCGATTTATTCTCCCCCTTCACAGGGGATGAGAGTGAGGAGGATATGGGCGCATTCTCCAGAAAAACAGAAGGTAGCTTGGTTGCATATTCTTTTTTGTATGTAGACAAAAACATTACTTACAGACCTAACTTATTATCCTAGGTTAGACCAAAAAGGAGGTAAACACTTAGGTATGGTATGGTATGGTACTCCTGTGTGTCTCCCTACTTTGCCTGTGTCTCACAATTATTTGAAACTCTGGAATTAAGGATAAAGCCTGATAATGGGGATTATGGATTCAGTTGTGTCCTCCGACTGCAAAGTCATAGGTGAAATCCCTAGCCCCCAGTATGACTGTATTCGAGCATGTTGCCTTTAAGGAGCTAATTAAGGTTAAATGAGGTTCATACAAGTGGGGCCCTAATCCAGTAGGTGAAGAGATAGAAAAGGCCATGTGGGGATGACATGAGAAGGAGACCATCTGCAAGCCCAGAGGAGAGTTCTCGCCAGATACCAATGCTGATGGCACCTTGATGTTGGACATCTAAACTTCAGAACTGAGAGAAAATACATTTTTGCTGTTTAAGTCACCAAGTCTGTGGTATTCTGTTACGGCAGCCCTAGCAGATCAGAGTACTAGGTAAGGCCACTGATTTGTACAAATCAGATTTGACAGTTGAACTGTTTGTGTTCAATCCCCTTCACAGAGTTGAGGAATAATACTGTAGAGTGATTGATAGCTTAAAGCAATGCTCCTTTCCCCAGGATATGTATTGGAAACATACTGGGAGACTCGGAAACACATCCATGCCAAGATTCTCTCAGAAGGGTTCATTTTACTGGTCAGTGATGGAGCCCAGGCACTGGTATCTATCCAACCTTCCTATGTGGCTTTTATGTGCACCTAGAGCTGAGAATAGTGGAGGAAATTATGCTTTTAAAGATGCCTGTGGCCATCCTGGAGGCAGCAATAGTAGATAATGTGCTTGTAAATGAATGTAGGGTATACACCTTGGTATTTGTGCTTCTCCAGACCTGAAAGGTGATAACTAAGAAGTAAAGTCTCCCTTCTCTTTAACCCTCAGCATGCTCACGCTTCTGGAACATCTGACTTTATCTTGGATGGGAAACCAAGCAGCTGTCTTGGGCCACATATCCTGTTGATGCCCTCAGTGCCAGGCCCCTTGGTAATTGCTCATTTTTATGAAAAAAAGTGACTGTTAATATACGTGCATTATTGAAATGCACTCGCCAATCTTTCTTGCCAACCTGCATATTTTTATAATAAGCCATGTGTTCAGAGCTCAATTATTTTCTGATGTTTGATTAAACAAAATCAACACCAAAATAATTCCATTAGGGTTAATTGACATCTTCTCACAGGAAAATTAACTACTTTGCTGGTCATGCTTTTAATAACAAGCTTCCCAGATTTCAATGGCCGTATTTGAACACAATTCTTGAGAACTACTTCAAAGATTGAATATAACCTTACAGATTTCTTTTAACAAAACAGTTACTATGTCAACAATTCAAATAATTATTCAGCCTTATGGATGGCACTGCAATATTCATAAGACTTGGCAGCTAGGATTTAACTATTAAAGGCTTATAATTAGTTTCTTAATCTAGAGCTTGAAAATGGTAAGAGTTTAATGCAAAGACTATGTCAATAACTTTTAGGGAATACAATTTACTAAAATACATGGACCTCTAATTGTCTTATTAAATATACTGGGACAAAAATCAAATTAGCATTGGCCTAGGTCAAATAAACTTTCTGAGCATTATAATGGACCATTATTATTTTGCTTCCTTCCCTACCACCTGGATAAATTTGCTGCACTTGCAGAATTGTCCTGCACCTAGAAGTACTACAGCAAATCTACAGGCTCTTCCTTTCTTTTCCTTTTTAAATATTATGTCAGTGTTTTACTTGAAAATCTTCTTCAGAACTAAAACTTAGCCACAGCATTTTATTTCACAATAGTATATCAAAAAAGGATTTGCTTTTCAGTAGTTATTGAACACACATTCTATGTCAGGTATTAAATATACACTATCTCTAATCCTCATTAATAACTATACAAGGTAAGAATTATTCCCCTGAACTTGGAATGAGCAAACCCAGGCTCAAGTATTAAGCATCTGAGGGCATGTTGGTGCTTTTTATGCCACAAAAACGGTAGATTTTAACAGATGTATCCAAGTCATACATCCTCTATGATTTCACGAGGTACATAGTCACATACCATGGAAAGATAGCCTTCTTTCCATCTTTGCAAACTTTTCCAAAAACAAACGCTGTTACCACTTTTCTATGCACATTTTAATGCGTTTGTGACAACATCTTCACTAATTGCATTGCTTATGTTCATTTTAATGTCACCCCTTTCACTCTCTCTTGAGGAGAGACAGAAGAAAATAAAAGAACTCCAAGACATTCAAAACATCAGTGATTTAATACTGATCATGATTATTTCTGAGGGACACTCCCACGTTGCTCAACTCTAATGTTCTCTGGGGTGATCCTGCCTCATGAGAAAAAGGCTGGCTTAAGAGAACAAGGAGGAGATTTACATTTTCTTGCCTCCATTCAGAATTATTTTCAATAATATTAGTTATACTAATTTGAAGATTGTTAATGAGCTTAAGCTTTTTACTATTGCCAAGTATATTTATTTTGGTTTTCAGTTACTGCTTTCATGAGGAAAGTTAGGTTTCTAAAGATAGGAAAGAGCTCTAGCAAGACTAGCATGCCTTTACTTAGCTTCTTTCTTCTTCCTGTCTCCTTTCCCACCATCTCTGTTTGATGTGTCCATCTATCCCCATAGGGGCCCCGATGACATCTGCCCCTTCACGTATCCTTAACCCTGTCCAGCATGGATCTCATTCTTTGGCTCATTCAGAGTCTGTCATCTCCAGAAGGTGTGGAGCAATCCCAAACCATCTCCTCTATCGACCCAGGGCATTTTGTGTGAACATTCACTGTAGAATTCTAACCAGTGTCTTCTTTTCTTTTTCTTTTCTTTTTTTTTTTTTTTTTTTTTGAGACGGAGTTTCGCTCTTGTTACCCAGGCTGAAGTGCAATGGCGCAATCTCGGCTCACCGCAACCTCCGCCTCCTGGGCTCAGGCAATTCTCCTGCCTCAGCCTCCTAAGTAGCTGGGATTACAGGCACGCACCACGATGCCCAGCTAATTTTTTTTATTTTTAGTAGAGACAGGGTTTCACCATGTTGACCAGGATGGTCTCGATCTCTCGACCTCGTGATCCACCCGCCTCGGCCTCCCAAAGTGCTGGGATTACAGGCTTGAGCCACCGCGCCCGGCCACCAGTGTCTTCTTAAGAAATCACTGTAATTCCCTGAGGCAGGGCAGGACTCCCACATGTCCCTCATAAAGTAGTTACAGAGGAAATATTCCATGGTGGAAAGACTGCAGTAGGTTTTTATTTTATACAAGCTTGTAACAGAACACATATCTTCCTTATTATTAATTGTATGTTCTTAGGCCGGTCACTATATCTTTATAATCTTTAAAATTTTTTGATGTAATTGATCCATGAGGACACTGTCTGAATTAGAAGTTGACCAGAGGATAAACCCTGAAAAGCTAAAAGCACTCAAAACATGGAGGATGATAAATACATGGCAAATTTATTTCCCTTTTCTTCCTTGCTCAATACATGTTTTTGAGTTGACCAATACTGGTATTCTAATTTGAAATTAATATTAATTTCAAATTATATTCAAACTGAAAAACTACATCATGATGTTTTCTCCCAGACCTATCAATATCTCCATGTGCCATTTAGCAAATCAGAATTTTAGGGAGTGCCTTTCAGCATTTCTCCTTTGCATCTTCTATGTCCAACACAAGACCAAGTCTTATCTACTTTATCCTCTAAGTACCTAGAATAGCCACCTACATTCCTCATTTTGCACCATTACCTTCTAGAGATTGAGCCCAGTGGATTCCTCATGCAGGCCCAGAGTCTTAGAAGACCCTCCATTCTGGTCCACACACATCTACTAGATTTCATCCTCCAGACAGAGGTCTTTTCAGAAGGCAAATCTAATCTAGTCACAGTAACTCTACTCTTTTCTGTTTAAAATCCATCAAATGGGTTTTCATCACTCATAAGTTAAAAACCCTAATTCTTGGCATGGCCTCTAAGACATGCCTCATCCTACATGCTGCAATTCTAGACATCCTTCAAAGGTTCACCATAGCTGAGCTCTACAACCATTTTTTTTTTTTTAAATGTTAGAGACCTTGGTGGACCCATTTATGAAACACATACAAGAAGAGGCTGGAGAAATGGGCCACCACCCATGGTCGGAGGCCAGCTTGGGAGCCCGCTCCTGTAGACGACCTCAGTGCCCACACTGGGAGAGCAGGGAGGGGCTCTGCACTCCAGCTGTACAACCCAGCTCAAGACGGACAGTTCCTGAATCTTCAGAGGCAACTGTGTCTCTCAGCTCCGTATCTGGCTGGAATGTCTCTGGTCTGGAAGGGCAGGTGCTATTAGAGCCCCGCTGACACACCTGTCAACCTGCCACCAAGTATGGGCAGTCTGTGGGCCTGCAGCATCTGGAGTGCTTCAGAGAGACCCCGAGGGCACAGCAGTGCCTCCCAGCTGTGTGTTCAGCTGGGAGTGTGGCTACCTCCACCTGGCAGGTATGGTAGGAGTTTACCTGGGACTTCCCTGCCCCACCAGCCTGGTACAGCTACACTTCCAGGTCTGCTTGCCCTCTAGTGAGAGCTCAGAGATGGAGAAGGACAGGGCCATCTAGAGAGCATCTTAAGGGGCTCTGAGGTCAACTCATAGGCTCAGGTCCCGCCACACAGAATGGAGGCACTGGGGCTTACAGGAGGCAGGAGAAAACCTGACTGTCAAGGGGAAGTAGACAGCATTCCTACTCTCTATTCCATTGTTTAAAAGTGTGAGGGCTCAGGGTGTGTGTGTGTGTGGAGGTGGGTGCTATTTTGATTTTGATTCTCTCTCATGGATAGCTTTTCTTTCCTTTGCCCAAGTTAGCTCCTGCTCCATCCTTCATCCCTCAATGCCTCAGTCACTTCTTCCAGGATATGATTTCTAATCTCTCATTTAGGTACAACTGCCTTAAAATGGAGTCTCCTACTATCATTGCCGAAGATACAGTTTCATGCTATACATAAGAGAACATTAGATTATCATCTATTCTCCTTGCCAAGTGCCACGTTCAATAAGGGTAGGTACAATGCTTTGGTCCACCAGTTGACTCCTCATCAGCTAGTACAATGCCTGTCTTCAAACAGACAACCAACCAATAAGTATCAGTGCTATCTACAACACAGGGTAGTAATTACCCCTAATAGCAGGTAGTTTTCTATGTGCCATGCAATTTTGGGGGCACTTCAAACATGCAGTCTCACAATGAATCTTTGCACTAAATATTATATCTCATAAGCCCAACTTTACAGAGGTGAAAATAATGAAAGCACGGAAGTTGCTGTGGTCTGAATGTTTAAATCCCCTAAAATTTTCACACGTTGAAACCCAATCACCAATGTGATGTTATCAGGAAGTAAAACCTTTGGGGGGTGATTAAATCATGAGGACAAAGCCTTCATGAGTGAAATTACTGCCCTTATTTAAAGAGAGGGCCCGGAGAAGTGCCTTGTCCTTTCCACTGCATGAGCATCCAAGAATAAGGCATTGTGTATGAACCAGGAAGCCAGTTTTCAATAGACTCCAAATCTGCCAGCACTTTGATCTTGGACTTCTGTGAGAAATAAACTTCTGTTGTTTATAAGCCGCTCAGTTTATAATGTTTTGTTACAGCACCTCAAATGAAGTAAGACAGGTTAATTCAGAGAGTAATATATGCTAATCACCTAAAATGCCAGTTCCCCTTTAAAGATTTAAGTTAAAAAATAAGTTTTACTAAGATTAGCAATGCTTTTGGCCCTTCCTATAGGGTGTCTTTTAAGTAAGTAGATATAGTGTCTTCTCACTGCACAGTGAGAAAGCTGCACAGATGGCAGGCGTGTGAGCTGGGACTACCGCACACACACAAAAAGTTAGCAGAGTAATGACTTGAGGTGCTGTTGAGTGTTCCACTGTTATGAGTAATGTTTTTTGAGTTACTACTTAACTGTAAGCATCTGCCTTAAATATAAGTGTCAGTGGGTAAAAATATTTGCCAATTCAAGATTCCTACTGCCAAACTCAAATCCTAAAATTCAGGCAGTTGTAACAATGTTTTAATTTGCCATTGAAGGGTACACAGATTGTTAGGACTAAAAAGAATCTTGGAGAATAGCTTGTAGTTGAACACATCATTTGACAAGAGAGAAAAGCAACAACAGCTATTGTAAAATGTGAGTTAAAATGAAAATCATATATCTACCCCATCAGAGTCCTTGTTTGGAGGCTGTCCTGGGGGCCCTGAAACAGAAAGGTAGGGGAAGAGATTCTATAGAGCCAGTTAACAAAGGATCAGGTGAAAGTTTACATTGAGATGGCTTGGGGGGAATAGTAACAGCACTTAGACAACAGTTTTTTTTAAAATTTCAAAATTCTAATTCCTTCAGATCCCATCTTATTACTACTAATGACAAACACAATAATAACTTAACAATAATGGTACACTTAGAATGAACCAATCAGACTTGTGCTAAATGTTGCTTATGGATTGCACCAGTTATTTAATTTCTCACAAGTGCTCTATTGTTTTCCACATTTTGCAGCTGAGAAGAATAAGGCATGGAAAGACCAGGTAACTTAACCAGAAGAGCCCAGCTGGCAAGGGGAAGAGTCAGGAGGAGACCCTGGACATCTGTCTGACTTCAGTATATATGCTCTTAATCTAAGTCACTTCCTGGGAGATGCCTTGTCTGACCACCCTAAGAGATCACTCTCCCTATTCACTACCACTCTTCCCTTGGGGCAGGAGGCAACTTGAGACTCTTTCAGACATTCGGCTGAACTGCATTTCTAAGCCCATCTGGATTTACGCTGTAAGCAGTAGTGACATGGACCACTGGCAGACCATCCATGAGGCTTTCTCTGTCAATGCCCTGCCTTATGGCTTTCAACTTGCTAATTAGAGAGAAGGGAGGAAGCCCTCAAAATGGCAGCAGCAACAACAGACAGAGTCTGGGTCCATGAAAGACTGAATGGAGCCCAGGTCTTACCACCCCCACACCAACCCTAATCCACAGTGTCTGTCCACACTAGACTGTGACATGCGTATAACAGATAAATCAAGTTTTATTAGGCTAAGCGGCTGATATGATATTTGGGAGTGGTTTACTTACCCTAGCTAATTTCACACTGTTGTTTTCCTTCATAGCACTGATTACAATTATATTTGTATTTTACTTGTATATCACTCATTCAATATTGTCACATTTGCTCAACTGTAAGTTTCTTAAGAGAGTGATTGAATCTATTTCATCTACTATCATAGTGAATGCCTAGCAAGAGTCCAGCTTGAAGCACACATGTATTTGTTAAATGGATGCTGGGAAGACGGAAGCCAGTGCAGCAAAATAAATGGGTACACCTGATCACAAAGTGCTTCCTCCCCAGTGTGATGTGGCTACTTTTAATAGGGTTTAGGTTCAAGAACCAGGAGTGCCAGCATCTACAAGCATATTCCTAAATAAAAGCTTTAGGTTAAAAGACTGTATATACTCTTCTCCAAGATAGTTATTTCTGTGGAATTAAAATGCAGGACCAAATTAAGTTTCTGGATCTAGCAGCATTCCGCTTTGCAGGGCTTCATCATAGCTTTGCAGCAAAGCTCTGCACAGAGGTTGGGGCACTGGAATGCTGCACTGAGACATAAGACCCTGACCCCTTCTCTGTGGGGCTGCTCTCCATTAGTTGAGTTCTTGAAAACACACTAAGAATTTAATCTACACTTATGATGTGTCCATGGTTCCTTCCTGCTATCATAGCTTCCTCAAGAAGATACAATACATGAAAGGAAAGCTTTTCTACATAAGAGCTGATATGGGTTGGGCTTTGTGTCCCCATTCAAATCTCATATTGAATTGTAATCCCAATAATTCCCATAATCCCCAGGTGTCAAGGGAGAAACCAAATGGAGATAATTGAAGCAGGGGGTGGTTTCCCCAGTGCTGTTCTCATGAGACTGAATAAGTTCTCATGAGCGCTGATGGTTTTATAAAGGGCTTTTCTCCCCTTCTCTCAGCATTTCTCCTTCCTGACATCTTGTTAAGAAGGCTACTTGTGCTTCCTCTTCACCTTCTACCACGATTGTAAGTCTCTGGAGGCCTCCCAACCATGCTGAACTGTGAGTCAATTAAACATCTTTCCTTTATGTATTACCCAGTCTCGGCAAGTTCTTTATAGCAGTATGAAAATGAACTAATACAGTAAATTGTTACTGGGAGTGAAGTGCTGCCATAAAGACTCTTGAAATTGTGTAAATGACTTTGACAGTGGATAACAAGCAGGGGTTAGAACAGTTTGAAGGGCTCAGAAGAAGAGAGAAAGTTTTGAACTTCCTAGAGACTTGTCAGATAGCTTTGACAAAGATGCTGGCAGTGATATGGACAATGAAATCCAGGCTGAAATGGTCTCAGAGGGAGATGAAGAACTCATCGGGAGTTGATGAAAAGGTGACTCTTGTTATGCTTTAGCAAAGAGGCTGGAAGCATTTTGCCCCTGCCCTAGAGATCTGTGGAATTTTGCTCTTAAGAGAAATGACTTAGGGTATCTGGCAGAAGAAATTTCTAAGCAGCAAAGCATTCAAGCAGTGACTTGGGTGTTCTTAAAAGTCTTCAGTTCTGTGCATTCACAGAGATGGTTTGGAATTGGAACTTATGTTTAAAAGGGAAGCAGTGCATAAAAGTTTGAAAAATTTGCAGCCTGATGACAAGATAGAAAATAAAAACCCATTTTCTCAGGAGAAATTCAAGCCATCTGTAGAAATTTGCATAAGTTACTAGAAGCCAAATGTAAATCACCAAGAGAATGTGGAAATGTCTCCAGGGCATGTCAGGGGTCTTCATAGCAGCCTCTCCCATCATAGGCCCACAGGCCTAAGAGGAAAAATGGTTTGCTGGGCCAGGCCCAAGGCTTTTCTGCTTTGTGCAGTCTCAGCACTTGGTGCCCCGCAGCCCAGCTGTGACTAAAAGGGTCCAATGTACAACTCACACTGTTGTTTCAGAGGATACAAGCTCCAAGCTTTGGCAGCTTCCACATGGTGTTGGGCCTGTGGGTGCATTGAAGTCAAGAACTGAGTTTGGGATCCTCCACCTAGATTTCAGAGGATGTATGGAAATGCCTGGAAGTCCAGGTAGAAGTTTGCTGTAGGAATGAAATCCTCATGAATAGCCTCTGCTAGGGCAGTGCAGAAGAGAAATGTGGGTGTGGGATCAGAGTCACCACACAGAGTCCCCATGGGGGCAAAGCCTAGTGGAGCTGTGAGAAGAGAGTCACTGTCTTCCAGATCCCATAATGGTAGATCAACTGACAGTTTGAATTGTGTACCTGGAAAAGCCACAGACACGCAACACCAGTCCATGAAAGCAGCAGTGTGGGGGTTGGAGGGGGGTGCTGTACCCTATAAAGCCACAGGGGTGGAGCTGCCCAAGACCATGGAAACCCACTTCTTGCATCAGCATGACCCAAATGTGAGATATAGAGTCAAAGGCTATCATTCTGGAGCTTTAAAATTTGACTGTCTGGCTGGATTTCAGACTTACATGGGGCCTGTATCCCCCTCATTTTGGAAAAAGGTCTTCAGGAAGAGACCAGGTAGAGGTAATTGAACCATGGGAGTGGTTTCTCCCATGCTGTTCTCATGATAGTGGGTGAGTTCTCATGAGATCTGATGGTTTTATAAGGGACTCTTCCCCTTTTCTCTCAGCACTTCTTCTTGCCACCTCATGAAGACGTTGTCCTGCTTCTTCTTTGCCTTCTGCCATGATGATAACCCAAGGCCTCCCCAGACATGCTGAACAGTTAAACCTCTTTCCTTAATAAATTACCCAGTCTCAGGCAGTTCTTTATAGCAGTATGAAAATGGGCTAACACATAAGCCTACCACATACCAGGCACTATGATACCATCACTCACATTTATACTTTTATTGATTATCTGGTCAATCCCCTCTGACCCAGGGAATAAATAAGAAAAATTGATATTTATAGTTCCCACTCATTGTGCAACTATTATGGACTAGACATAGACACTGTTGTATGTACTTTATGTAATTAAATATATATAATAATATATTACATTTAATTATTACAACAAATATATGAAGTAAATGACAAGAATTGTGAAGGATCTGAGATTTTACCCTACTTTCAAACTAACAAGTCAGCTTGCACAGTCTCATGAATGTTGGAAGAAGACATAAGACTCTTCGATCAGAGACAAAGGACAGGTTACCATTCAATTGTTCATTGAATAGCAATAAACAGTTGCTTGGTTTCCCAAATCTCAATTCCCACAGAGTGTGAAGAAGATCCAGACGCATGCTATACAAGCTGTAAGTTGTTTTGTAAGTGGAAAAACTCTTGAGTTTAGGAAACCACATTATTTTATTAGGGGCCTGCATGCAAAACTTTGCAATCTTTAATGTGGGCATAATTTTTATTATCCTTTATTATTAATGTGGGCAGAAACCAATTTTTTCCTCTGCTCCATAAGGAGAAACTTATCTCTATTTTCCGCAGTGTATGCTATATAAATAATCTTGGAAATACAGGGTTTTGAAACAGAAGCTGAATTTCTTCATTCATAAGACATGCAGAAATGTGAAAAATTGATGAAGATTTTTTCCCATTTTATAAATGTGATAACAAAGCTAAGAATCACTAAGTAATTCACCTAGTTAACTAACCCACAGGAAGATGCATGGGGATTCTAACCGTGATGTATCTAACTCTAAAACCCACACTAATATCCACTGTGAAATACTGCTTCCACATTTTATGAAGCAGAAGACTTGGACTTAGGGAAATTAAAGATTAAGTCAGTTGAGGCTGAAGGAGCTTGTAAGCAAGGGAGCTGGGATTTAAGTCCACATAATCCAGCTAGATACCTGGTAGTCTTGCCACGGCACCACAGCTGTTGACCAAACACCAGTGTATCTGAGTTTGCTGGGTGACCCGGAACATTTCAGGAAAAGCACACAGAGTAAAGAAAGGTCTGGAGAAAGCAGGAAGCCCAGTTTGCTCAAGTGAGGTGAGGAGGCCTCAATGTGGCAGAAGTAGAAAGTATACACAGTGAGAGAGAGAGACGGAAGAAAAGAAAGATGAAGAAGAAAGAAGGGAGGGAGGGAGGGAGGGACAGAAGTGGAAAAGGAAGAAGAGGGAGATGGGGGAGGGGAAGAGGAGCAGGAGGAGAGAAAATGGCCAGAAATGAGTTTAGAGGTTGCTTTCTACCTTGAGGATTTTGGATTCTGGGCAGTTACCCAATTCTTAAAAAATGAAAAAGCTCTCTATGCACTTATATGGAGAGCACTTAAATCTATTACTAAGTAGGGAAAAAGCAAAGAATAGGAGATTAATCGTATTACACTACACTTTATGTAAAAAGGGGGAGGATGATGGTGGTAAAAATCCATATTCATATTTACTTGGATATGCAAAAAGAAAGTGGAAGGATATATAAGAAGAGCAGCAGTGGTACTGGTGGTATGGGTATCAGAAAGAGGGCAGATATGTTCATTTCACAGCTTTCTATACCTTTTGGTTTACAGGACCATTTGAATACATTTAAAAAACACAAGCACTACAGATACGTGTCTTTTCCACAAGGTCAATTTTTAGGATTGGGAAAGTTTGTCTCCTCAGATTTTCACAGGCGATTTCAAAATCTTCTGGGATCATTGTCACTTGTGAAAACAGAATTGATTTTGCCATTAGAAAGTAGAGCATGGACTCTGGATAGTTACTAGATTTCCTTTCTCAGCATCTTGCTGATTTTGAACAAGATATAGAGAGAAGTTTTTTTCTCCCCATGTGGTTTTGTGAGTAACTTTTGGAAAAATCTTCCAAGTTGTAACCCACTGATGTCTTTCCTGATACTAGTTAAGGTGTTTCAATTGTACTCATATCTTCTCTCTGTCTCTCCATACACTGGCCCAGAAGTGTGGTAGTGTGTTTATAACTAGTTCTCTGAGAGAAAACACAAAAATAAAAACACCTTGATTTGTAGCATTTCTTGATTTCCATACTATAAACACTATAATTGATTTTAAGGTGCCCATGGGAATACATGAGGCAATGTAGCTATTATACAATTATACAGTATTTCTACCATACAAATCCAACAGTTACAAATAAACTCAGGGGAAGAGAAAATAGTAAAATATAGTGAAATAATTAGGAAATGATGAGTTTTAATTATTTATTGCTTTTGCTTTTAATTTAATGTATTGAACTGTAATTTGATAGTATTTAATTTTAATAATGGTTATTTTTATAAACTGACTGACAAAATTTCTAAAAATCTAATTGCTCTCTCGTAGGTTAATATGTGATGGTAAGAGCTGGGTCCAGCCTACTACTGCCAGATCCAAATCTCTCCACAAATATACATACTTTCTCTCTCTCTACTCTGCTTACCAAGAAAACCTTGGGAAAATTGAATAAGAAATCCCAGACAGGCCGAGGGAATAACCACCACCACTATGTACTGAGTCCTGCAGAGTTCCAGGCACTGTGAAAAGTGTCCCTACTTTATTTAATCTTTGCATTCACTTTGAAAAGCTTTAAATATCGGTTCCCATCACAAAATACAGAGTGAGGCTGGCAGTTCTTAGAAAGGGGGAACACCTGGAACTGCAGGCCGAGCCATGCACTTGCCTCTTCCTGAATGTTCACACACTACGGCTTTAAAATGGCCTTAAGAGATGATTTACATAGAGTTAGATAAATGAGAGGTAGTCCTAGGGGATCACAATTGGAAGAAGAACAAAAACGTCTGTACATGGTGTAACAGATTGCTCTGCTTCCCCATTCCCCAGAAAACACATTTTCTAGAAGATGCATTTTGTCTGAGATTTTCCATTAAAATATAGTCTGGATTTTCTCTCAGAAATATTTCTTTCAGACATTGTCTTAGTCTGTTTGCGTTGCTACAGAGAAATACCCAAAGCTGGGAAATTTATGAAGAGGTTTATTCAGCCCATGATTCTGCAGGCTGTACAAGAGGCAGGGCGCTGGCACCTGCTTGGCTACAGAAGAAGGTCTCAGGCTGCTTCTACTCAGGACAGAAGGCAAACGGGAGCTGGAGTATGCAGGGGTCCCATGGCGAGGGAGGGAGCAAGAGACAGGGGAGGTGCCAGCTTTTTCTTAACAAACAGCTGTCATGGGATTTAATAGAGCTGGCACTTATTATCTCAAGGATGGCACCAAGACATTCATGAGGAAGCTTCCCCTGTGACCCAAATGCTTCCTGTTAGGCCTCGCCTCCAATGTTTGCAATCAAATTTCAACATCAATTTCGAGGAGACAAACATCCAAACTATAGCAGTTATGCTCTTGGGTGCCAAATGCTGGCCAGTTGTTCAATATCCAAATTTGCCCTTGCCCGCCTCATCTTCGTTTCCCATTCATGACCACTACTCTGCCTTTGAGCTTCATTTCAGAATCCATATTCAGTCCTCTCGCTTTTCCAAACAAGCTCTTCTGGAAAGGATCCTTTTGGAAAGGATCTCCAGTTAGTGAAATGATTCACTTGCTGTTAAGTCCACTGCATTTTAAATATACAAAGGAATGACACTTCTTACAATGGTAGGTTATTATTTTTCCAGTTTATTTGCTTTAGTTATTTTGCTTGGTTATTTTCCTTTTGTACATGCGAGAGTCAGATGGGCAAAAGGATAATTTTCAAGGCCACCATTATCCAAATTTTGCTACACATTGGAATTATCTGGGGATCTTTAAAAACTACTGATGTCTGGCATACACCCTGACCTGGAATTTCTGATTTAATTGATAAGGTGTTGGACCTGGGCATTATTTTTTTTTTTTTTGAAGCACCATAGCATTTCTTATGTGCGCCAAAGTTTAGCAAACACTCTTCTAGCTATTAAGAATTCACTCTCTGGGCGCTGTGCTGAGAAAGGCCACTATGCCAGGGGCTTTCTCATGGAAGTGGCATAGGCTGGGTTCATTAATTAACACTTCAATTAATTGAATTTTCATTGAGCCCTCCTTTCCTAGTTTAGGCCTCTGGGGCTCTGTTGGATTCAGATTGCATTCTGATTTACTTTCCCAAGGCCTCCCTGCTTCAAAACAAAGGAACACAAGCATCCCACCTCCCAAAAAAGAGCTGTTGACTAAACAGAGTGTAACTCAACTGGCAAACAAGAATGTTTTTCAATGGCTTATTAAGTTACTCTAACATCGACATTTACATCAAATAATTAATGGGCCAATTACAAATTATTTGGTTTTGTTCATTAAAGCAAAACCACGATTTATTAAAGTGGGAACCAAAACAAATGCTCTTATTGTACAAATGCTACATAGTTGTTATGGAAAAACTAGAATATAGAAACTCAGCTTGTTTGCAAAAAAAAAAAAAAAAAAAAAAAAAAAGAAAAGAAAATCTCTAGGCTTTTCTGTATCCATTCAGTGGAAAATATGACTAATTCAAGGTCAGTGTTAATTTCTGAATTAAAAAACTCTTGGGAGGAATTTACGTCTGCTACGTATACTCTTGGGCAAGCCAAGGTCAGGAGGCGGCTTTGTTTTTCACTTGCTTCTCTGCGAGGCATAGTAGCCTTGAAGCTGTATTACTCCCATCTCCCACGGCAAGTTCTCTTGTTTATGGACTGCTGAGAAGTATGAATATGAAGGCTTGAATTATTCAACAGAAGGTGGCCCCATTGGGTAAGTTCAGCCAGTCTTTCTGAAACTAGCACAACTGTTTTCCTTACTGTTTCCTTAGTAGTCCCCATCCTAGCGCCATGGTCAGGTGTCTGTAACAGAAGTCCCTGAGGGATAAATAGATGAATGGCTACACAGCAAAGCAAATCCAGCAAAATGTTAGTTACCAAATGCAGATGGTGAGTCTAAGAGCATTCACTGTACCATTCTTTCAGCTTTTCTGTGTATCTGATAAATTTTATGATGAAATATTAGAGGATAGGGGAGCATCACATCTTACCCTGTTTTCTGAATTTAGGCTTAATGCATATGAATTAACAGTGATGGACACTTTTAGCATGGTCTTAATAAATGTGGGCTGAGTTAATAATGGTAATAATAACTAATTAGTAATAACTGATAATTAATGAATCAGATACTATACTAAGTGATTTGTTTACTGTATTTAATCCTCACATCAAACCAGAGAAGTAAGTGATATTATTAGGAGGAAACTGAGGCTCAGAGAAGAAAATTGACTTGCCTGAATGTCTGATTTTCAAAAGGTTAAGACCTTATTCATTGGCCTCATTATTCTTTCTTTTAATTATGCCTCTAGAAAAACACACAAATTTTAAGTGTATTATTGTGAATTCTTACAAAGTGAGCACACCCATATAATCAGCATCCAGATCAGGAAATAGAACCTTTCCAGACCCTCAAAATTCCCTTCTTCTCTCTCTCCCGATCATTACTCCCTTCCCCCAAATCATCTCCTTTGTTGACTTATACCTCCATATATTCAATTTTCTAGACCTCATTCCTCTTATATTCACATTCCTGAGGCAAAGCTCTCTTTATGCAAAGCAATAACATTCTTATCCTAAAGACTCTGGTTAAAACATACGTTGAATAAGCCACTACTGTACTGCGCAAGGTTGCTTTGTCCTTTGCCTACAGAGGGCTGTCAAGTAGCAGAACAAAATAACTATAATGAGAGAGAAACAGTGCCTGAGAGCAAATGTATCATGTCTCCTTCCCTGGTGGGACAAGCACTAGACTCTTGGAATTGTTCCAATCAAGGATGAGTTAAACCCTACATTTTAATTCTTCCTTTCATTTATTAATTCATTAAACACTTAACATAGTACAGAACACACAGAGCATCAGGCAATTGGCATGTGCACTCAATGTGTCAACAGTCAGATTAGAGATAAAAAGAGGAAAATAAAGATTTGAAATAATTTTGATCAATGCTACTGGAAGATTTTAACAGGTTTCGGAAGTGGAAGCAAATGTATATATTCTACGTGCTCTGTAGCAGGCATAAGTCTAAGCAATTTTTTTTTTTTACATGGCTCTGTTCATCCTCAATCCATCAATTGATTCATCCACTCACCATACAATATCTATCACCGTGCATGTGCTATGTGCTAACGATACTGTTCAAACAAGACACATATTTCCTATTGACATATAACTTGCAATATTAAGCATGCATTTTTCAACAAGAAGTGATAATGTCCCCAAAGGGTCAAAAATTGGTTTTAGAGGGGCAAAATGTTTTAGAACTTATAATGCTTTATACCCTTCCAAGGAATCACATTGCAGAAGGTGATACATAAATTGATACCTGTGGTATTTAAATCATAAGGAGGGGTAGAACAATTAGGGGAAAAATGTCAATAATACTGCTTAGGGGGTAGTATTGAAAAAAAAAAAGGTAAAGAAATACTTGCCTAAGGAGGAAAGAAACAACATAAACACGTGATTCCCATCAAAAAGTGGGCAAGGAATATGAACAGACACTTTTCAAAAGAAGACATTCATGCAGCCAACAAACATATGAAAAAAAAAAAAAGCTTATCATCATTGGTCATTAGAGAAATACAAATCAGAACCACACACATTGAGATACCACCTCATGCTAGTTGGAACAGCAATCATTAAAAAATCAGGAGACAGCAGATGGTGAAGAGGAAGTAGAAAAATAGGAACGTTTTTATACTGTTGGTGGGAGTGTAAATTATTTCAACTATTGTGGATGACAGTGTGGAAATTCCTCAAGGATGGACAGATAGAAATACCATTAGACCCAGCAATCTCATTACTGGGTATATACCCAAAGGATTATAAATCATTCTATTATAAAGACACATACACACATATTTTTATTGTGGCACTGTTCACAATAGCAAAGATTTGGAACCAAACCAAATGCCTATCAATGATAGACTGGATAAGGAAAATGTTGCACATATACACCATGGAATACTATGCAGCCATAAAAAAGGATGAATTCATATCCTTTGCAGAGACATGGATGAAGCTGGAAACCATTATTCTCAGCAAACTGACACAAGAACAGAAAAACAAGCACGGTATGTTTCAACTCATAACTGGGAGTTGAACAATGAGAACACATGGACACCGATAGGGGAATAGCATGCGCTAGGGCCTGGGGTGTGGGGGCTAGGGGAGGAATAGCAGGAGCTATGGGGATTGGGGAGGGACAGCATTAGGAGAAATCCCTAATGTAGATGACAGGGTGATGGATGGAACAAACCACCACCATGGCATGTGTATACCTATATAACAAACCTGCACAATCTGCCCATGCACCCCTGAACTTAAAATATAATTTAAAAAGTGAAAAACATATTATGATTATTAGTCTCAAAGAGGTACAGTAACCAATGAAAACAGGTAGCTTTGAGTCCTGTAAAAGTTGAGACTTAGAAGTGATCTTAGCTTGCCACCTGAAGGGATTCTTGGAGTATCAGCAACTTTGATGTACAGATGGGACATCATAGCGCTTAGCAAGGTTGGAAACTACCCAGGATTTTCCATTCAGAAGGTCAGAGGCAAATCTGACTTCAAACCCAGGGCCCTGGAAGCTGGGTGCTTCTCCAACTTCTCCTAATTTATAATCCGGGCACATTGGGTGGCTGAGGAGGGAGGATCACCTGAAGTCAGAAGTTTGACACTGGATAACATAGTGAGACCTCATTTCTACAAGAAATTTTAAAATTAGCCAGGTATGGTTGTGCACACTGTAGTTCCAGTTACTCAGGAGGCTAAGACAGGAGGTTCCCTTGAGCTCTGGAGTTTGAGTCTGCAGTGAGCTACCTGCCACCTGCATTCCACCTTGATGACAGAGTCAGACCCTGTCTCTAAAAAAAAAAAAAAAAAAAAAAAAAAAAAGTAAAAAAAAAAAAAATAAACCCAGGGCTCATACTGCATGATTTATGCTCAAGTGTGAGTGTGCTCTCTTTTCTTCGAAGCAGTAGTACTGGGATCCTATCTCGTTTGTCCTCTCTGAACAATGAACTAGCTCCCTCCTGGCTTGAAATCAATCAAAAGCTTCATGTCTAGATTTCCTGACTTAATTGTGGAATTTATACAAGTGCCTTTTGACAGTGAAATCTCTGATTAAGGAAAATCAATTTTTCTTTCCCAGGGAGTACATTCAGACTCAGCTTTTACTGGGTCAGTATAAGCCTGGGGTTGAAACTGTACATCTCATTTAAAGGTAACTCAAGTGCAGAACCATCCCCAGACTTGTATTTTATCTTCTGTCCCTTGAGGCAAGCACTCACCAAGGCTACAGGTTTTTGTGTTTATTTATTGCTTTGGAAAAGTATATGTATAGAATTCTCTCCTCCTATTAAATTCTGGCAAAATCTTCCTTTACACCTCTTGCTAAGTTTTACTCCATAAAATCAGAAGTGTGGATCTTTCCCAGTTCGTGGATTGCTGTCTTTTCACTTCGAGGATGTCAACTGTTATCTGAGAGGGACAGGTTTCCAGCATGGTGGCAGAACTGCTGCCAAAGCAATTAGCTGGATGCCCGGCTGGAAAGTGAAAATGTGGCCTCAGGATGATGCTGTCCTCCAGGTTTTCAGAGGAGGCGTGGAAGCTGCATAAGACAGGATTGGTCTTTTGGGAACTTCCTGGCCAGCCCATCTTATATATTTGCTTTTAGATACATTGCCAAATTTTCTTCTCATTGTCACCTCCACCACCACTTGTGCTGTGGCTATTTTACCTCCTCCTAATTTACTGGGCCAAATTAGTACTGTGATGAACCCCATTTTATAGATACTATAATCAAGACTTAGAATAGTCAAGTACCTTGCAGTAGGCACACAGTAAGTGGTGGAATTTAAAGTTCTGTCTCCTATTAACCTCTCTGCTCTGAACCATTTATGTAAATCTGACTCCCTAATAGGGATGTATATTTCAGGTAAGACACATCATTCATTCATTGGTTCATTTGTTCATTCATTCATCCATTCAAATAAAAACTTACTGTGACAAGCACTGTGCTGCAATTGTGAACCAAAGGGTCAGGATGCCATCCCTTCATAGAGTTTATGTTTGGGGATACGGTAAGGGTGGGATGATGGGGAGCAGAAAATAGGCAAGTCAATAATGAAATATTTACAAATAAATTTATAATTTATAACTAAAATTTGCTATGCATGAAATTCAGGGAATTATAAAGACAAAGAATGAAAAAGTAGAATAAAGGCATGCTCAAAGAGAGTAGAAGAGAAAACATATCTCAGAGGAGGTGTTATTTTAAATTAACACCTAAAGACAGAGAAGGGAGCAGGCTGTAGGAAGGTCATGGGAGTTCGTTCCCAAGACATTTTGAATTACTAACCCTCAGTACTTCAGAATGTGACTTTATTTGGAAATAGGGTATTTGCAGGAGTAATCCAGTTATAGTGAGGTCATACTTGATTAGGGTAGGTTCTAATGTAATATGACTAATGTCCTCATAAAAAGAAAACAGAGACAAAGAGACAGACACACAGGGAAAACACCATAAGATGCTGGAGGCAGAGGGTGCCAGGGTGGACCATGAGTCAAAGAATGCCAAGGATTTTCAGCCACCCCAGAAGGAAGAGTCAAGGAAGGTTTCTACCCAGAGTTGCAAAGAGAGTGGCCATGCTGTTGATTTGGGATTTCTAGCCTTGAGAACTGTGAAATAATATGTTTATATGCTTTAAGCCCCTATAATTTGTGGTACTGTGTTACAGCAGCCCCGGGAAACTATTACAGCCTTGAAGAAACCAGTAAGAAATGCAGATTTCTTTCTGAGTGACTGAAGGAAAGCCAAGGTAGCCAAGGGAACACCAGAGATTTGTAGTACCCAAGGAAAAAAAAAAAAATGATGGTGGATTGGATTAAGGTTGTCACAATACAAATGGAGAGAAAGGGCCAGTTAGGTGTTTTATGTTGGAGCCAATTTTCTACAGAAGACAGTGGAAAAACACATATAAACTACCACTAACCCACTCACCATCACTTCGGGTAAGTTCTTAAAATTGAACCTTAGATTTTCTCTGTAAAGGATGAATCATAGAGTTGCTATAAAAATGTACATAGGGGCTGGTACATAATTCACATCTAATAAAAATAAGCTATTATTGCAAATATTACTACTATTTTAATTTCACTTCCACTAATATCTAACCATGTGTGGTATAAAATATGGCACCAAAACATGCCCTGAGTTGAATTTAGTGTTAACTTTTGCTCCAAATCTGTATTTTACTTACTTTAAAAAAAGTTTAAATAATATATAATTTCTGATATTTGACTATTTTGACTAAGAAAAATAGCAGTTTTACGTGGTTTTTTACCTAATGTCATACTATGTCTGCATGAAAAAAAAATGCACACTATGAAATGATGCTTGATCTCTAACATACTTACACTTCACTTAAGAACCTGAATATTGCCAAACTCCTGACTTTTTCATACCCTATATTACTGTAATCACTAACCCTTGGTTTTATTTTAAATATACATATTTTTTACATACAAACATATCTGTGAATCTGTTTCCAAGCTTTATTAACATATTGAATGATCTGTATGTACTTCTTCAACTTGCTTTTTCTTCTACTGAATGTTTTCTTTTGAAGATTCATCTAGGTCCTTGCCTGTACCTGTAATTTTTTCCTTTTTACTGCTATGTATTATTCTATTGTCTGAATATGCTGTAAATTTTTAAAAATCCATTCTTCTGCCAATGGATATCACTTGCTGGATGAACTAAATAATTTCTCAGGGATTCTATTTTGTCTTTTTTATATGCCTTTTTGTAGTTGATATATAAATCACATACATCAAATATGCCATTTTAAAATATTCAATTCAGTGGCTTTTAGTATTTCCAAAGGTGTGTACCATCACTATTATCTAATTTTAGAACATGTCATCACTGCAGAGAAAACCTCATATTCATTAGCAGTCACTTCCCATTCTTATTTCACCTTAGCCCTGCCAACCGCTAATCTACTACCTTTACGGATTTGTCTATTTAGACATTTTATATGAATGAACTCATATATATTTTTTGTGTGTCTAGCTAATTTTACTCAGCATAATGTTTTCAAGTATAATTCCTACTGTAGCATGCATCATTGCATCATTCCTTTATCATCAAATATTTCATTGTATGAATATACTACATTTTACTTGTTCACTCATCAGTTGAACAATTGGGTTATTTCCACTTTTGGGCTATTATAGATAATACTGCTCTGAACATTTATGTACAAGTTTTGTGGGGACATGTGCTTTCAATTCTTCTGGGTAGATACCTAAGAATGGAGTTGTTGGGTCATCTGGTTATTCCATTTTTAACCTTTTGAAAAAATACAAAACTCTTTTTTCAAGCAACTGTTTCATTTGGCATACTTACAGTGACATAAGTGAATTATGATTTCTCCCCATTCTTGTTAACATTTATTAATGTCTGTCTTTTGATTATAAATGTTCTTATTTTTATAATGGAATTATAATAAAATCCATTTTGCAAAGTTATTAAAAGGAACATATATGATAGTAGAAATACAAGTGCTGGTTAGCCTTGTTACACTGATGAAGGCAAGGAAAGTCCATACAGAGGGTATTTCTTTAGTGTGCCACAGAGATAGACACAATATTTTAATGATTCAGTAAGACAAACCACCTTTGAAATTCAATTCAGTGTCAATATCATTTACACTTCCAATGAACTCTTGAAGTTAAAAGAACCCTAGTATTTAAAGACTTTAACTCTTCCTCCTGTATTCCAGTGATCTGCTTTTACCAGGTTGTCTGTAATGGACGAGAGACTGGTTTTAAAGAAAGCATGAAGAACTTCAGCAAGACTTTTAGAAGAACTTCCTAATCCTAAAGTGTAAAGCACATCTTTTTCACGAAATTATGCACAGTGTTCTGGTGACATTTTTTCAGAAACTCACATAAAGCCTTGCCAGAGGCTGTGGAATAAATGATAGAATGAGGGGTTGGTGGAGAGCAGTGTAGTATACTCAACTACTGCAGCCTCACAGTTCTCTGCCGATCTAGGTACAATAAATCACCCCAACAGACATGGTCTATGGCCTTTGCATATTTAGAATTCCAGATCTCATCTATAAGAATCAACCATCTGAAAGTTAATTTTAGAGGTCTATGAAGAGGAACCAAATTTTGCATCATTTGGCAAAGGGACAGTTAATTTTGGAGTGGGGGCTGCTGAGGGTTCCTCTCAAAAACATAAATGCACAGTGCAGTAAGAATTTTTATTTTCTTTTACTCATTGCAGTCAAGCATAAAATCACATACTATCTACCAAGTCCCTATTCTGATAACCTGCTTAATAACCTAAGTTTATCTGGCATTTGTTCACTTGATTTTGTTACCAAAAAAAAAAAAAAGCAAAAACAAAAACAACAAGATCCATGATAGCTAGCACCTCCAAAACAGCCAATATGCCTTCTGAATCTTCAAAAACTGATTAAACAGTGTTTAACTGTAAATGCTTTTCATTTTTTTTTTTTTTTTTTTTTTTTGGTTGCTGTGGTACAGTATATTGCTACAGCACTCAGACAACCTGCAGCTACTCAGTGATGTTTACTGATTTGAATACACTTTTACCAGTGCTTTAAAAACTGCCAGCATGTCTATATGCTTTTACTAATGAAGACTTCAGATTAAATTAAACCTTGATATTTTTCATCCTTAGGAAAAAAGAAAGTTTTGCTGATGCAGTTTCCCTAGTCTGGTATGGTTGCTTGTAGTCCAGGAGCAGGAACAGCTAAACCAGGCCATACAAAAAGTCCTGTATATCAATATGTAGTTAAGGGCCAGATGTAGTGGCTTACACCAGTAATCCCAGTACTTTGGGAAGCTGAGGTGGGCAGATCACCTGAGGTTAGGAGTTCGAGACCTGCCTGGCCAACATGGTGAAACCCCATCTCTACTAAAAAATTACAAAAATTCGCTGGGTGTGGTTGCACATGCCTGTAATCCCAGCTCCTCAGGAGGCTGAGGCAGGAGACTCACTTGAACTTGGAGGCAGAGGCTGCAGTGAGTCAAGAACATGCCACTGCACTCCAGCCTGGACAACAAAAATGAAACTCCATCTCAAAAAATAATAACACAAATAAAATAAAATGCAGTAATGACCTAGGCAGGAACCCCTATTTAATCATGGAATCAGCATAAACAAGTAGATGATAAGCTCAAACCGGTTAAATTTTGGATACTGCCGCTCACAACATTCCTTCCAAATACTCTTTTCATCTTGCCCAGACTATTCTAGGGAAAAAACAAAACAAAACAAAATAAAGCTAAACATAACTCAGCTGAAGCTCTATTTTTTGTCATGTTGATTCAAAGTGTAGACCATACTGGCCTACATCAGTACTTCTTACAATTCGGGGGATCTATTAGTCAAAAGTGATAGACTTTCTCTTCTAACGATATACATCTGCATGCCTAGTTGAATAGTCTACACTAAAACACTCAGTTTTTCCTGGAATCCCAGCACTTTGGGAGGCTGAGGCGGGTGGATCACGAGGTCAAGAGATAGAGACCATCCTGGTCAACATGGTGAAACCCCATCTCTACTAAAAATACAAAAATATTACCCAGGCATGGTGGCGCGTGCCTGTAATCCCAGCTACTCAGGAGGCTGAGGCAGGAGAATTGCCTGAACCTAGGAGGCGGAGGTTGCAGTGAGCTGAGATTGTGCCATTGCACTCCAGCCTGGGTAACAAGAGTGAAACTATGTCTCAAAACAAAACAAAACAAAACAAAACAAAAAAACAAAAAAACAAACAAAATAAACCACTCAGTTCCTGAACCATCTTCCCTGCCAGCCTGAGTTTCAAAGGCGAGTATGCTTATGCATCCCATCTTTGTGGAATAGGCCCTCCTAACCCAGTGCCTGCAGAGATTCAAAGCACTTTATGGAACTCACCTGAGTGAGTCTAATCCATGCAGTAATTATTTTGGTAAATACAACATGAAAAACAATGGCTTGTGGACCTTTACATTGAGACTGGGGTAGTAGTTAAACATAGTCATTTGCCTTATAGATTGACTAATTGATAGATTTATTTTTGGAAGAGTTCTTGCCAAGTTCCTTGAATCTGCTATGGTGGACACCACTGTCTGTCCCAAACCATGCAGACACACTGAGGTTCTAAAGCAGCTTCTTAACAGAACCAAAGATTCATTGTGGCTTTGCTTAAGTAGCCCTTTTGGGTTAGCCTGAGCCAAGAATTGACAACCCTAGTTTTAGTTAAGAGGGTAAATGCCTTCAAAAGTCAATCCATCAATAAATAAATAAAGGGGAGGAAAGAAGAAGAGAGTAAAATCAGGAAGTGAAAAGAAGAGTGGGGCAAAAGAGGAGAGAAAACTCAGGCTCAGAGGTGTGAATAATCATGCTCAAGTTTACACAGCTGGCCTGGTGCCTGTCCTCACACACTCCTGCAGACATCACCTGCAGCTCTGAAGAGCTATTCTGGTATGTGCTGTAAACTTCCTTCCTCAAGCATCTGAGCCCCTTTGCTTGATGACCTTCTCTGGCCACAGGATCTTGTCTTGCCCATGGAAGCAACATTTCAGGAATATTGGAAAGTTAGTATCATGTATGAGTTACCTATTATGCCACAAAATTTACCCCAAGTGTAGTAACTTAACAAATATTTATTATCTCACACCATTTATGAGGGTGAGAAATCTGGGCAAAACCTAGTCAAATGGTTTTATCTCAAAGTCTTTCATGAGACTGCACCGTGAAGGGCTGGTCACAGCTACAGTGATCTGAATGTTGGGTTGGGGCTAAAGTATCCACTTCTAAGATCACTGACTCAAGGCTGTGGGCAGGAGGCCAATATGAGCCAAATGAGCCTCTACACTTGGCGTCCTCAGTGGCAGCTGGCTGTCCCCAAGCCAGTGATCCGCAATGCAGAAGTCATGCAGTCTGCTAGAATCTAGTCTCAGCACTGACATTCTGTCACTTCTGCCATATTCTTTTGGTTGCACAGATCAATCCTGGTACATTAAAGGAATAGATTACACAAAGGCACAAATGCCAGATACAAGAAGGCAGAGATTTTTGAGGGTTATCTTGTTGGCTGGCTTCTACATGTCCCCAGATTAGTCCTTATTTAATAAGAAATAGGAGTCATTGGATTAAATACCCCAGTTTTTGTTTCTTGCTGAGACAATTCCAAGTTGTGTACTACAAATCCCTTCATGTAGATCCTGGTGAATCGAAGTCCCAGCTGCCAATAGTGGTAAAAGTTATGGGTTTTCTTCTGTTCCCCATTTTCTTACCACACTCCCTGGGATTATCTAACAAACTGGTATCTGATCTCAAACTTTTACTCAGAAACCCATATTAAGATAGCTAAAAAGGAGCAGAATTCAGAAACCAACTCTCAGCATTCTAATTCCAGTGCCCATTGTCTGAGGCACCACACGCTTCTGGTACTAGAAGTGAGTTAAAAAGAGTTAGAAACATTTGCCTACCATTCTTGTACACTGTCTCCCAATAAGTCCCATTAAAGGAGCACCAGTTTCTCTCCTTAAACATCTTGAGGAGCAGGACTCCTATCAACCCACATGCAGATTTTTAGAAGGCACTTCCCACCTTGTGGAGATGCAGAACCCTGGATTTGTGGCTTGAAGGTGGATAATATCCTTGTAGGATGATGCTTTCCTCAGGGTGGACACAAGTGTCTGCCAAGGCGCATGGTTTGACAAGTAAACATGGGCTGGATTTAAATCTCCCTGTAGTTTGGGTAACCTTACACAGTATCTTTATTGAGTATAATTCCCCCGGTATGATTTCTGCATAATTGTATGGTTAGATAACTTAACTGTTGGTCCCCCTGTGCATGGAGAATAAAGAGTCCAGTTCTTCAGTGCCTGATAGAGACTCCTACTATGCAGGGAAGTAAATTAGAGCACATGGAGGTTAAGTGTTCTTCCCAGTACTGCAAAGGCAGTAATTGGAAGAGCTGTCAGTTGAATTATGGAGGAAGTAGGGTGAATGGAGGTGCCTCCTGTGTCTATGGTTCTGAGCTTCCCTTGGGCCTACCATGATTTCTAAGCCTCCTCCACACCCAGTAGTGGTCACCCTAGCCAGCTCCTAGGACTACTTTATAACTATATTACATTTCTTACTGAAACAATCAATCCTCTTGGTTATCTTCCTCATGTTCATTATTTCCCATATCTGTTCCAAATGAAACTCTGCTTTTTTTTTTCTTTTCTTTTCCAGGTATTCATCCTCTTCTAGTTGCATCAGGCTTGTTGGGTGCGTTCTGTAAGTCAGTTATGATTATCTCATTTCCTGAGACACTGATAGTTTGGGGAACTGGTATATACAGAATTCCAGCAAAAGGCTCCCTAACACCTGCAAAGAATATTTGGGAAAAGTTTTCTCACTTTAAAAAGAAAGATACATAAGAATAAATGGTATTTGATCCTGCAATGTATGGTCATTTCTGGATGTAACACCTGATACTCCTGCAAATAGTCTGTAACAGTAAGAGAAGTTAGCTGAAGGACAAATAGCAAAACAAGAGTGGAAGAGTGGAAAGAGTGAAATAACCTGCATATGCATTCTTATGGCATTGAAATGTGGAATCAACCAGCCCCCAAAACACCCTATGGTCTTCCCCTTATATTAAAAAAAAAATACATTTGTTTGGAGTTTATGTCTATCTGAGCCATGTTTTTCTGTTGCCAAAGGTGTCTTGATAGATTCACCAGCTGTGACACCTCTGGATTTCAACATATTGTATTCTGTTTTAACTTACTTGTCATAGTGTCAACAAGGAGACATATACTCTGTAAAAATAAGGAGTGGGTCTTCAACTATATATTCCCTATGGAATTAAATAAGGGCCTTGCTTATTATAGCTCCTTAATAAATGGGACAATCACCACCACTGAAATTTAACTCACACTTTAAAGGGACTTTTTAAGGTGAAATAAAACACTTGGATTCTGTGTGTGGCCTTGGAAATATTATTTCTGAGCCTCAGTTTCCTCATCTAAGAAATGGGAGGTAGTAAAGAACATTGGTTAAAAATATAAGATATGGAATTACACAGACGAATCTTGATTCTACAATGTTAATAGGGCAGGTTTTCTCACTTCTCCAAGCCACAGTTTTCTCATGTCTAGAATTAGACAATAGTACAAATATCAAAATGTGGTTGTAACACTTCAATGTGATTGTATATTTAAAGTATTTAGCACTTTTGGCTGGGTGCCATGGCTCATGCCTATAGTCCCAGCACTTTGGGAGGCTGAAGAAGACAGATTACTTGAGATCAGGAGTTCAAGACCAGCCTGGCCAATATGTTGCAACCCTGTTTCTACTAAAAAATACAAAAATTAGCCAGGCGTGATGGTGTGTGCCTGTGGTCCCACCTACTTGGTGGGCTAAGGCAGGAGAATCACTTGACCCAGGAGGCAGAGGTTGTAGTGAGCCAAGGTTGTGCCACTGTGCTCCAGGCTTGGCAATGGAGTGAGACTCCATCTCAAAAAAAAAAAAAAAAAAAAAAAAAAAAAAGTAGCACTTTCTATGCCACATTTTAAATACTCAACTAATAAATCACTGGTTGGCTTGCTGTATAAGCATGGTAAAAATGTACAACATAACATCTGCCATGTGGTAGGAATGTAGTAAATCAGTAAGGAAAAAAAAAATTACAGGCATGAGTCTTGGCTATGAGGCTGAGATGGCACAGTTCCTATTCCCCTTTGGAATTAGGGAAAGTTGGCAGCTGAACACAGGCCGTGGCAGTATCTCTTACCAGTGGGAATTAAATATTGATTTCATTTTTACTTCATTGAGTCTCCTATTGATTTCAACAAGGAAGATGACAGTCAATCACTAAACAGACACTCAGTAAATATCAGGAAAGTTTCCTGTTCCTTCAGGATTGGGATTTCCTCTGGATTGCCAGAGCACTTTTGTGAGGCTACATGGCTTATTGGAAAGCCTGGCTTGCTCTTTGGAGCCAGAGGCATAGAGACGAATTAGCCACCATAGTTGCCCTTAAGGACCTAACATCCTCTAAACACTGCTTTAGCTGTGTCCTAGAGATTCAGGTATGTTCTGTCTTTGTTCTTACTGGTTTCAAAGAACTTATTTATTGCTGCCTAATTTTGTTATTTACCCAGTAGTCATTCAGGATCAGGTTGTTCAGTTTCCATGTTGTTTTGAGTGAGTTTTTAAATCCTGAGTTCTAATTTGATTGCACTGTGGTCTGAGAGACTATTTGTTATGATTTCTGTTATTTTGCATTTGCTGAGGAGTATTTCACTTCCAATTGTGTGGTCAATTTTAGAATAAGTGTGATGTGATGCTGAGAAGAATATATATTCGGTTGATTTGGGGTGGAGAGTTCTATAGATGTCTATTAGGTCTGCTTGGTTTAGAGCTGAGTTCAAGTCCTGGATATTCTGGTTGATTTTCTGTCTAATATTGACAGTGGGGTGTTAAAATCTCCCACTCTTACTGTGTGGGAGTCTAAGATTCTTTGTAGGTATCTCAGAGAACTTGCTTTATGAATCTCGGTGCTCCTATATTGGGTGCATATATATTTAGGATAGTTAGCTCTTCTTGTTGTGTTGATCCCTTTACCATTATGTAATGCCCTTCTTTGTCTTTTTTATCTTTGTTAGTTTAAAGTCTGTTTTATCAGAGATTATGATTGCAACTCCTGCTTTCTTTTGCTTTCCACTTGCTTGGTAAATATTCCTCCATCCCTTTATAACCTTTATAACACTAAATGCCCACAGGAGAAAGCAGAAAAGATCTAAAACTGATGCACTAACATCACAATTAAAAGAACTAGAGAAGCAACAGCAAACAAATTCAAAAGCTAGCAGAAGACAAGAAATAACTAAGATCAGAGCAGAACTGAAGAAGATACACAAAAAGCCCTTCAAAAAAATCAAGGAATTCAGGAGCTGTTTTTTTTTTTTTTTTTTTTTTTTTTTTTTTTTTGAAAACATTAACAAAATAGACAGACTGCTAGCCAGACTAATAAAAAAGAAAAGAGAGAAGAATCAAACAGACACAATAAAAAATAAAGGGGATATCATCACTGATCCCACAGAAATACAAACTATCATCAGAGAATATTATAAACACCTTTATGAAAATAAAGTAGAAAATCTAGAAGAAATGAATAAATTCCTAGACACATACACCCTCCCAAGACTAAACCAGGAAGAAGTCAAATCCCTGAATAGACCAATAACATGTTCTGAAATTGAGGCAGTAACTAATAACCTACCAACCAAAAAAAACACCTCAGGACCAGACAAAGTCACAGCTGAATTCTACCAGAAATACAAAGAAGAGCTATTACCATTCCTTCTGAAACTATTCCAAACAATAGAAAAAGAGGGATTCCTCCCTAACTCATTTTCTGAGGCCAGCATCGTCCTGACACCAAAACCTAGTAGAGACGCAACAACAACCACAAATTCAGGCCAATATCTCTGATGAACACTGATGCAAAAATCCGCAATAAAATACTGCTGAACAGAATCCAGCAGCATATCAAGAAGCTTATCCATCATGATCAAGTCAGCTTCATCCCTGAGATACAAGGTTGGTTCAACATATGCAAATCTATTAACATAATCCATCACATAAACAGAACCAATGACAAAAATCATGATTAATATCAATAGATGCAGAAAAGACCTTCAATAAAATTCAAACCCCTTCATGCTAAAAACTTTCAAGAAACTAGATACTGATGGAATGTATCTCAAAATAATAAGAGCTATTTATGAAAAATGGACAGCCAATATCATACTGAATAGGAAAAGCTGGAATCATTCCCTTTGAAAATGGGTACAAGACAAGGATGCCCTCTCTCACCACTCCTATTCAACGTAGTATTAGAAGTTCTGGCCAGCACAATCAGGCAAGGAAAGAAATAAAGTGTATTCGAATAGTAAGAGAGGAAGTCAAATTGTCTCTGTTTGCAGATGGCATAATTGTATATTTAGAAAACACCACTGTCTCAGCCCAAAATCTCCTTAAGCTGATAAGCAACTTCAGCAAAGTCTCAGAATACAAAATAAATGTGCAAAAATTGCAAGCATCCCCATAAACCAATAATAGACAGAGTCAAATCATGAGTAAACTTCCATTCACAATTGCTACAAAGAGAAGAAAATACCTAAGAATATAACTTACAAGGGATGTGAAGGACGTCTTTGAGGGGAACTACAAACCATTGCTTAAGGAAATAAGAGAGGACACAAACAAATGGAAAAACATTCCATGCTCATGAATAGGAAGAATCAATATTACAAAAATGGACATATATACTGCCCAAAGTAATTTATAAATTCAATAATATCCCCAACAAGCTACCATTGACTTTCTTCACAGAATTAGAAAAAAAAAAAAAAGACTTTAAATTTCATATGGAACCAAAAAAGAGCCCACATAGCCAAGACAATCCTAAACGTAAAGAACAAAGCTGGAGACATCATGTCACCTGACTTCAAACTATACTACAAGGTTACAGTAATTGAAACAGCATGGTACTGGTACCAAAACAACGATATAGATCAAAGGAACAAAACAAGAGGTCTCAGAAATAACTCCACACAACTACAACTGTCTGATATTTGACAAACCTGACATAAACAAGCAATGGGGAAAGAATTCCTTGTTTAATAAATGGTGTTGGGAAAACTGGCTAGCCATATGCAAAAAACTGAAACTGGACCCCTTCCTTACACCTTATACAAAAATTAACTCAAGATAGATTAAAGACTCAAATGTAAGACCTAACACCATAAAAACCCTAGAAGAAAACCTAGGCAACTGCATTCAGGACATAGGCATGGGAAAAGGCTTAATGACTAAAACACCAAAAGCAATGCCAACAAAAGCTGAAACTGACAAACAGGATCTAATTAAACTAAAGAGCTTCTGCACAGCGGAAGAAACTATCATCAGAGCAAAGAGGCAACATACAGAATGAGAGAAAATTTTTGCAATCTATCCATCTGCCAAAGGGCTAATATCTAAAATCTACAAGGAATTTAAATAAATTTACAAGAAAAAAAAAAAACTCCATCAAAGAGTGGAAAAAGGATATGAACAGACACTTCTCAAAAGAAGACATTTATGCAGTCAACAAACAAATTTTAAAAGGCCCATCATCAATGATCATTAGAAAAAGGCAAATCAAAACCACAATGAGACACCATCTCATGCCAGTTAGAATGATGATCATTAAAAAATCTGGAGACAACAGATGCTGAAGAGGATATGGATAAATAGGAATGCTTTTACACTGTTGGTGGGAGTGTAAACTAGTTCAACCATTGTGGATGACAGTGTGGGATTCCTCAAGGATCTAGAAAAAGAAATACCGTTTGACTTAGTGATCCCATTGCTGTATATATACCCAAAGGATTATAAACATGCTACTATAAAGACACATGCACACATATGTTTAATGCAGCACTGTTCACAGTAGCAAAGACTTGGAACCAACCCAAATGCCCATCAGTGATAGACTGGGTAAAGAAAATGTGGCACATATATGCCATGGTAAACTAGGCAGCCATAAGAAGGATAAGTTCACATCCTTCACAGGGACATGGATGAAGCTGGAAACCATCATTCTCAGCAAACTAACACAGAAACATAATACCAAAAACTGCAAGTTCTCACTCATAAGTGGGAGTTGAACAATGAGAACACAAGGACACAGGAGAGGAACATCACATACCAGGGCCTGTCAAAGGTTGTGGGGCAGTGGTCTCCTGATTTAAAACAACGAAAACAACAACAATATCTTGAGTCTTTTGAGAATGGCCATAATTTTTCAGTCATGCCAGGAGTAGTCATTCTTAGGACAGGGCTGGTAGGGGTACCAAGATCAAGGGTTTGATTTGGAAGATGGAAAGTAGAAAAATCATCTTAAGGCAGGTTGATCAACCTTAAGCAACATACAAAAGTGTTCAGATATTCAGGGAATCATACAGGCAGTAGGCTAGGAATCAAGTTATGAGAACGAAGAAGAGCCTGCTAAAAAGCCATGGAGCAAGAACATTTGACAATAAGTATGCATTGAGAGTTTCTATAATGTGAATGACCTTGATCCAATAATTCTACTCTTGAGACTGTCTCCTAAACAAATAAGAAATTTTTGCCCATATAGCAAACTGCTCTTGTAGTGTCTCTTTGCTATGCCAAATCCCAAAACTTGCATGGATGTACAAATAGCTGCCTTGCTAGGTGGACAGATGGATTCTTTATTCCAAAGTGCCTCTTAAGAACCATAAGCTATCATAAAGATTCATTCAATAAACATTAACTGGAACCTATCATGTGTTAGCAATTAGGCTACATACTGGAGATATATTAATTCATTGCAATAATTATTTGATGACTATTAGGAACTGGGCACTATTCAATATGACACTCATAATAAAGGACTCTCGAACTTTATCACAAAATATTTTTGAAAGATTCTTGTCAAATTTTCAGTTTCCAGGCTTCAGTACCCCACTGACAGTATTAGAAAGATTGAGAAAGCAAATTAACAAAAAAGTTCTTAAGTTTGACACTTGACCAATTGGACCTAATAGATATCTATATAAACATGCTACCCAACAATTACAGAATATACATTCTTCCCACCTGTACATGAACATACTCTAATATTGACCATGTGCAATGTCATTAAGCAAGTGTCATTAAATTAAAAAAAGCTAAATCATACCAACCTATATTCATATCGGACTGGAATAAAAATAGAAATCAATACAAAGAGGAACTCTCAAAACCACACAAGCTACATGGGAACTAAATAACTTGTCCTAAATGAATTTTGGGTAAACAACAAAATTAAGGTAAAAATTTAAAAAATTATTGGAAAAAACAAAAATGCTGACACAACATACTAAAACCCCTGATATGTGGCAAAAGCAGTGTTAAGAGGAAAGTTTACAGTGCTAAATGCCTACATCAAAAATAAAGAACTCAAATTGACAATTTAAATTTGTATCTAAAGAAACTGTAAATACAAGAACAAACCGAACCCAAAGCTAGCAGAAGAAAAAATAACTAAAATCAGAGCAGAGATAAAACTGAGATCCCAAAAATCATAGGATCAATGAAGGAAAAGCTCATTCTTTAAAAGTATAAACAAGATCAATAGACCACTCGGGCTAGATTAACAAAGTAAAAAGAAGACTCAAATGAGCAAAATCAGAAATAGTGAAAGTGACATTACAACCAGTTCCACAGAAATACAAAAGATCCTCAGAGACTATTAGGAACACCTTTATAAACAAAAACGAGAAAATCTAGAGGAGATTAAAAAATTCCTGAAATATCACAATCTTCCAATATTTATTCAGGAAGAAACTGAAACCCTGAACAGACCAATAATGAGTTTTATAGTTGAACTAGTAATAAAAAATCTGCCAACCAAAAAAAGTGCTGGACCAAATGGATTAACAGCTGAATCCTACCAGATGTATAAAGAAGAGCTGGTACCAATCCTACTGAAAGTATACCACAAACTTAAGGAGGAGGGATTTCTCTTTAACTTCTTCTGTGAAACCTGTATTATTCTTATTTATTCTTATACTAAAATCTAGCAAAAACGCAACCAAAAATAAAACAATGGGTCAGTATCCCTGATGCACACAGATGTAGCAATTTTCAACAAAATACCAGAAAACTGAAACCAGCATCACATCAAAAACATGGGGTCTGTTGGGGAGGGACCGCAGGTAGTAGGGAGGTTGGGGAGGGATAACATGGAAAGAAATGCCAGATATGGGTGACGGAGGAGATGGGGGCAGCAAACCACATTGTCATAGATGTACCTATGCAACAACCCTGCACGATCTGCCCATGTATTTCAGAGCCTAAACTACAATTAAAAAAAAAAATACATATATATGCTTCGGGAGGCCAAGGCGGGTGGATCACAAGGTCAGGAGATCGAGACCATCCTGGACAACATGGTGAAACCCCGTCTCTACTAAAAATACAAAAAATTAGCTGGGCATGGTGGCACGTGCCTGTAATCTCAGCTACTCAGGAGGCTGAGGCAGGAGAATTGCCTGAACCCAGGAGGCGGAGGTTGCGGTGAGCCGAGATTGCGCCATTGCACTCCAGCCTGGGTAACAAGAGTGAAACTCCGTCTCAAAAAAAAAAAAAAAAATATATATATATATATATATGTATATATACCAATTCAAAACATATATATATATATATATATATATATTTATATATATATATAAATATATATATATATATATATATATATGCCAATTCAACACGATAAAGTGGGCTTTATTTCTGGTATGCAAGTTTAGTTCAACATACTCAAGTCAATAAATGTGATTTACCACATAAACAGAATTAAAAACAAAAATTATACAATCATCTCAATAGACACAGAAAACACATTTGATAACATTCAACATCCTTTCATGATTAAAACCCTAAAAAACTAGGCATCAAAGGAATATTTCTCAAAATAATGAGTCATTTATGACAAACCCATAGCCAATATCATACTAAAACAGCAACAAATGGAAGTATTACCCCTAAGAATGGTAACAAGGCAAGGATGTCTACTCTCTCACTCCCATTCAATGTAGTACTGGAAATCCTAGCCAGAGAAATCAGGCAAGACAAAAAAATAAAAGGCATCCAAACTAGAAAAGAGGAAGTCAAATTATTTCTCCTCACTGGTGACATGATTCTATACCTCAGAAATTGTAAAGACTCCACAAATAAACTTCTAGATTCAATAAACAACTCCAGTAAAGTTTTAGGATAAAAATCAATGCAAAAAATCAGTAGCAGTTCTATACACCAATAACATTCAAGCTGAAAGCAAAATCAAGACTATAATCCCATTTATAATAGCCACAAAAAGAATAAAATACCTACAAATACTGTGTATATTTGTGTTATATACAAATATAACCAAGGAGGTGAAAGATCTCTAGAAAGAGAACTACAAAACATTGCGGAAAGAAGTCATAAAAAACAAAAACAAAAAAGTCCCATTTTTAGGGATTCAAAGAATGTTGTTAAAATGTTCATACTGCTCAAAGCAATGTATGGATTCAATGCTATTCCTATCAAATTGCCAATATCATTTTTCACAGAATTAGAAAAACCCATTCAAAAATGTTTATAAAACTAAAAACAGCTAGAACAGACAAAGCAATCTGAAGTAAAAGGAACAAAGCCAGATGAATCACATCATCTGACTTCAAACTGTACTATGAAGCTACAGTAACCAAAACATGGTACTGGTAAGAAAAAAAAAAAAAAAAAAAAAGGACACATAAACCAATAAAACAACATAGAAAACTTGGAAGAAAAGTCACACACCTACAATCAACTAATCTTTGACAATATTGACAAAAATAAACAATAGGGAAAGGACTTCCTGTTCAATAAATGGTGCAGAGAAAACTAGCTAACCATATGCGGAAGCATAAAACTAGACCTCTACCTCTCACCACATACAAAAATTAACCATTATGAATCAAAAACTTCAATGTTAAAACTTCCAACTATAAAAATCCTGGAAGAAAACCTAGGAAATACTCTCCTGAATGTCAGCCTAGGCTGACGTTTTTATGACTAAGTCCTCAAAAGCAAACCAAAAGAAAAATTCAAGAACTAATAAAACTAAAGAGCTTTTGAACTGCAAAAGAAACTACCAATGGAGTAAACAGACAACCTACGGAATTGGAGAAAGTATTTGTAGACTATGCATTTAACAATGGACTAATATCCTGAATCTGGAACTTACACATGTAAGAAAAAAAAAAAAAAAAACAAAAAAAAAAAAACACTAAAAAGTGGGCAGCAAAGAACATGAACAGACACTTCTTATAAGAAGGCATACAAGCAGCTAATACATACAGGAAAAAAAAATGCTTGACATCACCAGTTATTAGAGAGACACTGATCAAAACCACTATGAGATATCTTCTCACAACAGTCAGAATGGTTGTTATTAAGAGGTCAAAAAATAACCAATATTGGCAAGTTTGCAAAGAAAAGTGAATACTTACACACTTTTGGAATCATTAGTTCATACACTGTGGAAAGCAGTTTGGAGATTTCTCAAATAACTAAAGATAGAACTACCATTCAACCCATCAATCCCATTACTGGGAATCTACCCAAAGAAAAATAAATCATTCTATCAACCAGACACATGTACTCACATGTTTTTCACAGTATTATTCACTATAGCAAAGACCTGAGTCAATTCTGGTGCCCATCAGTGGTGGATTGGATTTAAAAAATGCAGTACTTAGATGCCATGGAATACTATGCAGCCATAAAAAAGAACAAAATAATTTCCTTTGCAGAAATATGGATGCAGCTGGAGGCTATTATCCTAAGTGAACTGATACAGAAATAAACAACCAAGTATCACATGTTCTCACTTATAAGTGGGAGCTAAACATTGGAGACATATGGACATAAAGATGAAAAAAACAGTTACTGGGGAATCAAAAAGTGGGGAGGATGAGAGGAGGGAAAGGACTGAAAAACTTTCCTACTGGGTACTGTGTTCCTTATTTAGGTGATGGAATCAATAGAAACCCAAACCTCAGCATCATTCAATATACCCTTGTAACAAACCTGCATAAGTACACCCTAAATAATTCATTCATTCATACATACATATGTACATAAAAATGTAAAAGTTACATTCTTAGCCAGGCTCTGTGATGGATGCCTGTAATCCCATCTACTTGAGAACTTGAAGCAGGAGGATCACTTGAGTCTAGGAGTTTGAAACCAGCCTGGGAACATAGGGAGATCACATCCTCCAAAAACAAATCAGTTTCCCATACTCCATTCCCAAAGATTTGGATTCAGTTCACCTGGGCTGGGACCCAATACACTATTTTTAACACCAGAGAATTCTGACACATGTGACCCATAGACTTTCTCTGAGGATCAGTGAATAGTGATTCAGAGTATTATCTGAATTCACTTAGGGCTTATGCTGAATTCTCAGATCCAGTATCCTCCTAATCTCCATGATCTCTCTAGGAGCAAGACAGAAGAGGGGCTTTTTGAGACACACACTGGAGCTTATCACCTTGAAAAGTATTAAAAACAAACCCCAGAAATTTATGTTGAGAGACTACCCATAGTTACCGTTAAAGTCTTAAAATTGTATAAAGTCCTCTATTTTTCTCAAAGTGCTATATCCTGGAAACCTTCTTCTCCCCATCCCTGCATTTCTATAACTAAGTCCTTAATCCCCAATATCTCCTGATCCACCTATCTGCTAATGCGACAGTGACCATGCCAGTCAGAAAGGCAAACTATGATGACTAGCAGTAAGATGACTCTGTGGTAAGCTGGATTAAAAAAATAAAAAAAGTCTCTTGTTGAGATCTTGAAGATTTTCTCCCCTTTCTTAATGTCTTTTCTTCATGATATTATTGTCAGGAAAGTACATCCCTTGTAGTCTTCCCAGATTTGTTCATTTCCCTCAAATTTAAATGATGCATACTGTAAAGTAGCACATTTATTATTTAAGTGCTATTATCCCCAGCATTTGATTCACACAATGGAATACAGCAGGAGTGCACCCTACTATCAGCTCAGAAATGCCTGCTTACCAATCTGCATTAAAGTGCAGCCCAGCAAAACAGTACACATTGCCAGCAAAACTTACTTCGACATTCTTTTATGTTCTGTTTGCTACAAGCAACCATGAATCTTGGTTTCAAGGATTAATTAGGGGAGAGGAAATAGTTGAGCAATTTTACTATGGAGAAAAAATTTTCTGTGTATCAATTGCACCTTCCCCGATTCTGATCTAACTTTTTGTTGAAAGGCACAGTGGGAGACCAATGATGACAGTGTCTTATCATGGAGTCATGGGAGAATATAAGAAAGAAATGCGTTAAGTTGGATAAAAGAGAGAAGAAACGTGAAAATGTTTGTTAGCTCAGTCTGCCATAATAAAATACCATAGACTAAATACCATAGCTTGAGCAACAGAAACCTCTTTTTCCTAGTTCTGAAGACTGAGAACTCTGAGATCAAGGTGCTGGCCAATTCATACAAGGGTCTTCTTTCTGTCTTGAAGACAGCTGCCTTTTTGCTGTGTCCTTACATGGCAGAGAGAGAGACAGAGAGAGAGAGTGTGAGAGAGAGAAAGAGAGAGAGAGAGAGAGAGAGAGAGAGAGAGAGAGAGAGAGAGAGAATGAGGATAAGAGAGAACACCAGCTCTCTCATTTCCTTTTTTTTTTTTTTTTTCTGGGGGTGAGGTAGGGGAAGACAGAGTCTTGCTCTGTTGCCCATGCTGGCATGCAGTGGCAACATCTCAGCTCACTGCAACCTCCGCCTCCAAGGTTCATGCAGTTCTCCTGCCTCAGCCTCCTGAGAAGCTGTACTACAAGTGCACACCACCATGCCTGGCTAAATTTTCGTATTTTATTAGAGACGGGGTTTCACTGTGTTACCCAGGCTGGTCTCGAACTCCTGAGCTCAGGCAGTCCACCTGTCTCAGCCTCCCAAAGTTCTAGGATTATAGGCATGAGCCACTGTGCCCAGCCTTTTCCTTCTAATAAGACTGCTAATCCCATCATAAGGGGTCCAGCTTTATTACATCATCAAAAGTAGCTCCCAAAGACCTCATCTCAAAAATATCATCACATTGAGGTTTAGGGCTTTGACATATAGATTTCAGAGAGACACAACTCTTTACATAGCCATGGGTTTCACAGGTCATTCTGCCACCTACCAGCTTGTGACCTTGACATGTTACCTAATTCTTCCAGTCTTCTACAAATCTGGAAAAATAACCTTGAGACAAAGTGAAAGGGTTCTGGAAGTCTTGAGATGTAGAAACAGATGTAACTACATCGTAAATGTATGGAAATATATTTTCTGAATGACAAATATATGTGTGAATGTGGGGAGAATGTTCAGGGGGTGGAGGCAATAAACTGACCTCTGGAGATGGGGAGGAGGGCAGGTGCCATAGCCCTGCAAGGCAGTAGCAATAGATGCTATAAATGGAAACGTAAACATAGATAAGATAGTACATATGGAAGTACAAAGGAACATCTCAAGTTCCTGGGAGAACTGGTAAAACAGAAAAAGAGGAGTAGGAACCTCTGACTGCTGTTCATTGCCTGTTTTTCATTTCTTCAAACTGCAGTCTTCCTCCTGCCAGCCCAAGCTGATTGCATTTGTACTTAGAGAAAAGATGATATAACATGACGTAGGATTCAAATTACTAGACTGACTTACTAGATTTTAAAAGGCAAGGTCCAGTCATTTTTCAACGATTTTGATCAGAAAGAACCAGCCCATTCCAACATTTTCTCTTTCTTTACAGGTTAGAGGAAGATTTTAGAGGCTATGGCCTAACACAAACCTGAATAGTACTATGAACCTCCAAAATGAACTGGGAGGAAGGGAGGTTGGAACCCTGTATGAGTCACTTTCCAGGGTAAAGCCCAGAGGAGAGTAAGATTCTGAGTTCCACACTCCAACACAGAGAAAGAAAAATAGAACAAAACTGTCCATGTGGCATGTGGAGGCAGGTAGAGCTCAAGGGACTTCATCTACCTCCCTTCCATCCATTCAGAACTGGGGAGCCATAAATTATTTTGCATGCAGAAAAGCGGTGAGAGATCTTGTCCCCACTGAGTCTCTATGAGTCTAAAGTGGCTTGGAAGGGCTACTCGGTGTTATTTTCTTATCTAGAGCATAGCAGTACCTGAGAGGCAGACCTGAGAATATCCCTCAGTGAGGTTGATCAGACATGAACTCATGTCTAGGAAAAGGTGTATGTATGTCTACATACATCTCTAGTATTTGATGTGGAGGAATGATGATTGTCTTAGTCCATTAGAGCTGCCATCACATGATATTATTAACTGAATGATGATTTAACTCTCATAGTTCTGAAGGTTGGGAAGTCTAAAATCAAGTTGCTGGCAGATTCAGTGTCTGGTGTGAATCTGCTTTCTGAGTCTTAGATGTTGCCTTCTCAACTGTGACCTCACATGGTGAAAGGGGCAAGGGGACTTCCTTAGGTCTCTTTCCTACGTCCACTAATCACATTCATAAGGGCTTGCCTTTCATAACCTGATCATCTCCCCAAAGGCCTCACCTGCTAATACAATCACCTTGGGGATTAGGATTTCAACATATGAATTTCAAGAGGACACAAACATTTAGACCATAGCAATGACCAAGAACTGTGGCTTTATGTGGCAATGCACCAAGGCTAGGGGAACATCTAAGGCACTGGGAACCTGGGAAAAGATGGGAAGCCAGGAGACTGGACTGCCCAACATCAGGTTTACCCAGTGAAGCAGGAAATATATGTTTATTCATTCAAAAATAATTTTTTGCACACCTGAGTTTTTGAACGGATATTTCTATGCACTGCAGCTGAACAATTATTATCAATTTGACCCATTAGGAACAATAAAATCTGGGTCGGAACCCACCTACAGCTCAGAATTTGAGTTGGGGGTTGGGGAGCATATAGTAGGCATCAAAGGAAAATGGAAAGAATCTAGGATACGTTAGGAAGGGAAATCCTCAAGCTTTAAATGTATTGCAGGGTATGCAGCAAGGATGTGAAAACTAGAGCGGCCTTCACAATGAAGTGTCATACTACATATATACTACAGGAGCATTTCTGATGCCCTACTCAGGAAAATAGACAAGTTGGATGATTTCCCTCAGGGAAATGGGATCTATTTTAAATGGGGATCTTAATGCTATAATTACAGCTCAGTTGTCTGTATAACAGCATTATGAGCCTTAAACAAGGGCGCAATATGAATCAGGCCCCAGGAAACCTGTCTTCTACACCCTGATCCACCTTACAAAATAAAAGAGAAATAACTAGTAAAATGTGAACTTGAGTTAGAGTCAGTCTGAATTCTGAGTTTTAGGTATTTTATCATGACGAACAAGATTAAGAGTCCCACGGTGTTTTTTTTTTTTTTTTTTTTTTTTTTTGGGGGGGGGCGGGGGAGGTGTCTAGGGAGTCACTTGAATTTAGAACATAAGCCAGAATACAGGAGAATTAAATGATGCAAGAAAGACTAAAGTTAGTAGGATTAATAAGGGCAGTATAGGACTTTATGTGCCTAAGCAGAATACATACCTTGCTGACCACGAAAGTGACTGTTAACCTAGTAAGTTCAACAGAACTTGTATGTCTCCTTCTCGTCTTCATGCCCTTTCTTCAGAACTCCAGAAACCATGGTTAATGAGATTACTCAGTTCTTCTGGGAAGACAATGTATTCTAGTGATGGCCCATTCCGCATGTTGTCTTTTTTAGTGACACTCCTCTCTATCCACAGGTAAGATCTATGTACTTCTCCTTAGATCTGAGTGGGGGATTAAAATTATTCCATCCAATAGACTATGGTAGAAATGTTGCTATATTGTTTTCCAAGGCTGACTCCTTGGGCTATAGCTTCCACCTGTCTCTCTTGATCGCATTCTTAGGATGCGTGCCTTGAGCAACCAGCAATGCTGTGAAGAGGCACAAACCAACCTAGACAGATAGATGAGATGGATAGGCTTACATGGAGTGGAACTGAGGTCCCCAGCCAGCAGCCAGCATCAACCACCAGCCCAGTGAGTAAATGAAGCTTCAAATGATTCTACCACTCAGCCTTTGATCCACTTCAACTGTTGCAATGTAGAGCAGAGATAAACTATCCCGCTAAATCCTGACCAAATTACAGATTCATGAGCAAAACAAATTTGTCTTGTTTTGAGTTACTAAGAATCAGGACATTACTAAAGGTAACTGTGACTCAGCAACAGGTCTCAGATACCTGACATTACTCACATAAAATGATAAATTCATTCTGAGATCGTTAAAAAGTGACTCTAATTTTGCTTCATTGTTAACTTGGAATTATCTATGACCTCTCTAACTCCATGCCTTCTGCCCCAGTAAATCTCAAATAAATATTATCTAAATTGAATATTTAAATTAACTGAGAAGTCCCATGTAACAGCAAAAGTTCTAGACGCAGCCTGTTTCAAAGATGAACATGCAAATTTCCAGCAGGAAAAAAATATAATGGCCAAATACATTTTTTTCTTTTTTGATAAGTTCTCATTCTGTCAACAAGGCTGGAGTGCAGTGGTGCTATCTCAGCTCACTGCAGCCTCCACCTCCCTAGTTCAAGTAATTCTCCTGCCTCACCTTCCCAAGTAGCTGGGATTACAGGCATGTACCATCACCCCTGGCTAGCTAAGTATGTTTTACAGTGAAAGTAAAAACTGTTAAGTTCTATCAAAAAACAGCTTACTTGAATGAAAAGAGCAGTAAATGTATAGTGAAAAAAACTGGATTAAAATTTTCACAGTCATTTTCTAGCTGAGCAAGTCATTTAATTTAGCCAGGCCTCAGTTTCCTCAAAAGCAAAACCCAGTGGGGAATAATACTTCATTGGCACACTTCTTGTGAAGAATTAATTCAATGGATTAACAGACAGAAAAGTGCTCTAGATTGTTACATGAAAGAAAATAATGAGTAAGAATTTTTTAAAATGATATTTTCAAAAAGGACCACCTAAATCTTAAATGTTAAAACAGCCAGCTAAATCTTAACATTAATCAGAGGTCTACTTTTCACTTAGGAAAATTAAGGACTTATTTCATTAACCTATATTTAGAGGAAGTACATGAAATTTATTTTCAATTTACTGATAACCATCTTACTAATTTCTATTTTGGGCAGCTATGGTTTTAAATGTGCCTGGCTTCTTAGAGTTTCATCAGCTGATGCTTGGCTGTTATCCAAAACATAAGCTACAGGGAATGAGAGCTGGCAGCGTTGGTATTATATTTTTGATGTTTGAAAATCCCAACCAGTTCAGAGGTTTTTTTTTTTTATAAAGCATTTTAATATCAATGAATTAACAGCTTAATGTCAGGAACAAGGTAAAACAAGAGAGAGAAACCTTGATATAAAACCTTTTTCTAGGAAAAAAGATCCCAGTAACGGAAACCTTTTTAGACTCTTGTTTAAAACCTGTCATACCTGAATTAAATAAGGTGTCATGGTAGACAGAATGAGAAAGCTTATTCTATGATGCTTTCTGGTGCACTTTACATAGGAATCATTAGATGGCATTAACTTGCAGCTGCCTTCACCCTGGGCTTGATTTTGCAGAACTTCCATTATCATAGTCACAATTCCCTGACCCCTTGGAAATGCTGCCAAGGCCTTCCTGGTTGAAGACACTGAAGCCTCTTTCTGAAGAAGAAATCACACCACAGCTATGCTCCTTTGGGGCTTGAGCTGTATTGAGAACTAAAGCCCCACAGTTCTTACAAGCAAGGTCCAGGGTCCACGAACCATGCCTCTGAGCTTTTCGAGACTGTTTGAGAAATCAATTATCCTCACCATAATGCATAGAAGTAGGAGTGAGATTTCAGCTGACTGCCGCCACTCCAAGCAGTCCTCTTTTATGACAAAATGAGTGAAACATCACACGTTCGCATTTTAGAGGCTACATCTGGGTTTCATCAGTTAGATGTTAAGGGTCCTGAGCCACCGTAAATATGTGCTTTGGGTAGCAGTTCAAATCCCACTTCGGTCACGTGTCACATTGATAAGCTCGGGAAAACTACGTTAAGTTAAAATCTGCCAATAAGAGAATTTCAGAATTTATTAAACCATTATGAAGATGAACTAGGATAATCCCCAGACAGTTTTAATACCTGGCCCATATAATCCCTAAAAGGCAATCAGCAGCTAGCATCAAAAAAAAAAAAAAAAAAAAAAAAAAAAAAAAAAAAAACAGCCAGGCATGGTGGCTCACAGCTGTAATCCCAGCACTTTGGGAGACCAAGACAGGTAATTGCTTGAGGTCAGGGGTTCGAGACCAAGCTGGCCAACATGGTGAAACTTCATCTCTACAAAAAATACAAAAATTAGCCAAGTACGGTGGCAGGTGCCTGTAATCCCAGCTACTTGAGAGGTGGAGGGAGGAGAATCTCTTCCACCCAGGAGGCAGAGGTTGCAGTAAGCTGAGATCATTCAACTGCACTTTAGCTTGGATGACAGAGCGAGACTCTGTCTCAAATAATAATACCAATAATAACCACTGTTATTATTACAATATCATACATTTGTTTATTCATATGAACATTTTCTGTGCAACAAATAAACATTTGTTGATTATGTGTTTAAATGCTAACTATGTGTAAAGCGAGTACAAAGCAACTTCTAAGAAATTAATACCAAATAAATGATCAAAAATTTCTCTGCATCTACCTCAATTTTACCAGGAGAAAAAGACACAGGACATTTGGGGTCTCAGTGTGACTTGTGTAGCTTTGACTTTTCCACTTTCTCCTGTTATCTTGTGAACACGATGCCAAGAGAGATGCAGAGTGCGAAAGAAAGCATCATTCATAGCCTTGCTTGTGAAAAGAGTATTTGAAATATCAACTGTGCTGAAGGGAGGCTGAAAGACTGACTGTCCAGTGGGTTGGTGGGGTCAACAGGAAGGTGCATCTCAGGAACCTAGAATTATGGTTCATCTATAAACCACCACCAGTTAGATTCCTATAATAATTCACAAAGCCATCCCAATGCAAAGAGCAAAGCTCTAAGTCTAACTGGACCTGATTAAAGTGAAGTGAAAAACAACTGAAATGCTTGGTCATCAATGGAAGCAAAGAGTCAGGTTGCAGATGCAAATGTTGTCAATCCCCTTCACAGAACTAACCAGTGTGCCTCCCTGGTCCACATCCCTATTGTAGAAAGAGACAGCAGGCTCTGATATCTTGATGCTATTCAACACATCAGTGCTCCGGCTCATGCCTCTAGTTGTCACTGAATGCTCAACAAGGATCTTCCTTTTTGATATTGGCTTTGTGAAACACTGACAGTATGATTTCTTAGTTTGATTTTACAACTTAATGCTCTAAAATTACAGACCAAGAACCAGGACAGTACTTCGTAACCGGGTGATTTTTGCCCTTGAGGGAACATGGACAATGTCTGGTGACATTTTTGATTGTCACAACTGGGCAGTGCTACTGGCATTTAATGGACAGAGGCCAGGGATGATGCTAAAACTAAACCTGCTACAATGCTTCGGGCACCTTTCTTCCTTCCTCCCAAACACAAAAATTATCAGGCTCAAAATGTCAATAGTCCTGAAGTTGAGACAGTGAGTTAAGAGAAAATATTTGTGGTGTCTTTTTTTTTCCTTCTACATTTGATACGGCACTCATGTTTTAAAGAACAGAAAACTGGCATCTCTTAAGCATTTCACATGTGTAACAGGGGGTCTCAAGTGTATTCCTAATTCTTACTACACTCTGAGGTCTTTATCAATATCTTCATTTTACACATGGAAAAACTGAGGGTCACAAAGGTTGAATGACTTGCCTAAGGCCAGAGAACCAAAAAGCAAATCCAGTTCTGTTTAAAGCACGAGATATCTTTGTGACTCCACAGTCATAACTTGAATTCAGAAAAAAACATTCCAGCTAAAATTAGGTGGAATTTTAAAATCTGAGAAAAGTTCCCTTGAAGTGGACTCTGGAGAATAACATCATCTCCTTGTGCTTTGTGTAAAGTATATCACTGAGCCCTACAGTGGGTAAAGGGTCATGCTGCTGCCTTCAATCATGGTAGACACTTAGATCAAGATCATCCTCACAGTGGATTTATATTGTACCATGCAATGATTTATGTTAATTATTCAATTCTGCAAATGAAAAGCCCCATAGTTTTTACAAGGGAGGTCCAAGGAGCCATGCCTATGAACTTTAAGAGACTGAGAAATCAATTATCTTCACTGTGGTGGATAGAGACAAGAGAGGCATCGCAGATGACTGCACCCACCCCAAGCAAGTCCTCTTTGATGACAAAATGACCTAAACATCCCACATGGGCATTTTAGAGCCTACATCTGGGTTTCACCAATTAATACATCCAGAGACAACCAGTTTCCTTTGACCAAACTTCTTAAAATGTAGCTTGTATTGGAATCATCTGAGAAGCTTACTAAACATACAGATATTTTGAGAGTCTATCCCAGAGATTCTTATTCAACAGGAATTTGCAATATTAATAAGCATTTCATGTACTTTTGTTGCAATGGGTCTGAAACCAATCTATGCTGAAAGTTATCTAGAGTACGTATCTATCTCCAACTTTTTGTTCCTCTCTAGGATTTCTCAATAGAATTACATATTTTTTATATGATGTTTTAATTATTTCTTAAAATAGACAAAAAGGATATAAAATTTGTATTAGCAGCCAATGTCTGAGATCAAACTACACACCAGAGTCTTTTCTGGAAGGTTCATTCTCATTAACTCAATACTCACTACACACCTATAAATCGGTGGTCCCCAACTTACAGCTAAGGAAATAGATTAAGTCACTAAAGGCACACACAGTTAGTAGTGAAGTGATTTAGCTCCACTAAAGTGAAATATTCCATTTAAGCAATTTTATACTGGTTAAAAGATCAGGCAAATATGCAAATAGCTATAGATAGGAAAGATGAAGTGCAATAAAAGAAATACTTTCTTTGCTCTGGAAGTTCAGAGAAGCAAAAGAGAAGACACTGGGAAATGATGAGGTAAGAGGTAGTTTTGGGTTATGGTTGCTGATGTTCTTCTCTACTTTTAAAAAATTTTTAATTATTCATGGTATGTCAGAGTTATATGTGTTTACAGAGAATATTACATTTTGTTTTGTGCATACAATGTTTAATGATCAAATCAGGGTAATTAGGATACCCATCACCTCAAGCATTTATTATTTATTTGCAATAAGTATATAACAATTCCACTCTTTTAGTTTGAAATAGACAATGAATTATTGTTAACTGTAGTCATCCTATTGTGCTACCAAACACTAGATCTTATTCCTTCTATGTAACTGTGTTTTTGTACCCAATAGCCATCCCCTCTTCTTCACTGATTATTTTAATCCATGCAGTAACCACTATTTTGAGGGTCCATTCCTCCTATGAAAACACCAGGAGAAAGGTGAGAAGGTGGAAACTGATGACACTACTAACTGCATAGTCCTAGAGAGAAATATTTTTCAGCCTTTATAGGGAATCTGTTTTCTCCGCAAAAACTCTTAGGCTGAGTTCGCCAATGCCTTTTCTGCAGTACTCCTAGGAATTGAATGCAATTCCCTACTCTCTGGACTCATTTATTTTCTCCAGGCACTGCCTGCCAGCCATCTGTAACTGTAAATAATAGTTCCATTTGGGACAATTAAAATTGATTTTCTATTATGCTAAACTCACTTAATTGGTATTCCTTCCTTCTCCACATTGATGAATTTATTAAACATGGCATCCGGTGTCTGGATAGGGGAAAGGCACCAGCAGAGTCCAGATCGGTCACCTCACGTATCTCTCCTCCTTGTCCCTTCTCCACTCTCCCAAGAACATCTTTCTTTTTCTTCTCAAGGTACCCGCTGCTAGATCCTTTCCCAAGTGTGCTCCACGTTGTATAAAAACATTTTCCTCAGCATCAACTAAGGGCTTTTCAAGATAAAATGACTTTATTTCATAGCTTGACATGAAGAAAGAACCCGCAAGCACTTTTACATCAATCTCTCAAATTCCCAAAAGTCTCTCTTCTGCTAGACAAACAAAATCCCTACATATCCATTTTCTTCCAAAAAGATTTTTAAAGTATTTGTCTTTATCTGATACTCAAAAATAAAGAAAAATATTTTACCATTGCATACACACACACAGAGGCTCATTCTCTTTGCTGTGTGTGGGCTCTGCAGAAATGGCATTTCATACAGAGATACTTTGACTCTCACACTAGAAGGTAATTTACCAACCTCTATCTATGTATTACACTTCACTTAAAAAATAACTGAATTTTATCTTTTTTTCAAGCTTAAAAATTATATCTCCTCATTCTGCTTAGCATGAGCCTCCAAAGAAACAAAAGTAAAAAGGAAAATAAGTTTGCCACTGAAACTGTTGCTCATAGACTTTCTCACGGTCACTGAACAGTCATTTTCCTTTCTTTCCTTCTTTCCTTCTTTCCCTGTCCCTTTCCCTCTTGTTTTGATTTGTTTTGTTTTGTTTTGTTTTTATTTCCAGAGCAGGGTCTCTGTCACTCAGGCTGGAGTACAGTGGTGCAATCATATCTCACTGTAGTGTTCAGTTCCTTCCTTGGTTCAAGTGATCCTCCCACCTCAGACTTTCAAGTAGCTGGGACTATAGGAGTGTGCCACCATATCTGACTAATTTTGTATTGATTATTATTATTTTTTTTTTTATGGAGATAGTATCTCACTATGTGGCCCAGGCTACTTTCAAACTCCTGGCCTGAAACAATCCTTCTACCTCAGCCTCCAAAAATGCTGAGGTTGCAGGTATGAGCCACTGATCCCAGCACTGAATGGTCATTTTAAATTTTAGGCAATAGCTCCATAGCTCCTGAGGATAAATACTGGACACACACTGCTGTGACACCAAGACATCCTGTTCTTCATCTTCTTACACCTATTTAGACAAGCACTAATGCCCTAATAGTCTCATTGAGAAATCTCCAGGATAGCTGTATTAACAGGTAGTTTACCACAGTTTTGAAACTAGATTGAGAAAGTCAAAACAAATTTTTGAAAAGGGGCTCCCAGGTGTTCAATCACTTTGGCATGAGATAGTGCATGTCTGGATATGATCATCTTCAACAAAATGAAGCTGAAGAGATGAGAGGTAACACTCTGATGAATGCAAACATGGTCTGTAATGAGGGGTCCACTCATTAATGACAAGCAGTCACAATGTCTGTGGTGCATTCACCACTGTGCAGCAGCCTCTGTATGTGACCAGGTAGTAAATGACTTCTGTTTATGTTTGAAGGGAAAAGGGAACAGGCTCAGGTGTGACTTTATCTTGGCATCACTGTTCAAGTACTGTAATGATTATATATTCCTTTTTCTAAGTTTCTATATAATGGGGACATTAATACTTCCCCACAACCCCTATAATCAAGGAGCAGACATGTAACCTAAGTCAAGCTCCTTAGGCTCACTTTTTCCGGAATTTGGAAACTGAGTTGAATGAAATTAGGAGGTCGGTAATCAGACTCACTCTGCTGGTGACACCCCAAGTAATTGCCTCTTCCTTTCTGCTACCTAGATTCCAAGGCTTATCTTGGCTTCTTAATTCCCTATAATATCTAACCATGCTAAGGTCTTGTTGCCCAGTTGGAATCCATGTGCTAGCTTAGGGACTGGCAAAGTTCTGAAAAGGACCTGGGTGTAAATATTTTAGACTTTTCCAGATGTGTATTCTCAGTCACAGCTATTCCACTCTGCCACTGCAGCACAAACACAGACATAGAAAATATGTAAACAAATGGGCATGGCTGTGTTCCAATAAAATGTTATTTATAGACACTGGAATTTGAATTTCATGTAATCTTCATGTCAAGACATATTATTCTTGTTTTCATTTGTTCAACTATTTGTAATTTTAAAAACTATTCTTAGCATGTGGGCTACACAAAGATAGACAGCAGGACAGATTTGATCTGACCTCAGAGCAATATTCTTGAGCTGACCATCTCCTTCTAATAACTTCCTTTATTTTACCTAATCTTACCCAAGGCAATTTTTATTGTCTGCCACTGAAGAAAACTGACTATAATGTGTCTTGAATTTGTTTGTATCTAAACAAGATTGACTACAAGATTCCCCAACACTATTCATTTCTTATTTGTTCATTCATGCATTCAATCTGTGTTGAGCACCTTTTATACTCAGGGGACTGTAATAGGCACTGAGAATACAGCTATAATTTAGGCTAATACAGTCTTGCCTTCCTGAGGGAGCTTTCTCTGTAACAGGCACAGACAATCCTGATGAGAGACAAAGGAGGGCATTTAAAGAATCATTTGTGACTGTACAGGATGTTCTCAGGGGAGCCTGAATGTTCAAAAGACATGCTCTACAAAAAAAAAAAAAAAAGAAAAAAAATGACAAAGTCCAAGATGGTAATAATAGGGTGACCACGGCCAGGTGTGGTGGCTCATGCCTGTAATCCCAGCACTCTGGGAGGCTGAGGATCATGAGGTCAAGAGTTGAGACCATCCTGGCCAACATGTTGAAACTCTGTCTCTATTAAAAATATAAAAATTAGTTGGGCATGCTGGTGTATGCCCATAGTCCCAGCTACTTGGAAGGCTGAGACAGGAGAATCACTTAAACCTGGGAGGCAAAGGTTGCAGTGAGCCCAGATTGTACCACTGCACTCAAGCCTAGCAGTAGAGCGAGTGAGATTCTGTCTAAAAAATAAAAAATAATAAAAAAAGAAAAAGAAAAAGAAAAAGAAAGACAAAAGGTGACTACAAACCTGTAAAAGAGGACCAGAAAAGTTCGGCTCTGAAAAAAGCTGAAACTAACTCGGGGGAAGGTAAGTCTACCTTTTAAAGCTCTTGCTTGTAGAGAAGGAAGAATAAGCTATTAAAATGCAAAAACCAATGTACACATGATGCACTTGGTTTAAGGCATTATTTTGTTCACTAAAAATAGAAACAAATAAATATTACAGATGACACTGGCTTACCTTCAAAGTTCTCCAGGTCCAGCTCTCTTTTTCCAAGATAAAAGCTAATTAAAAAGGCAAAATCAAGAGTTCTTACTTTTCAAGTTTTCATTGGTGATTCCATATCCTTCCTCTAACCTGTTTTTTTTTTTTTTTTTTAATCCCCTGATACTCAGATTTTGGAGGTCCTAATATTAACACACACACACACACACACAAAAAAAAAAAAAAAAAAAAAAAAAAAAAAAAAATCCCCAGCTGAAAATATAAGCCTTGCCCACCCCTGTTGTGTACTCAGAGAACATGAGTTGTGTCCACGTTCTCTACCATGCCTTTCTAAAGTGCTACTAAAGAAAAACTGTTACTTGCTTGACCCTAAGGCTATCGTTTTCTAGGCTTGATTCACTTTGGTTTCCTAGAGAAATTATAGTGAAAGTCCATTATGAAGTGGCTTATCAGATTGTATCTTACTTAATTTCTCCTTATCTGCTGGGGATACATACATACATACAAACATACAATACATCTTATTAGTTCCTCCTTATCTGCAAAGGATACATTCCAAGACGCCAGTAGACACCTAAAATCCCGGGTAGTACCCACCCTATGTTGCCCAGTTGGATTTCATGTGCTAATTTAGGGATTGGCAAATGTCTACTATGTTTTTCCAAACTTGATATGAATACTTATAGATAATAAATAATCATAAAATAGAACAATTATGACAAAATATTGTAACAAAAGTTACATAAATATGGTCTCTCTTTTGTTCTCTTTCTTTTAAAATATCTCGTTAGACTGTACTAACCTTTTCTCCCTGTGATTTGTTGGTCTGAAAACCTAGATAGTTACTAAGTGACAAATGGGTGGGTAGCATGTACAGCATGGTACAATGGACAAACGAATGATTCACATCCTGGGTGGGATGAAGCAATACAGCCCAAAATTTTGCCATAATATTCAGAACATGTGCAACTTAAAATTACTATCTCTGAAAATGTCCATGGGTTACTGAAACTATGAAAAGTGAAAGCACAGATAAGGAGAAACAATTGTCATAAGGAGCAGAAATCCAAATTTCTGGTCTTGGCTTGCCAATGCAGAGGAACTTAGGAATACTTATTTCATCAAATGGAGATGGTGCTGAACTTATAGCAAGAACTCAAGAAATTCATGGTAAATAATAATATTCTGAGCTGACTCTAATATGACATTGATACATTCCTAAAGTTTTTTTGAATGCAGAACCTCTTATTTCATCTTATCTCCTTTAATTATCTTGCAGGAAATGCCATAAGAACCATTTTTCAAAAAAATAACTTTTCAATGTACTAAAATGAAAATAATCTAGCTAAACAAAGATGACTGAAGATACACTTGGAAATATATTCCAGCCTCACCATGATATTGCTCATTAATGGAATTACAGAGTTGTAAGAAAATCATTCATGAGTATTTAGGAGATCATGTAACCAATTAACCTCTTTTTATCATGACATATATATTAATGTGTGTGCATGTGTGTATAATTATACACTAATATTATTTACTGTATAAGTGTTTATTGACCAAAAATTCTTTGTGTTTTTAAATATAAAGTAAAATATCACTTAAAGGAGCATTAAGAAACTTAACTTTAAGCCACAGATGGGTGAATTCTCTCAAAAATCTCAACTATTATTTATCACTCCCTGGTTTAATCTTTATTTTCTATTTTTTCTCACATGGCTAATTATAAATCTGATTTTGACTTCCAATGGTATTTTATTACTAAACCCTGTCCCACATATTCTGGTTTTGATAGGTTCACTACAGCTATCACCCTCATCATTTCTGTTCACAGAATCAACCAGTACTAAAGAATTGGCAAGTATCTGAAGAAAACTATCTAGATCAGAGCTTTTAGCACATAGACATTCAACATGTGACTTTAGTTTTTAATCCTCCAGGTAAAAGAAACAATATTATAGATTATATTTTTTCTGCTTTCAGAAGCTATGCATTTATTCTTGGAGTAAGTATAAGGGAAGAGGAGTGATTGCCCAAAGAAGAAATTCAAGGTATGGTTATATGAAGAATGGAAATAAGTGTTGAGCAAGCAAAAGCTCACCAGAATTCGCATATATTCTCAGACCACATTAAGGCATAAAAATATCTAAGCATTTTATCTTTTTAAAAATAAAACTGAGCCCCACATTTCACAGTACAAATTATTTAAAAGAGAAAACACACTGAATTATAAAAAATAAGCAGTATTTTTAAAAGCACAACAACTAGAGTAATCTAGTGCTTCCTCAATGATAACTACCAATTAATAATCAACTCAGGTCTATTCACTCTGTCTTGAATATCAAAAGTTAGTAGAACTATACCTGTTCTAAAATTGGACTATAAATTAAGAAAGGATTTGGCCTTGGCTTTTATCTGCTGATAGGTTAATTGGTTTTAATTAGCTTGCATACCTTATCAGAACCAAAATAGTTTCTTTAGTCTGACAAATCTTTGGAGCATAGCAAATATTTTTTTAGAAGCAACTTTTTCCATAAGATAGATACAAAATGCTGTAGCTTCTTTCCTTCTTAGGACTCAGTTTGACATCCATATGTTCACACTTCTCTATGTGGAAACAATTCTAGAAGTATCCAAAATATATAATTGGTATTTACTTGTCCCAGTAGCTGTGTCCTGACCAGACACTCTGCTATGAGCCCACTGCTGTGGTTCCTCTTTCCAAGTTGTCTAGACTGGATTTTTCCCTGCCTCATTCTCAGCCTGGTTCTCTAGGCTCAAAGGGGGAAAATTTCATTTAATCCCCTTTCTGAAATTAACCAGAGTCAATTTCTGCTGCTTACAATTAAATATCCCTATCTGACAAATCATTTATCCAACTAATGTTTTTTGAATGCCTACAATCTGTCAGGCATTTGTGATTCACTGTTGGGTAAACAATAGGTCTCTGCTTGTAGGTGTTCACATAGAAGACATAATTATAAAAATGGTGATATAAAGGCTATCTGCTAAAAGATAGTAGGTGTGAGAGCTATGGTATGTTTCTTTAAATATGGTATGATGGTTTGAATGTTTCCCCCAAAAGTTCATATGCTAGAAATTTAATCTCTCATCTGTCACTAATGGATTAATGTTGGCTCTGCCCTCATGAATAGATTAGCAGATTAATGAGGGTTCTGCCCTCATTTGTATTGTTATCACAGGAGAGGATTTATTAGTGGGGAATATATTTGTTGTAAAAGTAAACTGTATCTGGCTCTCCTGTTCTTGCCGTTTTGCCATATGATGCCCTCTGACATGTTATGACACAATATAAAGGCCCTTATGAGGTGCAGGCACCATGTTCTTGAACTTCTCAGCCTCCAGAATTGTGAGCTAAATAATTTTTTTTCCTTTGTAAATTATCCAGTCTGTAATTTCTTAAAGCAACAGAAAACAAATTAAGACAGGTAATTCTACCAAGAAGTGGGGTTGTTGGTATAACAAATACCTAGAAATGTGGAAATGGCTTTGGAAGTACACAATGGGCAGAAGCTGGAAGAAATTGGAGGAGTAGGCTAGAAAAAGCCTTAAATATCATGAATGGAGCCTTAGAGTGAATCTGGTGAAAGCATGGAATAAGAGAAGACTAAGGAAAGTCTGGACCTTCTTAGGGATTACTTAAGTGGTTATGACTAGAAGATTGATAGAAATATGGACAGAAAAGGCTATTCAGATAAGGTCTTAGATGAAAATGAGAAAGAAGGTGTTGAAAACTGAAATTAAGACCCACTCTCAACCTTGTTATTAGGTAACAAAGAACTTGGATGAACTCTGCCTGTGCCTGAGAGTTTTTTAGAGAGCAGAATTCATGAGTGATAAATTAGGATATCTGGTCAAGGATATAACTAAGCTGCAAATCACTCAGGCTGCCTAATGTGTATTTTAAACCACTTACAATAAAATATAAAAGAAATAGTTGATTTAAAGACAAAATTTATAATGAAAAAGGAAGTATAGTGCAAAAATTTGGAAAACTAGCAACCTGATGATATGGTAGAGAATGAAAGAACATGGGACCAATTGAGGAGGAGATTTGTATGTATAAAAGAAAGCCAGAGGCTATCCATCAAGATATTGGGAGAAAAACTTGGAAGGCATTTTGGAGATCTTTGAGGCTGTCTTTCCCATCATACACCCAGAGCTCTAACAGGGCAGAATGGTTAGGGCGATAGGCAGCTGCAAAGGGCCACCTCAGGTCTCTGCTCTCTGCATTCCAGCACACGTTGGCCTCTCCATCTGTGGCTCAAATGGTCCCAGTACTACAGAAAGTATAAACTGTAGAGGGTATTAGTCATAGAAGGCTTAAGTCATATACCTTGGGAGTGTTCATGTGGCTGTAATTCTGCAGGCATGCAGAAAGCAAGAGCTGTGAAAGCATGGCTTCCTCCACCTGGATTTCAAAGGATATCACAAAATCCTGGAGCTCAGATATAGAACACATAGTGGTTATCAAAGAAGTAGAATCACTGCAGAAAGACTATAGTCAGCCAAAGCTGAGCTAAAAGCAGGGATTGGAGTCTAAGCTGCCACAAAAAAGCCTCGTCTAGGGGAATGCCTGCTAAAGCCACAGGGTCAGGGTCACCCTCAAGACTCAAGAACTGTAGCGCTACCAGTGTATAACACTAACCTGTGATAACTGCAGACAATGGACTCAGTCTGTGAGAATTGCTACATAGGAGAAGCCCTCTAAAGTCACTGGGGTAGATGTCAGAAGCTTTGTGGAAGAGGGGGTCCTAAGCCCCACTGTGTCTCAGAGGCAGCACAGAGTGAAAAATCATTCTGAAGCTTCAGTGAATACTATTGTTTCTCCTGTAGGATTGTTGGCTTACTTAGAACCACTTATCCCGTTTTTCTTGCTTCCTTTCCTCCTTTTGGAATGGGAATGTTTATCTTATGTCTCTCCCACCATCATATTTTGAAAGTAGATAACTTGTTTTGATTTTACATATTCACAACTGGAAGAAATTTGCCATGGGATGAATTATGCCTTGAGTCACCATATCTTATTTAAATGAGACTCTGGACTTTGACTTGATGCTGGAATGAGTTCAGACTATGGTGCTATTAGGATGGAATTAATGTATTTTGCATGTAAGAAGGACATGAATTTTGGGGGCCAGAGACAGAAATCTATGGTTTAAATGTGTATTCCAGAGTTTATGTGTTGAAAGTTGAATCCCTCTATTTTCATGAATGAACTAATAAATTAATGAGGCTCTGCCCTCATGAATGGATTAATGTTGCTATCATGGGAGTGAATTCATTTGTGTGGGAGTGGCTTTATTATAAAAAGCAAACTCTTTGTGGTTCTTTTGCTCTTGACTTCTCATCATGTGATGCTCTCTGCCATGTTATGGCAAGCAAGAAGGCCCTTACCAGATGCAGACACCATGCTATTGAACCTCCCAGTCTCCAAAACTGTGAGCTAAATAACCTTCTTTTCTTTATAAACTACTCAGTCTGTGGTGTTTTTATACTAAGGGAAAGTAAACTAAGATATATGCTGATAGAGGAATTACTCTAAGATGGGGGAGTGTAATCTTAGAGCTCAGATTTATCGAAAGATGAGGCATTTTATTGGAGAGCTGAGGCATGAATATTCTACTCAGAGGGAAGAACAAGTACAAAGAGCAGGAAAAGCTTGGTAATTTCAAAGAAAGTGGTTTAGCCATCTGATCTATTAATGTGCCCTGGTCTCTCCTTTTACTCGTTCTTCTCAGTTACTTGTGGTAATAAAATCCATACGAGGTAATCCTACTCCAAAAATGATATTATCTTTCTCCAAAAGTATTTTACCACAAAATTTTTATTGATTCTCAAGTTTTTTTTTGTACATTTGAGGTTTTCCACCCAAGGTAATTTTAAGTTTCTTCAGAGTTGCAAACATGTCAGATAATTTGTTTATATTCTCATATACTAGGTACAAGGGTAGTTAGCCTATAAAAGTGCATCCATTTATATTCTCAGTGTCCATCCACGGTGAGAACAGTTTATTGTTAGTCTGGTACCATGTGAGGCAATAATGCTATAACAATGTTGCAGTATTTTGCTCTATGAGTTGCCTTATCTCTGAATTCATTAATTAAAGCAATTAGGATGAAGATTCTTTGTATATCTCATCTGGCCTCAAAAAGCCGACAGTTCAATTGGAATCATTGACTAAGTCCCTAAAGTTATAAGCTTTTATAATTAGCAATTGACTTCCCAGGATTTAACAAACAATGACAAACATGCCAACATTTACAATCCCTTCTAACACACAGAAGCGATCATCTATAATACAACACATTAGCAGCCTCTACATAGAGTGCATGTACAAAGTGGGAGATCCACTCTGTAGTGAATGATTAAAAGATAATGTTTTCAGCAAAATCAATTTGAAAAGATGGAGTAATCACTGGAGAAGTACTAAATGGTGGGTATGTAATTTGCCTGGAATAATTCTGGAAGTCAAAAGAACTAAAACATATATTGCATTTGATATGATATGCAGGGAGGTCTCAGGCAAATCCTTAGAAACTACGTGTGTGTGTGTGTGTGTGTGTGTGTGTGTGTGTGTGTGTGTGTGTATTTTATCCTCCTAGTGGAAAGATCACTGTCATCTAGAAAAGAGCCATTCCCTTAATTTGTTCCCATGACACTGAGAATCTGGACATGAGAGAGATGACAGAAGAAAATAAAGAAGAGAAACATTGTCCTGTCTCTCTTTTCTCAAGAATTATTAATTTTCAATACATTTTGAAATTTTTTAGAACATGTGGTTTTGCCCAGAAATACTGATATGAGGAATTTGCTTGCTTCTGGGGAAGCAATCACATCATCCTACATGGTTTTCTTCTGCCCGGCTTTCTAGACACTCCTTGTGATAGTAAGAAACACAGTATAGTGACAGGAACATTCATAGCCCATAGAGAAAATTATGTGTATAAGCTATTACTAAGTCTATTATACAGGCAAAGAAGTGAGGCAGAAATTTAAACTGAGAATCCTGTCACATTTTAACACTCAATGGAAATCATCTAGGCACTTGGCCTCTCAGTTTCTTCATCTGTAAAGTGGAATTTACCACACATCAGGGTTGCCTTAGAATTAAAATGATGTTGATGAATATGCAAACCACAGGAACAACATAAACTGCCATCTATTACCGCTAACATCCTCATTCATTTAGGAAACAGCAGCTATTTATTGAGCAGTAGGGAAGTATTTTAGTGTACGCTGGTTAAACACCAACCTACCATCCATTTTCCCTGAGTTTCTCAGGACACGGAACATTCTGTGAAACAGAAAAAATAGTGACTCTATTAAGTAGGTCAATCATACAACTGTGCATGTATGAGTGTGTGCACACACACACATACACACACACACACACACACACACACACACACGAGAATTAATATGTGCCCAGATTTTTCATCTTTGAATCATGTTTTTTTTTTTTGTTTGCCAGTTTTTCCAGTTGGTTTGGTTCTTAGACCTAAAAGAAACCAAAAGTTTCTGTTACCTAAATGTCTCATTTTAATGTTAGGAAACTGAGACCCAGGGAGACAAAACAGACTTGTTTTGTGTCTTGTGTACTCTCAACTGGTATTGAAAGTCAACTAGAAGAAGGTGTTCAATTCTAAGTGGGATGTTTTTAGGAGTAATATCTTCAAACAGGAATATATCCAAAGATAAATAATGAGGGGACTGGATATAATTCCTTTAAGAGTTGTTGTTGTTAGATGACTTACTGACTGTTTATTGTGGCAGTCATTGAGATGAGGGTTTTCATACGTTTCATCCTCTACTCTCTGCAAGAGTGCAATGTTAGCTCTTCACTTAGGATTTTATAGATAAGGATAGTGAGGTTTAGCAAGATGACATAGCTAAGTGAAATTTATATACAGCAGGCAGGAGGGCCAGAATTTCAGTCCAGTTTTGTTCGACCCCAAAGCCAACTTTCATACAAAGTGAAAAAGAAACACAATGTAAGGCTGCATTATCCATGAAATGAGGCAATAAGTTCTTGGTTAGGATAGAAATCTCAACTGGAGGTTTTATGTGAGGTCCCTTATTCCTTTATGCTATATGACCAGGGGACAGCAGAACCTGGATTTTCTGCCACCCAGTTCCAAACTGTTTCCAAATGTTTATTTCCATCACATTGCACAGTGCCTTGAACATAGTACCTTGTGTCAATCTGTAATTGCAAATGATGTTCAAATGGCTTGAATATGAAATACATCCTTCCTCCAAAGAAAATTGTTATGAACAACCTGTAGGAATTGTGGTAAATCATGCAGCAAAGAAATAAGTACCATAATAGGTAGCTTAGTGTAGTAGATAAGAAGTCAAGTCCCGTGTTAGAATTCTAGATGAGTCAGCAGCAATCTGTGTGATCTTAAGATACATTGCTTAACCTCTCCAAACCTCAGCTGTCCTTCTATAATATAAGCAGATAAAACTAGTGCTAAACTCAGGTGGCTATTGTGCATTAAATGACATGATCAAAGCATAGAGTCTGACTCAAGTAGTCAATAAATGGCAGCCTTAATCATGCCATGCCTACATGATACTGGCAAAATCAATTCTTAAAAAGCCGAAGGTGTAAGTTTTCCTCAAGAATTTCAGAAACACCTGCTTTTATGATCTTAATAAGAATATCCAAATTTCATTTTAGTGCCATGTTCAAAAGAGTGAGTTTTGATAAATTATTTGAATCATTTTCATCAAAGGCAAAAACTCAGGCCTCTGAAACGGGGATAATGATAGTATCTACTATCTAGGCTTGTTCTGGAATAAAAAGAGGTAATGCATGGAACATGCTTAGACAGTGGCATCATATTTTAGGTACTTAACAATAATAATAAAGTCAACACTCTATATAGTCAATAAAGGTTAGCTGTTACATTAGTTATCTTTTTACTTCATTGATACTGTGAAACAAAAACCTAAAATCCTCAGTGTCTTGCATGGATGAACATTTCTTCTTACCCTCACAGATCTGCAGTTTAACTGATTTGGTTGAGGCAGCTTGCTCAGCGGGACAACTCCTTCATGAAGTGGAATGGCTGGATTTAGAAGTAGGGTGCAGGTTGGGCTTGAGTCTGTACTAGGTATTTCTCATCCTCCTTGTATCCCCCATGCATGTCTGTGGCATGGTAAATGTCAGGAGTGTAGGCTTCAGCCAAACTCTGCCTCTGCTCTAGTCACGCTTGATAAGCGTCCACTGACCAAAGCAAGTCGTATGGTTCAACTCATGTCAGCAGGAAGTGAAGTACATCTGCCAAAGGGGCTGAGGGATGTGAGTTAAGGTTTAACAAACAGTCCAATCAATCACTGTTGGATTCCAAGTATCCATGATCCAGATAAACAAATTTAATCAGTATCATCCAATATCAAATGAATTGCCTCTAGGCCCCTGGACAAACAAACCAGGAATGGAGATGACTAGATAAGGTCAGGTTCAATTATTCTTCAAGAGCTTCTCCTGCACACCAAATTGAAAGAAACTTGTCCTCTGGCAGAAAAGCTGAATTTGGAATTCCAAGTAAAGAAAGCTACAGCTTAGGGCAGTGCATCTTGGAGCAAATACCGACTCTGAATTCTTATCATCACTGATGGGATGACACTTCTAATACAACTCAAACAAAAATAATTTCCTTCCAAATTTGATGATGACTGATACATAAACAGAATGCATTTGATGCAATAGGCTATTTTATATACAGTGGACCAAAAGGAAGCTAAAAACAAAAGAGACAAGAGCTTTTATGAACTTCATAGTGAATTCAAGAAGATACCTTAACCTGGTATGCCAAAGCAAATTTGTAAAAATAGCTTATAAGTAATAATGTGAGAGTTAAAGATGAAAGGATGCTATGGTAGAGGGGAATCAGAAAGAATGATGTCTAGGCAAGCTCTACAGTGAAACTGTTAGATTTTGGCTGAATCGCTGCTATTTCCACTTCAACAGTTTTATCCTGGGAGTGTTCAAGAGTTGAACTTTAATTGTCCACTCTGCCTTTACACTCTGTGTAATCTGGAAGCATTTTCATCTTCTGTGACCCAGTTTCCTCATCTGAAAATAGGTACCTACTCACAGAGAATTTTGTGAGAATAAACATGTTAAGTATTTAAAATAGAGCCTACCAGAAAGTAATCTCCAAGTAAACATTAGCTTTTTGATGTTGGCAGCATTACCATCATTAAGCATTATAAATGGATTTACTCCATCAGGGATCTCTAGAATACAGCATTTGATGGTTTTGTTAAAGGTCTGCAAATTCATTGACCATCAAGAGGCAGCATCTGTGCCATCTCCCTTTAAAACTGGGTGGTCCTTTGAGGCTATCCAGAGGAACAGAACACTGGGGAAACTCCATGTGTCTCCCAAGGCTAGGTTAGAACAGGTCTGCATCTTCTGCCGGTTTCTGCTGGGATACTCTCTGGGAGTGTGACAGTGCCATGAAAGAAGCCCAGGGATTTTGAGGCCACCATGCAGAAAGATTGTCTATGGGAAGTAAGAGATGTCCAAGGCATCCCAGTTCTTCCCACTCAGACATAGACACAGAACAAAGAAGCCTTTGAGATCTCCCAGTCCCAGCCACCAGGTGACTGCAACTGCATGGCAAAAATCTGAGTGAGGACTGCCTAGCAGTCAACTCCCAGATATAGGGCAAATTCAGCAATTTCTAGTGTTTTCAGTCACTGTTTTCCCATTATTTGTTATATATCAATAAATAACCATATTGCAGCAATTCTGCACAGGTGACTCTGCATCCACCCCAGTGGAAGGAGACAGCCAAAGATGGCAGAAAGTGGAGGGCTCTGGCCTTACCCGCTTTAAGTCAAACAGAACGGCTCACTTTTATAGATTGAAATTCTATGTACCTTTTTATATAGGCAAAAAACTTTATAGCTAAAAAGTAATGTTTGAAACCACTGAACTAGATGATGTCTCAAATGCCTTCTAGAGCTACAGTTTCATAAAAGAAGTTATGTTAAAAATATTATCTACTGCTAGCCATACACACTGATCAAGTGCTTTATATACGCTGAATCGTTAAATCCTTATCATGTGCCATCAACCTAATATCAACGAAATGTCAAACAGGAGAGTCAGGATTCAAACCTGGGCAGTGTGGCCTTAGAACCCACACTCCTAATTAGAACACAAGAGCTAAACTAAGCTACTTTGCTTAACAAGAAATAAGGTTCATGCTTCTCAAGGATATCTGTGAATGAGGGCCAGGTCTACTTGTAAGTTAAATGTCAGCTACATGGCACAATTGGCTTTTAAAATATTGCCCAACCCAAATTACTGTCCCCAAAGCTACATCCTGTAGGGTAAACACATTGCAGGATATTACCCCTTGGAAGAGGTCATTCATTAGGTTATTTTCATAAATTAATTACTTTAGTGGACAAACATCTGTAGGCACTTCAATTTAAAAAAAAAGGCAGACAAGGTTTACTTGTGGGAAATGCTAGGAAAATATTTTCTCTGAGCAAGCTATAAAACCCCAATAGGCTATTTTTGTATATACTTGAAGAGAGGATACTTCTTTGGTGTAGAAGAACTAGATGATAAGGAAATCTAGGACTAATAGAATTAAAGAGTTCTTTGAACAAAATTTCCTTCTGCATTGTTTTCAAAAGATTGGACTTCCTGGACGAAGAATCAATAATACAAATATTATTGATGTTAGTGATATCTGTTGAGTTTCCACCATATTCTATAATTTTAAATATATGATCTTTAGTCTTTACAGTCACCCCATGATATGGGCATTAGTATTTGCATTATGCCCAAGAGGAAACTGAGGCTCTAAAAAGTTAAACCTTTGTCCAGGCTACAGAGCTAATAAATGGTGAAGACAGCACTTAAATTCAAGCTTCAATGACTAATTTCAAATTTTGCTCTTTCCTTAAAGACACCAAGTGTGAGATTTTTCTCTATTTAATTATACAAATGAGGCCCATGTGTATGCCAAACACCCAACTCTCGTATATCTTCTTACAAAAGGGCACAAAAGAATTACATGAAAAAGAACATTAAGACATTCTTTGCAAACTGGAAGTGCTAACATATAATCTGTGAGAAAACATGAATCTGAGAGAAAAAAAAATCAAGCCAACCACTGAAGCCTCCCATGTTGGTTGAGACAGCAGTAAATCTAGAGAAATCTAGGATCAAAACCAAGGGGGAAGAAAGAGGGATTCATGGAACATAATAGGTGGGTTTATACTCCATGAAAGAACTGTATGTGGTTTCCAAAATACTATGGGAAATGTTGTCACTTTTACTTATGGCCTCATATGACAGCTTGGCTGTGATTTGATGTCTAGACACCTCTAAAGCATCTCACTGCTTATTTATTGAGGTGACATAAATTGTAGGTTTACACATGACTGAAAGTAGCTCACATCCCTACCCAGGGCTTTCAGACCTTCAAAACCTGGCCATAATTATGATGGCCACTTCATGACCAAGAGAAACACTTCATGACCATTCTAGACATGGCTACAAGTTCTAAAGAACCCAATGACCTTCTCTAGTGGCTGATAAATCTTAAGTGGACGCAGCAAGGGCCAGAACGCTTATTTCTAGATTTTTCTGTAGTGTCTATGAGAACAGATGTATTAGTATTGACCATATTTTTGATCTTTAATTTTTATTTTTCAATATTTTAAAACTTACATAAAAGTTGCAAGAATGTTACAGAAAACTTCATATATCCTTTCACCAATTAACATTTTGTCACATTTTTTAACACATTCTCCTTCTCTGTCTCTTCTAAGTATGTGTGGGTATAATCACATACATCTATATCTATATCTATACACACACATACATCTGTATTTATATATTTTATATCTATAATTATATTTTTCTTAAATCAATGCAGTTGCCTCTCTTTATCCCTTTAAACATCACAGTATTTTTCTTAGAAACAAGTACATTCTATTACGTAAACTCAGTAAAGTTACTAAATCAGAAACTTCAACAGTGACACTCGATGTTAATCTACTTCTGTATCACAAATATTTCATTTGTCCCAATAATGCAATAATGTTCTTCTTAGCATTTTTTCCATTATAAGATCTAATTCAGGATTGTGTTTTGCTTTTAGATGCCATGCCTCTTCAGTCTCTTCCACTCAGGAAAAAGTTACTCAGATTTTTTTTTTTTTTTTTTTAATGACATTGTCATTAAAAAAAAAAAAATGGGCTCATTTCTAAAAAAAAGTAATTTGTCCCTCATTTTGACTTTGTTCTAGTGTTTTCTGATGATATGATTACAGTTAATCATTTGTTACCAGAGTACTATGCAGGTATTCTCAGTATATCATGTGCAGAGGCTCACAGTGTTCAGTTGTCCCCATTGATAATGATACCTGGGTCAAGATGTTGTTGGGTTTCTTCACAGGGTAGATGATGTTTAACTCATGCAATAAAATACATGGTCTATGAAGAGATACTTTAGTAGTGCTGATTTTTTAGTACAAGATTAAAGGTCAGACCACCTCCTCACAATACACACATCAGTTGCTTACAGGTCTCTGCCGAGAAGCTTCCACATTCTACTATTGATAAGAGGGAAGCATGATGAGCTTCATGGATAAAATATTGGGCATCACTTGATAGAGGAAAAAAGTGACAATAAAATATATTTTATACTTTCTTTCTGGACAAGTGGACATAGACCCATTTTTCTCAACTCTTCCTCATTAAGCACAACTATAAACTCTGAGAGAAGTGCAATCAAATAACTTTAAAAGGTCATAAAAGAAAGTGATCTGCTTTGGGAACTGAGGACTAGGGGAAAAGCTAAAGGGTAGACCACTTATGTCCTCCTATCCAACAGAAGGTGACCCAGACTCCATATTTCTAGACTCATAACCTAGCAACAAAAGACATTCCAGGTAGGTTTATTCTTTCTTCCTGTAGGAATCCCTCTGACAACATCAAGTGAGACTAACATCTGTCAAGGGAGACCTACTGGGAGTCCCATGAGAAATAAGCAATCAGGAAAAGGACTCTTTTACCTTGCTGGTCCTGAGATTCTTCTTTTCCCTTGAGAGATACTGAGATGGGCAGGGGAGGCCAAACCAGCAAGGTCTCTCTCAAGGGAAAAGAGCTGCATCAAGAGTTTGGTCCAGGAAGCCTCTTTGTCAACACGTGTCTAAGCTTTTTATTCCTCATCCAGGGACACTGAGGAAGGTGGGACCCAGCAACAGCAAGGAGCCTGGCGCCTTTGTCCCTGAACCTCTTTGAGCTTCTTTGTGCCTACAGGCCCATGACTTTTCTATTTCTTTGCTCCATGACCTAGAAAAATCGGGGTTTGAGGAAAAATAGGAAGACCTCATCATGGCGCTCCCCACCAAGCAGCCTTACCTGGGAAAACTGCTCTTCTCTTCTGTAGGGTAGCACCATCAGGAACTAATGGGAGCCCGAGCAGTAACTTATAAACAAATCCTGCAAAATTAGCTCGGCAAAGACTCCAGAAATTAAACTGTCATTGGAATGGCAGTCCACAAAAGTAGGCCAACACGCACATGCCAAATTTTAACTGTGTCTACCTCCTGCTAAAACATATATATATATATATATATATATATATATATATATATATATATATCCCATTACCTCCCAACATAATAAACAAAATTTCAAGCATAAAAGTGAAAATCACCTGCCATACTAAGAACCAAGAAAATCAACTTGATTGAGAAAAGATAACCAACTGATGCCAATACTGTGACAAATCAGATGTTGGAATTATTTGACCAAGGTTTTAAAGAAGCCATCATAAAAATGACTCAACACTTAATTATATGTTCTCTTGTACAAATGAAAAATTTCACACTTTCATCAGGGAAATAAGGTTATAAAAAAGAACCCAATGAAAAAATCTAGATTAAAATTACAGTGATAACATCAAAAATACTGGCTCAATAGTAGAGATGACAGAGATAAGAATCTGTAAACTAGAAGACATATCAGTAGAACTTACCTAATGTAAAAACAGACAACAGACTAAAAGAAAATGAGCAGAGCTTCACTAACCTGTAATAATGAAAGATTCAATATTTGTATTATAGGAATCCCAGAAGGAGATGAGAGATTGAAGGTAAATGGTATTAGAAGAAATAATAGCTGGATGTTTTCCAAATTTAACAGACACAATCCTATAGACTAAAGAAGTTGAGCTAATCTCCAAAAGGATAAATCCAAACAAACATGTCAAGACATATCACAATTGAACTTCTGAAAACCAATAAGCAAATATCTTGAAAGCAAAGAGAAATGATGTGACCTGTAGGAAATATCAATTTATTTGACAGTATATTTCTCATTGAAACCATGTAGGCTAGCAAAACGACACTTACCAAGTTCTGAAAGAAGATAACTGCTCACTGTAAGTTCTATATCCAATTTAATTACTCTTCAGTGATAACAGAGACATGGAAGCTTTCTAAGATTAATAATAATAACAATAATAATAATAATAATGTATTGTTAGTATATCTCTGAAAGATAGCTCTTTAAACAGAAAGGATATGACAAAAGAAGAACTCTTGGAGCATCAGGAAATAAGAAAAACAAAGTAGACATATGGGTGCATAAAATAGTCTATCATTTTTCTTTGAAGTTTCAGAAACCCTATTTGATGACTGAGACAAAATTATAATACCATGTGACACCCAAGATAATGACATTTAAAGTGGAGAAGAGAAAGGGATCTAAATGGAAGATTTCTAAGTTTCACACAAAGTAATAAAATGTAGAATTTGGTAGACTATTAAAAATCATGTACATATATTTAATACCCAGAACAACTATTATGAAAAATATACAGATCCACTCACAAAAACTATAAATAAATCAAGATGTAATCCTAAAAAAATGTTCAAGTAACCAAAAGGAAGACATGAAAGAAACAAAAGTTCAAGTACCAGAGAAAACAATAGAAATACATAATAAAATGGCAAAACAAAGCACTAATATATCAATTACCTAAAGTTCAAATGGTCTAAATATGCCAATCAAAAGACATAGCTTAGTAAAATGACTAAAAATTATGACCCACTTATACGCTTCTTAAAAAATGGAAACTCACTTCGAATTCAACTTTTAGGTTGAAAATATAAAAGATGTAAAAAGATATACCATGTAAATTAAAAAAAAAAAAAACGGCAAGAGTGGCTATATTAAAATAGACTTCAGAGCAAAGACAATTACCAGACACACAGAAAAATGTTACAATAATGAGAGAGAGAGAGAGAGAGAGAGAGAGAGAGAGAGAGAGAGAGAGAAAAGGATCAATCAATGAGGAAACAGCATGGTTTTAAATATATATGCACCAAAACACAGAACCTCAGAATATATAAAACAAATACCAAAGGAGCTGAAAAGAGTAACAGACAAATCCAATTGCAGATGAAGAGTCCCATATTTCCTGTTCAGTGTTAAACAACTAGACAGAATTCAACAGTAATATAAAAAATATGAACAATACAGTCAACCACAAATATCTAATTGTCATATATAGAACACTTCACCCAGTAAGAAAAAGATACACATTTTCCCCCAAGTACTCATAGAACATTCACCATAATAGAACATGCTTTTTATAAACATACTTCATCAAATTTGAAAGAAATAAAATCATGAAGAATGCTCTAGAATAGAAATCAAATGAATTCTACACTCTGAAATGAAATCAAACAGAAAAATTAATAACAGAAAGTAAACAGGAAAAATCTTTGTTTAGAAATTAAATAATACACTTGTAAATATTTCATGAGTTAAAGAAGATTCTCAAAATAAAAAATAAAATATAATGGAAGTGAATAAAAGCAAATATGACATCAAAATTTGTGGGATGCAGCTAAAGCCCAGCTCAGAGGGATATTTATATGATTAAATGACTACATCAAAATGAGAAAAGTTGTCAGAATAATACTCTGAGTTGCTACCTCAAGAAATGGGAAAAAGAAGAACAGAATAAACCCAAAACAAACAGAAGAAATATTAAGAGCAGAACTCAAATAAAATGAAAATAGAGATATATAGGGAAAAAAAATCAATGAAAGAAAAAGGTGGATCTTAAAAGTATATAAAATAGACTCATCACAAAACTCATAGAGAAAAAACACACCAAATCACCAATATCAATATTTTAAACTATTACTATAGATTCTGCAGTCATTAAAACATAGGTGAACAGAACCAACCAAAAACTTTATATTCATAAATACACCAACTGAAAAAAAAAAAAACCCACAAATTTCCTGAAAGCCATAGACTACCTAAACTCAATCAAGATTGAGAAAAGAAAACGAACTGATGCCAATACTGAGACAAATCAGACAAGTTGGGCACGGTGGATCACACTTACATTCCTATAACTTTGGGAGGCCAAGGTGGGTGGATCACGAGGTCAGAAATTTGAGACCAGCCTGGCCAACACAGTGAAACCCCATCTACTAGAAATATGAACCGTTAGCTGGGAGCGGTGGTGGACACCTGTAATCCCAGCCACTAGGGAGGCTGAGTCAGGAGAATCACTTGAAGCTGGGAGGTAGAGGTGTCAGTGAGCTGAGACTGCACCACTGCACTCCAGCCTGGTGACAGAGCTAGACTCCATCTCAAAACAAAAGATTAAGTAGACAAACTGAACAGTTTTATAACTATCAAATACATTAAATTTGCAATTAAAAACTGAAAAAAAGTAAACTTTAGGCACAGATGGCTTCATGGGAGAATTCCACCATACATATAAATAAGAATTAATACCAATTTTGCCTGTTTTAGAAAATAGAGGACAGGGAAGCACTCCCCCACTCATTTATACAAGCTAGAATTACTCTGATACTAAAACCCAGCAAAGACAGTACATAAAACTATAACCACAGACCAGTATCTCTTATTAGTTTAGATGAAAAATTCTCAACAAATATTTGCAAATTAAATCAAACAATATATAAAAAGAATTATATACCATGACTATGTGGGATTCATTCTAGGTATGCGAGGTTGATTCAACATTAAAAAATCAATCAATACAATCTACCATATCAACAAGCCACAGAAGAAAAACTGTATGATTCCACTGTCACTCCTTGGTACCTGGGTCCTTGCCAAGTAGAACAGGGCAACTCAAGAGACTTGCTGAAAAATGGCGTGTTCTCTTATATATGTAGTAGAATCTGTGAAATGCTGCTTCTCCTTCAAGCACTTACAGATACTCACTATGTACTAAGCACTGTATCTGGTATTTCAGGTTTTAACTTATTTAATTCTTCCTATCATCTTCCCAAATGAAGAAAACAATGCAAAGAGAAGAAGATGATTTGCCTAAGGTCATACAGCTGTTGTGCAGAGGAACTGGTGTCCAACTCCAACTGCCATAACAAGAATCAGAAGCTAACACATCATCTGGTAGATTGAAAAGCTGAAAGGACATGTTGAGTTTAAGAGGCCTCCTTCACCTTGTCAATGAGAGGTGGAAGCAAAGTCCCATGGCTTCCTCTTTGGGAGCTCAGGGAAATGCCATACACACAGAATGAACAAATATTTTATGCAAATTACAAACCAGAGAAACTAACTTTGAAAGGCCAATGTCCTAATAATCTCACTATATATAGCCCAATTGAAATCATTTTCTTTAATATTATGCAAATAGAACTCTAAGAACAAGATAAATTAAAAAGTACAAAATAATCCATCCACCGAGAGCTCCAACAGACAGCTAACAAACCATTCCTCTCCATATTTATTTCTACTTCTGATTTACCTGAATACACCATTTTTATAGAATTATTTACTCATTTGATACATTTTAAATGAATATGTAACATAAGCAAAAATTTGCTGGACTAAGGGAATTTAGTGAAAAGCAAAAATAGGCAACCTCTACCCTCATGAAGCTTAGAGAGTGATAAGTAAATTTTTATTATTATAGAAATGTTTTTATTTGTCTACATAATTAACTTTGAACCACCGAAACATATTTCATTCAGGTAAAAAATTTTCTTACTTATTTGTAATGTAAAATATTTTAATTACTTTCTGATTTTTTCTATTTTAGATAACACAAATTTTTGTTTCTCTTTTGTTTTAGATTATTTATTTATCTTAAACTCCAAGGAATAAGGCTATGGAATTTCAACACTGTAAGTATCTTTATAGCATTTACACATATTGCCAATTTTATTTCTGAAATACTTGTTCATATTTTACACAGCCACCAGGAAGATACAATGAGTCTTATCATATCTGTAGCAACTCTTGGTATTATTGAAATTTTTGAAAACTTTTTTAACAGGACCTTTTCAAACATAAACAAAAATAGATCACCTAATAGATCCTCATGTCTAAGACATTCAATTTCAATAATAATTAATAGCAGTTTTTGAACTATTTCTTTTATATGAGGGGCACTAAAAGAATACCCTTTTTCCCACTCAAATCACAATAATTATGCCACAAGAAGTGATATTTCAATATTACAGTTTCAGGCTAACACAAGTGTGGCCATTTACTCAACAAACCAGTTTCCAGTTAGAGAACATCACATGGAGAACATTTGAATTTCATCCTGTTCTGGATGAATCTGAAATGGTGCTTTGCTTATGTATGCCCTGGAGGAGGTTTAAAGGAGAATAATGTGTGCCTCTTCAGTTCATATATTTCAGACTGTTCTTGTGTGTCACTTGTATTTTGCCCTAAAGCCTATATATTTAGTGCTATAACTTTATTTTTAAGTGAAGTTTAAGTGTAAGACGCCTATGTTACCCCAAAGGTAAAAAACACTGAGAAATAAAATGGTTCAGAAAAAAGAAAAATAACGAATTTGTATTATATTATCTTTTATGTATAAGCTTTGTATATTAAATTTCAATTGACAGTTTATCAGTTATCTAAACTTTTTTTTTTAAATTCAATTGATACTTTCTGTTATAATTGTATAAATGTTTGATAATCTTTAGTTAGAATGGATTTCAACATATTTTTGTCAGATTTTCACCTGTGAATATTATAGTGTATATACATATTTTAATTAATAATATAGAGTATGTAATGTTATGCTCCATTTAATATATGGTATATATTATACATTAATGAATGTTATGTCATATATATATTATTCATAATATGCTCTTGTGTGCTGCCTGTATTTTTGTCCTAAAGATTGTATAAGCTTTGCTATAACTTCAAGTAAAGTTTAAATTCAAGAAAGCTGTGACCTCAATATATGAATATATGAAGAACATATATCCATACTATATAATAGCTAATAATCAATTTATGACATTGTATAGTGAGCAATACCATATATACACACAAAATGATTCATGCTACTGTGCATACATATCTTCTTCTTAAAGAAACTGACTATATCATAGGAACATTATACAGCAAGCTACATAGTCACCTGAACCACCAATCTTACAGATCGACGTCAAGTCTGCCATGGCTTTACAATGCAGGGTGAAAGAGCCAATGTTTTAAAATTAACAGATCTGGGTCCAAATCCTGACACTGCCTCCTATTAGCTGGTCAGTACTTGTGTGTGATTTAAATTCATTTTCAGAGCTACACTTGTAAAATGGGAATAACAACATGTGTATCCCAAGGATACTGTGGATACTAAATTAGATGATGTAAAGTGATTTCAACAAATGGTGGTATCAGTGGAGGGGGAGTAAGAGGAAGAAGAAGAAAGGTATAACATTTTCCAGTTCATAACCAATTTTTTAATGAAAAAGAGCAGAAGATACTTTTCTTCTGATGTGTGTATTTGGGTTATGCTGTGAAATATATTTCTTAAGGTGGACCACAGGCAAATACGTTTTAAAATATATATCCATGAAGGCACTTTGATACTGTGAGGATGGTAGATAGACTTCCCTCACAGTGGCTATTAAATGAGTTTAACCAGGTAAAGTATTCAAAGCAACACCTGCACAGGGCAAACAACCAAAAAGAGTTAAATAAGTATTACTACTTGTTGTGGACAGTGTTGGTATTAGTGATATCTATCACCCTGCCACCATCTATGTGAAAAGTATCATTTGATACACACTCTATGTAGTAGTGCCTTCTTCCAAAAACAAACAAACAGACAAAAAAACCCAAAAACTCTTCTAGATCAGTGGTTTCCAGAATGTAGAACAAAAAGTGAGAAGGAAAGTCTGAAATAAGACAATCAACTTTTTATCTGGCCAAGGACACTGTCTTAGTCTGCTTAATGTTGTAATAACAGACTATTTGAGGCAGGATAATTCATAGAGAAAAGAGCCCTCCACTGTGAGGAAATTCATGATCTCTTCACAGTACAAAATACAGTTATTCCATCTTAATAGTCTCCAAAGTCTTAACATGGTCTAGCACCAACTCAAAGGGCCCAAAGTCCAGGTGTGGGCATGTGAAATAAAAGATAAGTTATCTAGTTCCAAAATATGATAATGAGACAGGCATAGGGTAAACATTCCCATTTCAAAAGGGAAAGACAGGAATAAAGAAAGGAGCAACTGGAACGAAGTTAGTCCAAAACCCAGCAGGGAAAACATAAGCTCTTTAAGCTCCAGAATAACCTTTCATTCCATGTGCCAACTTCTGGACACACTGTTACAAGTGTGGGCCTCCTAAGCATCACCTATGGCTTTGCTGCATGCAGCCCACATGGCTGCTTTTAAGGATTGGCGTTGTACACTGGAGCCTGTGGTTTTCTCAGGCTGACGTTACAGGCTGCCATAAACTCTTCAATTCTGGGGTTGTGAGGGTGGCTTTGGCTTCAGCCTCACATATCTACTCAACATTGCTTTAGTGAGGGCTCTCTGGGGTGGCTCTGCCCCCTGCCACAAGTCTCTGCCTGGGGCCCCAATCTTTTGGATCATTCTTTGAAATCTGAATGGAGGTGCTATGTCTCTTGAATTCTGCACATGAGCAGAATTAGCACCACTTGACAGAATGGAAATAAGGCCTACACTTGTGCCCTCTGGAGCAGTGGCCTGAGTCACATTTGGGATCACTGGAGCCAAAACTGAAGTGTCTTGCATGTGAGTTGGATGTGAGGAGCAGCAACTAGAGGTGTCCCTGGGCAGCAAGTTCATGGAGCACATTCCAAACCTGTCCCCTGAAACCATTTTGTTCTCCTAGGTCTCTGGGCCTGTTTCCCACTGTCCTGATGCACAACATCCTTTTAACCATGCTAATGTCTAGCAACTTGTTGCTGGGCCACACCCACCCTCAGCATTTGCTTCAGAACAGGCCTTTTTACTATTTATGTGGTCAGTCTGCGTATTTTCCAAATTTTCACACTCTACTTTCCTTTTAATTATAAACTTGGTCTTCAAATTACTCTTTTGATCCTGAGTCTCAACTTAAGCAGCCAAAAGTAACCACGCAGTTCCTTCTGTATTTTGCTTAGAAATCTCTTCTGCCAGAAATCCTAGTTCAACACTCTTACGTTCTGCCTTCCATAAAGCCCTAGGACACGGAGGCAACAGTTCCAAGCTCTTCACAACTGTATTTTAGTTCAAATCCCAATAAAACACTCCTTATTTTTATCTGAGACTTCATCAGAATGGTCTTCACTGCCTGTATTTCTATCAACATTTCAGTCACCACCACTGAAACAATCTCAAAGGTGCTCCAAATGTTCCCTAGTATTCTGTTCTTCTAAGTCCTCACAAGAATCTAAGCTTTTTCCAGTCTGTCACTTTAAACTCTAAATCTCAGCAATTATCCAATTTCAGAGCTACTCCTACATTTTCATGTATAGCATCAACCCCACTTTTCAGTATCTATTTTCTATCTTAGTCTGTTTGGTGTTACCGTAGAATACCAGAGCCTGCGTAAGTTATTTTAAAAACAGCCTTATTTGTCTTACATTTCTGGTGGCTGGGAAGTCCCAGAAGCATGGTGCCAACATCTGCTCTGCTTCTGGTGAGGGTCTTGTGCTGCATCAACATGGCAGAGAAGTGAAAGAAGCAGGTGCATGCAGAGACCAAACTCGTGAGGCAGCCTTGCTGTATAGCACCCCACTTTTTCTTGTAAATAATCCAGTCCAGCAAAGCAAGAATTCACTCTCTCCCCCAGTGACTGCATTAATCTCTTCATGAGAGAGAACCCCTTATGACCCAATTACCTCTCAAAGGTATTATCTCCTAACACTGCCACACTGGGGACCAAGCCTCAGCATGAGTTTTGGTGAGGCCAAATCACATTCAAATCATAGCAGAAATAGAAACAAATAAAATAGTCTTCCTACCTTTTATCACCATCATCACTGTTATAATTATCATCAATTCTTAGGAAGCAAGAACACTTAAATATAAATAAAACAAGGGGAAATAGAGGTAACCCAAAAAAGTATACAAAACTCATGATATTTTACTTGTTTTTCTATTTTTAGGGCAAAATAAAATATATTCTAAGATCAGAGTCAGTTCAAGAAGCAGCATTTAAAATCCATATTCTTATCTCATTCTTTGATTCTTTGGAGAACTTTAAAGTTCATCTCAACTTCTATAAGGCGTGGTACCTATTTCTGGAGGATTTTTTAAAATCACATTTACTATATTTGTTTATATATGTGCACTTACACATTCATTTATGTCTTAACAAGTTAAAGGCACCTTAAGGTACAGCTTCTGTCAGCTACAGAAGCTGGGAAAAAAAGATAAAAATTTAATTGCTGGGAAAAAGATAAAAATTTAAATACTTCAACTTTTCAGCTTGACTCTTAAATGTGACCAGAGTTTTGAACATGAATTAATAACCTGTGCCATTGACTTCCATGCAGTGGCATCAGTGATTCTCTTGGTTTGTTCCAGAGGACAAGTGATATAAATATTTTCTATAGTCTCTGTAAAAGCAAAACTTAAAACAGCAGAAAGGCTCTCTGGGAAAACAAGGAATACTGCCACATCTATTGGAAGAATCAGAAATTCCTGAACTCTCTTAAGTACTTTCTGATATTTTGGGAAGATTTAACGTTTATCTTGCCTTTGAGTTTGAATTTAAATCTTCTGTGTTTAAATTTCTAGAAATAAATTTATCCAACTTATTTGAAAAGGAAAATGTATGTGTAACTTGAACGGCACAATAAAGCTATTATGAACAGATCTCTTTCACAGAAACTTAGGGACTTGTGGTATTAGAACTGATGAGGACCCTCAACCTGTTTACACTGCATACTTCTCCAACTTGATGAATCTAATTGATATGAACATGTACTTTGAGTAGGTGAGTTGAAAAACTCCTTAAGGAACATTTCACTGATAAGTTCTAATTCTCTTGAGAGTGTATACAGTAAAGACAGTTAACTTAAATAAAGGCATATTAGTTACTGACTGCTGTGTAACAAATTGCCCCAACACTCAGTGACTCAAATCAACAAGAACTTATCTTCTCTTGTTTTCTGTAGATTAGAAATCTGGACACATCTTAGTTGGGTTCTCTGGTTCAGAGTCTCTTGTATGGCTATAGTCAAGGTGTCAGTGAGGTCTAAGTTTCATTTCATGGAACAAATGGGGAAAGATTCACTTGCAAGCTCACCAATGTGGATATTGGCAGGATATAGTTTTCCACACCTACTGAAATAAGGGACTCAGTTCCTTGCCATATGGGTCCCTCCATAGGGCAATTCACAACCTAGCAGCTAACTTCTTTCAAACCAAGCCAGAAAGAGTATGTGAGAAGGAACCAAAGACAGACACCACAGTCTTTTTGTATCCTCATTTTAGAAAGGAGCATTCTATCACCTTTGTCTATTTCATTTGTTAAGAATGAGTCACTAGCTTTGACAGATACACAAAAAGAAGGGAGTGCACATGGGCATGGATCCCAGGAGGTGAGGAACACTCAAGACCATTTGAAAGGCTAAATCAGAAAAGGAGTTTAACAGGAAATTATGCACACATACTAATACCAGGCATATTTTATTTTGTTTTATTTACTATTGCATTCCAGTTCTAAGAACTGTGCCTGTCATATAATTGAATAAAGGAATGCACAGAGGATGTACCAAGCCATATCCCCTGTCTGGGCCTCCCTTTCTTTGATGATCTTCACAATTAGGGGTTTGGAGTGATATAATTTCTACTCTATGGTTCTTACAGACTGAGCATTGGAAAAAATGTATTCTTACACTTTATGGGTATTGACACATATTCTACTCACAGTGTATTGATACTATCCAGTGTAAATTAATCCCCACAGTATGAAGGAATGAATTTTTAGAAGATAGTCACAACAGAAAGTTGGAAATAAAAAAAATATTACTACTGGCACAAGTGAACAATTAGAAAGTGGCAGAGCCTCCACTTCTCTCATTTCTTCTCCAGCCTCCTTGAAGAGTATATTCTCTCCAACAAGACCTGACAAAGTCCACCAAAAAGCAAACCCACAAATGTTCGGAAATTGGAAATACAGATTGCTTCACTCTCACTAAAATGTTCCTTATCATAAGTCTTTATTTTATATTTACAGATTGTTTCTTTAGAAGGTACTTTCTCAGTTGTGACAACTATTAAAAATTATTCTAGAAATTATAGAATCAGATATTTGAATCTTTGCATCAAAAAGTTGAAGCTAAATGTTTTTTTAAAAAGCATATTCAATTATATTACTCTCACTAGAATATTAATAGCACTTTCAATAGTAACACATTAGTATAAGCACATTTTTTCATATGACAAATCATGTAGAATGTGTTTTCTCTTTAGTTGACAATTTTAATGTCCATTTTTGCATGTTTTATAATACTAAATATAGTATTCCATATATAATACATATAATATATATTATATGACATCTAGACATAGATACAGATACATAAGCATATCTATCAATATCTATGTCTCATCTGGAATAATAAAACCAACTGGCCTAACTGGATTTCTTGCTGTTGCTTTTACCCCCACAACTCCATCTCCTTCCTCAAATCACAGATTTAACTGAGATCATATTGTTTCCCTCATTACAATCACCATATGGCTTTCTGCTGCACTTTTAAGAAAACTCAAACTCTTCTCCAGGCCCAAGATAGACTGGCCTTTGTCTATCTCTGAGTTTGTGACCTGTGCCCCCACCTCCTATTCACCTTCTACTGTCAATCACACTGGCTTCTTTCACATGCCAGGCCTTGAGGGCTCTGCACCTCTCTTGCTTTCTGTTCCTTCCAACAATCCATTCTTTACCCAGATCAGTAAGCCTGGCTTCTTTTTACTCACATGTCAACTCAAATGTCATGTTCAAAAAGAGGCCTGGCCTTCCAATCCAAAGTATCCTTTGACATCACATCACCTTATTTTATTTTCCTCACAGCACCTATGGCTATCTCTTTATTTATTTACTGGTTTATCACTGTTTTGGGAACTCAAATATTATCCTCCATATGAGCAGAAACCCTCTCCCTCATGTCCAAGGTTGCACCCTCAGTATTTACAATGCTACTTGGCGTAAAGTAGTCATTCAATGAATATCTACTGGGTGAATGGATGACTCATTGGATATGCTAAAAAGAGACTCATTATTCACCTCCTTGTTGCTTCTTTCCTTATTTGCAAAATAGGAATTCCAGAAAGATCTATTGCTTAGAATTGTTAGGGGTATTGAACGAGATCAGTAATTTGAAGTAGCAGGGGAAAAAAATGTTAGCTCTTTCCTTTCTCTCCCCAAGGAATGTGAAATTTATTTAATGTCATTTATTTTTAAAATTCTCCAAATGACACAACACAGCACATGAATCCTCAGAATCAGAAGAAGCACATCCTGAATCTTTCCCTAGAACATATCGGAGAGCTCCTTGCTTAACCTCACACTAGTAAAGGCAGCTCATTCTCTCACTTTCCCCACTTAAACTTTTTCTTTAAAAACTTTTATCTCTAGATCAACTTTCTTCCAGGAAAGAGCCGAGTCACCCAAATTTGCTACAGAGGGTCTTTCGCAATTGGGCTCACAGCTGACCTATACACAGCATTGCCTCCTTTATATCTTCTAGCCTCTTATACCACTTGCTTCTTTACAAATCCATGGGTGCTTTATAACTCCCTCTTTAAGGACATGCCTCCTGGCATTGTCTCCCTTCAAAAACTACATCTCACATTGACTTGCCACATACTTTCCCTGGGTTCTCTAGAGTTAAACTGCTAGTACCTTAATGGGACATGGGGACCTACGTATCAATTTTTCCTCCCATCTGCAGCTACAGTGAGGTAGGTACTTTTCTTCAGCTTATGTGAGTTTATTTGGAAGCAATCAAGTGGCAGATTCTTTGTCTAGAGCAGGGTTAGTGTCTATGGCATTGAGACGAATGTAATCAAATTTAAAGGGTTTATGGGATCTGACTTGCCTGTCATGGTGTGAAATACTAATTTCTAATTAGCAAAATGTTTTGACCTCCGAAGTGCATTCACACCTTCTATGCTTTCTGCAGCACACAGCAGGCAGTTTGCATTGCTGAGGATAGATGCCCAGCTACACTGAGAATATCTCCTCCATGTTATCTAAGAAACTTACATAGCCAGTATGTATATTTAATATCTATATTAATAAGCAAGAGTGCTTTTCCTGAGACAGGATTCCTCCCCCTAATTATTGTAAAATATACTGAGGACTTGGTCACACATAGTGATAAGGTTATTATTAATCCTTAAAACAATCCTGCTACCTAGGTCTTATTTCTCCTTTCTCAACAAAGGAAACGGAGGTCCAGAGAGGCCACATGCTTTTCTTAAGGCCTAATAGCCATTATTAACAAATCTGGAATTCGACTCAAGCTTATCTTACTTGCTGCCTACCATCTGCATCAGATTAAATAATGCATTGAACTTGCTTTGAGAACTATGAAGGCTGATGTATAAAGACTTTATTGGCCAGGTGCAGTGTCTCATGCATATAATCCCAGCACTTTGGGAGGCCAAGGCAGGATCCCAGGAGTTCAAGAATCCACTCAAGTGCAGGAGTTCAAGACCAGCATGGGAAACAGGGAGATCCTGTCTCTACAAACAATTGAAAAATGAGCCAGGAATAGTGGCTCATGCCTGTAGTCCCAGCTACTTGAGAGGATGAGGGAGGAGGATCACTTCAGCGTGGGAGGTTGATGCTGCAATGAGCTGTGAGCCTACCACTGCATTCCAGCCTGGGTGATAGAGCAAGACCCTGCCTCAAAAACAAACAAACAAAACAAAACAAAAACCAAAAAACCCTAAAGACTTTGTATTTAAAATCAAATCCTGTAGCCCAATGGCCTTGCCCATGTTTGCCCACACACTTGCATACTTTCATATGACTCTCCTCTAGGTAGTCATGTTGGACTTAATATATTCTCATTTTAAAATGTCTCCTTTTAAATATATTTTGTTTTTCCATGGGTAAGCACTTATTTCATGAGGATTAGCTGTATGCAGCTTAATTCTCAAAGTGTGGTTCACAACTCATCTCAACAATTTGCTTCAACAGAATCAGAATTTTAGTGGTGGTGGTAGGGTCTGGTAACTTCCATTTCAACATGCATCCCAATGATCTGAATGTACGGCAAACTTTGAAACCCATAGTTGTAAGCCCTACTTAATGTAGCAATACCCACTAGCAATACCCACATTCAAATCTGCAATAGTAATACTCAACAATTTAACTCTGCAAACTCAATGAATTACTACTCCCAAAGTGCAAGCAAATAAATAGATATAATATGTATGAATATTGTATACCATTTTGGTCATTTGCTTTTTAGTTAATATTGCAACATATTGGTGAGGTGGATGTTATGGAGCCGATTCCAGATTCTGATGGTAAATCTCAGAGTGCTTATGTCAATTTTAACATAGTTTTAAACCTAAAGTCCCAATTTAATTCAATTGCTTTGGGGCTAGTTTACATATAACCAAATTTCCCTCTGTAAGTGGGGAGCTTGGTCCCTTCCTTTTTCTATATACCACTTCCCTTAAGACTTCTTTTTCCTGTGATGTTGCTCTAAATCTGCATTTCTACCAGCTAGAACCTGAAGAATACACTGCAGGAGAGAAGGAAGTCCCCAACTCTTCTACCTTGAGGGGGCCTAGCTGAGTTGTGCATGGGTAGTTCTCATTTTTCTCACCTAGGTAGATAACTGTGAGCATTTTTCTTGCTTTCTTTTCTGGTTAGACTCTGTGATGGCTGAGACTGTCTCCCCCACTTCTTCTGCATCTCCCAACAGCTCTGAGAACAAAGTAGTATACACAGGAGACCTTCACTAACTGTTCTTGGCTAATGACTGCATCTGTGTCTGACAAGCATGGTATCCATTGTGCACTGCAAATGAATGAGCTGAGTTTAAATTAAGAATGTCAAGTTGTTCCTGTCATCATATAAGTTGCCACAGTAGCAAAGTAAAAACAAGAGTTAGAGTTAGTTAACTTTTATGTGAATTTAAAAATCTTTACACCTTTTTTTTTTTTTTTTTTTTTTTTTCTGTTACTGATGGGGAGTTAGTTTACATAGCAGTTATGACTGTGAACTATGGAGCCAGACAACCTGGATTTATTCACCACTTATTTATTGCCTATAAACCTTTACCAATAGCATTGTTGGGGACTTCAGGTTTCTCATCTGTAAAATGGGAATAAAAATAGCAGCTACCTAATAAATGAGCTGTGAGAGCTACCTACTAAGTAAGCTGTGAGACAGCATGGTGACTGGCATACAGTGGGTGATTAAAAAGTTAACTATTTTCACTTACTGTTCATCAATATATCTTTAGAAGGTCCTATAGGTTAGACAACAAGCTAGCTCCTTTGCATACATTATCACAGAAATTCTGGCAGGGAAGTATCTGTAGCATGTGCTGTCATCTGGTAGGCATTTTCTGTACAGGTCAACATATGTGCTAACATGGCACACTCTTGGCCTCTCTGCTTGAGAATGGTCTCTGGCTATTGTTAGGTGTAAGTGCTGAGGACATGACCTCCAAGGAGCATCCCTCAAACAGTGAGGCATGAGAGTTGTACATAAGTACACCAGCTTTGTTACCACAACTTTGAGGTTTTTCTAGACATTCCCTATGTCTCATGTCACCAGTGAGATGTAGCTCTAGGTGCCCAGAGTGACAGCCTCTTCACCCCCACACTCTGTCCTGGCCCCTTTCCCTTCCGTGCCTCATTCACCTACTTCCTTACATGTTTGTCAAGATCATTTCCCAAATTCCTGTCTTGGAATCTTCTTTTGGGGAAAAGCAGATAAGACAGTATAAATGTCCCGAGTTTACATATGAGTACACTGAGGTCCAGTGACTTCTGAGCTGGACTTCTGAGGCGGACTTCTGAGGCTACGCTTTTTCCACCTCTGTACTATAATTGTTTTCTGGTTCTCAGCCTATACTCTTGGTACCATAAAGTCATGTTTAGGGTGCTCTGGGGACACTGCATAGGAACCAATTAGAATTAGGGAAGGTGTTACGGAGTGAGTAAAACAAGAGGTAACCCATCAAATATGTGCAGGTGACTGCATGCCTGTGGGGAGGTGGGTCAAGACTGGAATAATAACTAGGTATGTACACAAGAGTGACCTTCGGATACTAAATTGCCTTCACACTCGTTGATAAGTAGGACTCCTGACCCTACTCCAGTTAACCCTATTGTTCTACATTCCCAACCTTTCCCGGGATGGATGCCCATGGCCTGCCCCTGATCCAGTAACTTATAGGTTAATAAGATAGGAGGAGTTATCTTGCTTCAGGACTCTATTTCAGCAAGAGATATTCATTATACTCATTGATTGGCCCCCAGCTCTTACTGATTATTAAATATTTGAAATGTAACCCTCTTGGCAAAAAGAACGAGGACTAGAAAAGATATTTGCTGATTAAATTTCATGCTTTTTTCTCTCCCCTTCCTTTGCAAAATGCTCCAGTCAACTCTCAGCTGAAAAATAAATGTCTACTTGATACGTGGGCCAACATAAATTTTTAATGGCATGAGCAATTACCCGGTGAGTACCATATGACAAGAAGTGATAAAACAGAGCCCAGCGCTTAGTGGGAAAGACTTCCACCTAAGACAGCAGAAACATATGGCTTTTCAACAGGTCAGTGGGTCCCTAGATTTCCCTCCAGTTGGCATGGGAAAGATCTAAGCCTGTAAATTCATGGTTCCTGAGATGTGCTGTCAGCATGAGCTTCAGTGAGCAGAACAAAGAAAAATGCCTATAAGGAAGGCACAGTCACAACAGAGTAACAAGGAGGGCCAAGTTCATGTTTCAAGCTGGGAGAGAGAAGAATGATTATTGGAGCTTTCAAAAGCACCTCTGGTGAAAATTCAAAATAATGCATTCACATTAATAAAGTGACCTTTTTGAATTTGCTCTTCAGGAAGGGCACATTGGATCGTGAATCAGGACAAAGAAAGTACCACTTATAAATGGTCACCAAAGACCCTTTGATACCATGCTTTAGAACAGAAATTGACATGGACCAAGTTATGCTGAATATACACTGGTGTGTGATTTTACTTTTTAACTGGAGATAGCGGATTCATAAGGAGAGATGGAAATTAGCAATACCACGAGAAATGGCTAGAAGAAAGGGTACAAATCATTCAAATGATATTTCAAAAGATATATATTTAAAAGAAACACACAGTAATGTTTCTTTGTGTTGCTCACAGCAAAGAGAAACAACAGGAGAATAAAGACATATACCTCAGAAAGAAACAAGCAAAGTGAGATGCAGCTCCAAAGTCTGGTACTCGATGGAGACTTTGCTCTTGAAAAAGTCATCTATCACAGTTAAATCTGTTACCTCTGGTCACATACTCATGAATGCCTTTTTGAAAATAATTATCTTGGGTAGTAACTGATCTCTACCTATTAATTCTGGAAGCTAGTTTGCAACAGGGTTGAAGAGGTAAGATTTCTTAAGTATACACCAGAATTGGGGAGGGTGAGAGAGGTGTGGTTAGTGCTTCCTTAGTATCTGTGTAAAGAAGACTTTCTGTGCCCTCTTTGTCCTCCCTAGGGGTAAGATTGAGCTTCAAGGTCCTGATGAATGAATGCACACTGGGCAACTGGTTACTTTGCTCTTTTGAATGCATTTTTTTTTTTTTTTTAATTTCCACCAGAGGTGCTTTTGAAAGCTCCAATAACGACTCTTATTTCTAAACTGTTGTTACAGAGCTCTCTGGACAAGGAAAGTTAGTAACAAAGAAAAGATTCAAGTTTTTACCACTCCTTATACTTTCATTTTCAAGCATCAGTTTGATGTCTAACACTCTGCTAGGCCCTGGAAGAGACAGTGCTCTGAAGAACTTCACGGAAGTGGTTAAAAAACATTGTTGACCTAGTAAGATGGAAATTTCCACTGGGGACGTCAAGGAAGAGTCAATTCTTTATATGGCTTCACAACTAAGGTGGAATGTGTCCAGTGGCCAGTGTTCAATTTGGTGGTGGAATATGGCATTTCAGATGATGTGTACAAGACACAGAAATGTCAGAGAGAATGTGACAGATTCAAGACAGTCAGAGAGGTCTTTGAGACAGAAGCATGGGTGTGAGCAGCAGAACCAGGGCAGAGAGGAATGGGGTGAAGGCAGGAGCTGGGAGTGGCCATCTGATGCTGGAAAGAGGGAAAAGTGGTGGGAAGTTTTGACATACAAGAGTAACATGATCTTATCTGTGTTTCAGAGAAAGTAGCAGCAACAGCATTAGTCCCAGCAAGTATTTATTGCACCAGTCACTGTCCTAGTCACTTTTCATGTCATTAACTCTCACAACAATCTTGTGGGTTAGGTCACAATATTAGTCCCATTTTGCAGATAGGGGGAATGAGGCATGGAGAAGGGAAACAAGTTAAGTTGTAGAATCAATAGGTGGAGAAACATGGGATTTAAAGCCCAACAGCCTGCCTCCGCAGCCCATGCTTTATAACATCCTCCATATCACGCCTTCTGAAATAAGTGTCAGCCCACACCTGTGAATACTGATCTACTAACTCCTCTCCAGTTTTCAGAAAGTAGAATTTAGCCAAAGAAAGCAGATTTAACTCAAGAAATTTTCAAAGAATCAATAGCATTTTCTGTTTAAAAATAATCCTATCACCTCCATAGTAGCTACAGATGTTTTTTAAAAAACAAATTTAAATATAGAGCAGAGACCAGTGAAAGAAGGCATTTCAACGGAAGTACCTAAATCTTGAATACACCGTGATAGAAATGCTCACAATACTGGATATGCCTAATAAGATCTTGAAAGTGAAATCTGCAAGGCACCCAGAAAATCTTCAATAGTGTGCAGTAATGTCAGGTAATGAGTATAAAGCAAATCAGTTAGTCTTCTGCTCAAGCCTCCTTTCATTACAGACAATCACCTTGAGTGGTAATGACACTCATTTGTGTAACAATAACAGTGATGAGAAAGTAAAGAGCTATGAGTTCCACCCCTTCTCCCCAGACTCCTGCCATTGTAATCTGCCATTCTTGATTGAATCCTGTAAACTGGCACTTACATCCAAGGTGATCTACACAGTTAACGGAAAAAAAAAAAAAAAAAAAAAAAAAAAAAAAAAAAAAACTTTCAGGAAATATGCACAGGAATCATGTAACTGACTATTTACCAACGTCAATGTTAGCTTCTTATTGAAGCATAAATGATTTCAGGGCAATTTCCAAAAGCCACTTACCTTTCCAATGCGTATCCATCAATGTGTTAAAGCTCGCTTTCAGAGTGTGATTTCAAATCGCAGGCATCAGATTCCCTGCTAAGATAAAGGGGCTGGTATCCTATTCAGTCATTGTGAAGGCTCCCTTACAGCATCACCATACAATAATTCAAGAACACATTTGTTATTGATGAGAAATGCAGACTTCGTTGTATTTTCCCACCACATCCTTTCTGTCTTCCTTGTTCTGAGCTTGTTACTTCTTTCTCACTGTCAGCCTCAGGAAGACTTTCAAGCAGAGCAATTGAAAAGAGTCCCTAAACTTAATAGTTGTGTGTTTGTTGAGAAGTTTGTAAGGAATGCAAACCTATTGGCCAGAGAGCTGTGTTTAAATGTGAGGCTATCTTCAACACACAACAAATCAATACTGTGTATTTAACAATTTACAAAATCATTCCTTTATATATGACTTGTTATTAGTTCTACCTCTACCTGCCTTCCCCCAGGCATGTAATTCCCTATACATCTTTGAAGGAGCAGCTCTTATTTCACTTACCCTGTAAATTCTTCCCAGATTCCCTATTGGTCCCTATTCATGTACCCAGAGTACTGTAATCATGACATCATGGCACACAAAAGTATATGTGAACCCATTTTCCAAGGAGGACACATATGACTTTTTGAGCTTCACAATCAGTCAAATGTAAGAGTTTAAGGAAGACACCACTTTATGCTTACAAAAGGGAAACTAGTTCACTGTAAGAGCTGTGCAAAGATCAGCTAGAACTTGTTTCCAGGAGTGGGAGACTCATTTACGTATGTGTACAACTGAGGGATCAAGGGGTACTTTGCTCATTTCAGCTTTTCTTTTGGTGGGGGGTTACTACTCTCAACTGTAGATTTTTTTTTTTTTTTTTTTTTTTTTGAGAAGCTATTTGTACACATGATGCTACATAAAATGGCAGAAAGAAAGGGGGACTGATCAAAGCATCCCTAAGAATAGTAAGGCCTACCTCAGAGGCCAGGGCATAGGGCAGGGGACTCTGGCTATGGTAATCAGAAAAACGATCTCTTTCAGACTGAAGCCCCCACTGAGGACATGAACACTGTAATTTCAATGGAGGAATGCTATGACAATGCCAGTTATGGAATTGTCTTGCTTAAGCAACAACAGTACATTGGGATGACATACAGCTCAGTGGCTGTGCTATTTTGGTTCTGAAAGTTATAGTAGAAAAGGCAGATAAATTTGACTTTTTATTCTGGCCATAAATGATGACACCAAAAAATCCTTCACTAGGTATCACAGAACTCTATTGAAACTGACCCTGCACAAAGCTGATACCTTAGATTAAAAGATTCTCACTTGGTCTATATCCTCAGAACAAATTTCCTGCAATCACTCAGCTAAATAGGATCAAGGAAACAAAAACTGTCTACACTAATAGGATTTTACTATTATAAGAAATTCTTACCCAGGAAGATAAAGTTACAAATAATTTTATGGTTTGTTGTTGGAACTTCCTGAAAATCCATTTATTTGAATAATCAGTCAGGAAAATAAGTCAGCAGAGGGAAAACAGTTCCTTTTGAGAAAAACTGATCACTCAACTGGGCCAACCCCCAATCAAGGAACAGTTTACTCAAAATGACTTGTTTCAAAATCCCTTTTGCTGTGTTCACCAATGCAAAACTGTAACATCACATGCCTTCACAGTTATGATCAGGTATCCCTCATTGAAGAAAGTGTCTTACTTTAAACCCCCAAATCTTAACGAATATCTGCCCTTGACTTCCTTTTTCTGAGATATTACAAAAACTCTGTAAGGTGGCTGTCTCTTACTCTCTCTCTTTTTTTAGTAACAGCATCTAGCTCTGTTATGTAGGTTGGAGTGCAGCAGTACAGTCATGGCTCATTGCTTTCTTGAACTTCTGGGCTCAAAGGATCCTCCTGCCTCAGCCTCCTGAGTAGCTAGGACTATAAGCATGTGCCATCACAACCATCTGTATTTTTATTTAAAAAAAATTTTGTATAGATGGGGTCTTGCTTTGTTATCCAGGCTGGTCTCAAACTCATGGCCTCAAGTGACCCTGCTGCCTTAGCCTCCCAAAGTGCTAGGAGTACAGGTGTGGGCTACTAGCCTGGGCCTAGTGTTCTCTCGTATTGTAGGAAGCAGTAAATGTGACTTTGTTTTCTCAATAAGATATTTTGGTAGCTTTCTCAGGGACTCAGCAATCAAAACTCCAAATCCCAAGCTATTAACTACTGTGTGCTACTGCTACATTGCCTTTCACAGCCAGATAATGTGAGAGTTAGGTATATACCTAGAAGTGGAACTGCTAAATCATATGCTCAACTTTATGTTTACCCATTTGAGATACATTTTGAGGAAATGCTCTGCATTTATGCTTTGTTCTTGAAAGAGATCTAGTGCAACAAAAACAAAATATTGACGAATCTGGAGACTAAAATAGGAATAAAATATCTTGACTAGGGGCAACGGGATTGGAAAACATTAGCATGACCAAGTTATTCTGGTTTAAATGGAAGCTGTAAATGAGTCGACATAAGGTGAGATCAGAAAGATGAGAGAGTATTGTTATTGTCTTTCTCATTTTGACCAGATTTCCAGAAGTGGTGACTATGTGGCCTCATCTCTCACTACCTTGTTGGGAGTTCCACTCAGTTTCAGTAGACAGGGCCATGCCATCTGCAGGGAGCCTGAAAAAATAGCTACAGTCAACAGTCCTCTCTCTTCAAGCTCATCTAATTCTTCTATGATACTGGCATCACTTACTCTTCCTATTAATCTTCAATCTTCCCCTGCTACTCAAGGGGGATTCTGTATGTTTATCATGAAAGTTAGGGTTCTTTCTAAGCTTCCCGGGAAATGTGAGTGAGAAATTTCTCAAACGGACTAGTTCAATTATATTTCAAAAATATTTAAGTATATAAGCTTCATAACATTCCTATTTACACAATTATGTTAACTCTCTTTGTTTGTTTTATGTTTCTATACAGGAACATCTGAGACTAATTTATAAAGAAAAAAGATTGGACTCATGATTCTGATAGATGAAAAAATCAACACTGGGCCTCTGGCAAGAGCCTCAGGCTGCTTCCACTCATGGCAGAAGGTGAAGAGAAGCCAGTGTGTGCAGAGATCATAGTGAGAAAGGAAGCAAGAGAGAGGGAGAGGGGAATAAGGTGCTAGGCTTTTTAACATCCAGCTCTTTTAGGAACTAACAGAGTAAAAACTCACTCAGCTGTGAGAAGGGCATGAATTTATTCATGAGAGGTTTGCACCCATGTCTCAAACGCCTCCTTTAGGTTCCCCCACCCAACACCACCACTCCAGGAATTAAATTGTAACACAAGGTTTGGAGGGGACAAACATTCAGAATATAGCACTCCCCACTTAAGAATGGGAATTTAATATGGATGTTATAGATCTCCCAGAAAAACAAAGTTATTTAATACAATAAAGAACTATGGCAGGCAAAATAATCTATTCTTCTCAACTCCTCACAAAGACGTCTATGTTCTAATTTTTGGAACCTGTAAATATGTTCCATTACATGGCAAAAGGGACTTTGCAGTTGGAATATGGTCACATACCTTAAAGTAGAGAGATTATCTTGAATTATCTGGGTGACCCAGTACAATCATATGGCCCATACAAAGTGGAAGAGGAAGACAGAAGAATCAAGGAAAGAAATGTATTGACAGAAAAAGAGGCGGAAGAGACTGGATGCTCAGAGAAACTTGACCTGCCATTGCCAGCTTTGAGGATAGAGGAAAGGGGTCACAGGTCAAGGTGTCAGGGTAGCCTCCAGAAGCTAGGGTCCATCCGCTGCTGCCAGCAAACAAACAGGGACCTCAGTTCCATAACCAAAGAGGACTAAATGCTTCCAACAACCCAAATGAGTAGAAATAGATTCTCCCTAAGAAAGAGAAACAAAGAAAGAAACATAGCCCAAGTACCACCTTGATATTAGTCCTGTGAGACCTATGTTGGACTTATAGCCTACAGAACTATAATAGGCTTGTACTGTTTTAAATCACTAAATTGGCAATAATTTTTTTAATAGCAGCAATAGAAAACTAATACAGGAAACATAGCCACAAATCTCATATGCATTATTGTATCAGGGAAGGTATCACTATTCATTTTCAAAGTGTTCTTATGAGGTACATATTTAGCTTGACTTGTCTTTATTTTATATTACTTTTAAAAAAATACAAAATGGAACTCTGGTTCAGGAATGTCAAATGATTTCCTCAAGCAACAAGCAGCAAAGTCAGGGCTCAAACGGGAGCCTTTTGACAATGCCCCACTTTATGAAAAAACTTACGAACGTTTTTTTTCCCAGTTGAAGGGAAGCACTTTAAATCTACTTCCTATATTTTCATTTGAACATAACCAGATCATTCTAGAAGTTTTTGGCTTCCCAAATAAAAAAGGCAGATCATACATTAACTGACTTTCTTTCCTTTCATAATTTTGAGTTGGTGATAACGAATGAGTCCGTGTATAAGAGTCCAGCTCTCCAAACTCATTCATCTTGTTGTATTTTTCATATATATTTTGTCTGAGCCAAAAATACAGATAGAAATGGCATTCAACAGTTTACAAATAATCTGGAGTTTATTAATAAACATGAAGTGATTTGCTTGAATGTCTAGAATGCAAACAAGTATTTATGGGCATTTGGGCTCTCTAATGTACATGTTGGTGGAACCATATTATGTTTGTGGAACCATATTGATAATTATAATTATTAATCTTCCAGACATTCATAGAAATAACACAGTTATATGCCATTGATTCCTAGGAGAGATACTGACGAAAGAAGGAAAATCTGTTTCTTTCATTTCCAATGTTTCTGAATACATACAAATACATGTTTCCAAACAAAAACAAAAGCTTTTTTTTTTTTTTTTATTTTTTAACTAAGGCAGTCTTCTCTTTCAGACCACTAACCCTTTTAAGAAAGTATTATTGCATATCATGGAGTGTTTTTTGGATATTAATAGTATTAATATATTACTGATTTTTAGAAACTAATTTCCAGAGACTATCAATAAAAATTAAGCATACGTTCAAACTAGTTTCTGAATTAGTGGAAATAACTTAGAATCTACCCAAAGTCTAGATTAGGTGAATGAAATAAAATGCTAGAGGGAGGTAGGCAGATTATGTAAGAGAGTGCAGTGGTAGGAGGTGGGAGGTCTGTGGTAACACAGAGAGCACACACCTTGTATCAAGCAGAAAACTGTTCCTTTCATTTAGCCAGCTTGTGCTGCCTGGGAAGTAAGGGCACATCACTGCCAGATCTGATTTTTTAAAGAGAAGTCAAAAACATATTTATCTGTCATTTCCTGATGTTTAAAATATTGGCAAGTCATTAATTTTTCAACCACACCTGCTGTCTGTAATCAGTTTAGGGTCTCTCATCTTGAGTTAATTGACAAATGGGAAGCAGTACTTAATTTTGATTTATAAATTAACATAGCAGTGCTATTTTTTGATTTATAAATATCTTTCATAAAATATCACAGATTTTATGAAAGGAAGTGAAATATCACAGAGATGCTGACAAATAAAAATAACTCTTTTTACTCTGGTGTCAGGTTAAATGCTTTCTTTCCAGAGAGACCTTCCTTGTCCCGGTTCACAGATATGATCAGTAACAGGCAGGGTGTGATTAGAGACCAAATCCTAAATTCTTTCCTGGTTTGATGCTTCCTGTAATGTAGCATTAAATTATAGAGAAGCAGGTGGAAGATACAACTAGCTTCAGTGGTCTGATGATTAGTTAACTTTAACTTTAGCAATAAATGGCCAATGAGTCCAGAATTTGATTCCTCAAGAGCAGCAATTTCACCTCCTGTTCTCAAATAGCCACTGATAGGTTTCTAAAAATAAGATATCAATAAAACCTAATTATTCTATCTCTTTCCCTCCTTTTCTTCTGATCTACCTTAACATTCAAACACCAGACTAGTCTGTCTTTGCACTTGGAACAAGCTTACAGACCACTTAGGGAACCCTTAAGGAACCTATTTGGAAAATCAAGTTCTAAATGCATCCCTGAGTCATGCAGAATTGCTGACTCAGGTAGATGTCTGGTTGAATCCTCTGATCCATTCATCCAATAGGCACTGGAATGCTAAGTTAATGACAAAGTCCCAGGCCTTAAGTAATTTGTATAATTCAATTGTTTGTCTGTTTACCTCTTTATCCATTTAATATTTAACAAGGCATTTCTATATGCTCAGCATTATGCTCGGTGCTGGGGCATACAGAAAAATAAACCAGCTAACTGCTGGTAATTGATGTTTTGAGCAATTATGGATTGTGTATATTAGTCTGTTTTCACACTGCTATAAAGAAATACCTGAGATTGGTTAATTTATGAAGGAAGGAGGTTTTATTGGCTCACAGTTCCACATGGATGGGGAGGCGTCAGAAAATTTACAGTCATGAAGGGAAAGCAAAGATCTTCTTCATAATGGTGGCAGGAGAGAGAAGTGAAAGCAGGGGAAATGCCAGATACTTATAAAATGCCAGACACTTAACATCAGATCTCATGAGAACTCACTCACTACTATGAGAACAGTATGTGGGAAACCACCTCAGTGATACAATCACCTCCCTTCCTCGACATGTGGGTATTTCAGGTCCCTCCCTCAATATGTGGGGATTACAATTCGAGATGATATTTGGGTGAGGACACAGGAAACCATATCATCATGTGATAAACTAAGGAAGTGAAATTATTGTTATTTTTGTTGCTGTTGTGGCTAATATTTGTTGAACATTTACTATGTGTCAGGCCCTGTTTTTAGCATGTTACACATATTATTTATTAAACGTAATGCTAACAATAACTCAGTGAAATAGGTACTACCATAACCCTGCTTTATAGCTAGTAATGAAGACTCTGGGACTCAGATACATTTAGTCAGTTCAGCTTTAAAGCCTGCTGTCCTAATTAGTAGCAATAAAACTACAAATTACAAGAAAAGAGCTGTTAATTATGATGGGCAAAAAGGTGGTTCCATAAAAGAAGCCACCAGATTGAAGCTGAAGAAGTACAAGATTTTGACACCTTACATATGTTTCTCTTTGTCAACACTGCCTTGGTTATTGCTATTACATACCTCATGTAATACATTGTAAATTATGAGTACAATAAGATTTTAAAAACATTTTTACTATTGCAATTATAAACAATAGAGTGATTAGCAGTTTTATAGACAGGTATAAGTTCATATTGATTTGAAAATATGTAATTGTATTAAATAGTGATTCTTGCAATCACTATTTCTCTTTTATCTTCAGTGTCTGGGACAGCCTAAATTCTAATATGAAAGATTCAATATGGAAGAAACATTACAACTTTTTAAATTAATTTTAATTACCTCAGTTTAATAAAATTAAAAAAATTCTGCTTAAAAGGGGGTAGCTGATATTTTTTCTTTTCCATCCTGGGCATACTAAAACAAATACCAATTCTTATTTTTTAATTTTTGGTTACTATAGTGAATAAAATTTTAAATAAAGGGTATCTTACATAAATTGTCTTAATTTATTGATAACTAAACAATCCAGAGAGCATTACAAATGGCTTCTGGTAAGGATTTCCTAGGGAACAAACAATATGACCTAAATCTAGTTTCTCTTTTCAAGTTTTGACTTCTCTTCCCTGAAGCTGCTACACGGTGGCCTCAAAATGGCTCCCTAGGAAGCTCCTGCCTCCGGGAAGAGCATGTTGGTGTCTCAGATTAGCCAGCAGATAACCAGTTGTTCTTCTTGATTAGACAGATGTAGCATGGGGGCCCATCCCCATCACTATGGCTAGTGATTGGCTTAGACTGAATTAGTTGACTTCCCTGGACTTGGGAAACACCCAAGGCAAATCACATGGCTAAAAAGAGAAACCTGGATGCTCTTCTCAGAAGGAGGAAGAGTGACTAATAGCTGCAAATAATTTCCATCATTTAAAAAATGGCCATGTTCATTATACATGAGTTTATATATTAAAAAAATAACAAATGCCTACTGTGTGCTAGGTACTGTGTTTTCAGGCATCCAAGCAATGATTAAAACATGGATCCTACCTTCAAGGAGCTTTCAGTCTCTAGGTGTGAACTGTAAGCTTAACAGAGAAAAAAAATCACTAAAAATTTAACAAGCCCCATTATACCTTGGAAGATCACAAAGTTGGTCTATCCTAAACAATGGCAGAAAACCGAGATTTGCAGGACTTCATTTATCCAGAAAAGACGAAGTAATATTCATTTAGTCTTCTCTTTAAGAGAATACACAGTTCACTGCAGGCAGCTGCAATTAAGACTAGTTCCTTTCTAAAAATGCTTTAATTAACATTTTGGTATTTTAGAGAATTCTAGTTATTTGGAAAGCGAACATTTTTAACACACCAGAGCTTCCTGAACTTCTGAACTTCAGCTAAATAAAAGATGACAAAGTAACTGTTATGGTTTCTATCACACATAATACGGTTTACTTACAGCATAAATTTAGATTTTTTTTAGGCATTCACATTCCATTTCTTGCCTTTTTCAGAAATATCCCCCAACCCTAATTTTTAAATATTATTGCATTATTTATTCTAAAGCATTTTTTTTTTTACTTCATCTCAGGAACTACCATTTAAGCTTCAAAAGATCCAGTTCAAATATAACTCCATGGTGGATGTATCTAAATCAGTGCCTGCATGTAGCCCTAAAATGCAGTATATCTACTACAGAGCCCTTATCCTAGACTGTGAATTTGGAGTGCAGGATCTGCTCCTATTTATTCTAATATCTCCACAAGCTATTATCTCTTCTGCAATCATGTTTGTTGCACTGTTGCTGCTTCTTTCTCCCAGGAAGAGTATTTTATAAAATCTCTAGATAGCTGAATTAGAAACCTAAGCAATTAAATTAGGGTTATTTCTGTAGACGTTACAATTAGAAGAGTGAATGGTTTTGTTGGTTATGATTTCCTTCCACAGAATTCTTGTTCAGCAGAAATATCCTAGTAGCCAACCATTCAGTCATCTCTTGGGCCACAAAGGAGACAGGTAGTGAGGGTACATGAGACATTCTACATAAGACAGCACACTGCTAGGCACCTGAATTCCAGAAATTGCATGCGGAACAGTGGAGCAGTCTGATCTACAGAGCTGGAATTCTAAGAATGTATAACTGATTTCTTGGCTCAGAAATTCATTTGCAATTACTGACCACAGAGAAAGCTACTCCTGAAAATTTCGTTTGCTGAAGAAGATGTAACTGAGAACTGAAAAAGTACCCATGAATCTTTGTGAGGAGACATACACTCTTTACTTGAAATACATTTTTTTGTTGTTCCGTTGACTACGAGAAAGCAAATCTACAGAACTATTTGCACAGATTTACAAACTATAAAGACCATTTACAGTACCTTTAACAAATAACACAGCAAAAGGAACATCAAGGGCCGGATGATGTTGGAGAGCAGGGAACCACTGGATAGGACAACTGGGCTGTGGCTCTAGGTTCCCAGCTGAGAGGGTTAGGGTACCCTCTAAGTACTCTACTCAACTTTTATTTTCTTTTTTAACCCCGTGTGTACAATTCAAATGGAATTTCACAATAAAAGGTTCCAACAGGGTGACATCCTACCAAGTTCAGTTATCTCAGCAGCCACACGTTGAATTAAACCTATCCTCTTATCCCTCTAAAAATGACCCTTTCATGGCTGTCATTCACTCCTATGCAATACCAAGTACAAACGACTACATCTACCTGAGGGTGCTTGTTTTTCCTAACACATCAATCTCAGCATGACAAAGTAGAATGAAGAATGCTCCCACTTAGTTTCAAGCCAAAAATAAGTCCCTGACTTAACTAGCATAAACACAAACAAAAATTGAAAAAATCAAAGGTATATGTTAGCCCAACTCTCTGGGATAATTAAACAGAATTTTTTTTTTTTTTTTTTTTTTTTTTTTTTTTTTTTTTTGAGATGGAGTTTCGCTCTTGTTACCCAGGCTGGAGTGCAATGGCGCGATCTCGGCTCACCGCAACCTCCGCCTCCTGGGTTCAAGCAATTCTCCTGCCTCGGCCTCCTGAGTAGCTGGGACTACAGGCACGCGCCACCATGCCCAGCTAATTTTTTGTATGTTTAGTAGAGACGGGGTTTCACCACATTGACCAGGATGGTTTCGATCTCTCGACCTCGTGATCCACCCACCTCGGCCTCCCAAAGTGCTGGGATTACAGGCTTGAGCCACCGCGCCCGGCCAGAATATTTTAAACAGGGTGCTTGTTTTTGTTTTTGTTTTTTGCGAGAGAGAGAGAGAGAGAGAGAGAGAGAGAGAGAGAGAGAGAGAGAGAGAGACACTTAGAGGGGCTGGAGTACAGTGGTGTGATCTCGGCTCACTGCAACCTCCGCCTTCTGGGTTCAAGTGATTCTCCTGCCACAGTCACCCAAGTAGCTAGGATTGCAGGCACCTGCCACCACACTCAGTTAATTTTTTGTATTTTTAGTAGAGATGCAGTTTCACTACGTTGGCCAGGCTGGTCTCAAACTCTTGATCCTGTGATCTGCCTGCCTTGGCCTTCCAGAGTGTTGGGATTACAGGTGTGAGCCATCATGCCAGGCTGGAATTATGTCATTTTCTATGAGGTTTTCAAGGCCTTGGGTTCTCTACTCTTCTCTTATCTCTCTTTCTAATGGATTTAAAGTCCATTTATAGGTTAACAGTTTACATTGTTTTATAATTATGACTCAAAACTATTGTCGGAGCTTCAGACCTATACCCACTTCATTTTGGCTATAGTACATGTAACAAGCCTCACATATGTAAGAATCCCAACTGAAAGTCTTGATTTTCTCCATTCCACTCCCAGCAGCCTCCCTCATTTCATGTGTTGCTATCACCCACACAGTGCCTCATGCCACATGCACATCCCATTCATTTGGCTTCGTCTTCACTATCACACATGTCTCTAAGCCAGAGGTTCTCAAAGTGCCATCAATATTGCCCAAGGACTTCTGAAAAAAGCAAATATTGCGGCTTCCTACACTTCTATTTCTTCTAAATCATCTTCTTTGAAAGTAGGACCCAGTAATATGTGCTGTTACAAGCACTCCAGAGGGCTCTGATGTACACTGCAGTTTGAGAACCACCTCACTTAGCCACCCTATTCTAGCTAGACACCTGCAACAGACTCATAATTGGTCTTTCTGCTGCTACTTTTGCCCCCTCCATTACCTTCCCAGCAAATGCAGTAATTTTATTCCCAAATTTGATGCAGCCACTCCCTTTCTTCCATGCTTAGTACTTTTTAGTGGTCTTTAAATGCACTCAGAACAAATTTTTAAAAATGTATCATGACATATAAGGGGCTGCATGAATATGATCTGAACTATTGCTCTAACATCTCCTCTTACCCTTTCTCTTATCTCCTTTGCTGATTAATCCATTGCCACATCAGCCATCTGACCAGCTGGTCATTCTACTTTTCACATTGCTGGCTTCTCTTGTAGAAGGTCCTTCCTTTCCTACCTCTATTATTCTCTCTACCACCTTTGTGATTATCACACTTCAGAATTTGCATGTACATATCTGTTTACTGAGTACCATGTAACTCTATCCTAGATGCTGAATTGTGCAAGAATAGGGACCACATTTGTGTCATCTCCATTATGTACCTACGCATTGACTCTCACAATTATTATAACATGATAGGTATATAAAAACAAAACAACAAAACCTTGTTGAATGGCTAATCAAATGCAATCCTTATAAAGGATAAAATACAAACCAAACTAATAAAAACAAAATCAATCCCAGCACTTTAGGAAGCTGAGTCAGGGGGATCACAAGTCAAGAGATTGAGACTCTCCTGCCCAACATGGTGAAACCTGTATCTACTAAAAATACAAAAATTAGCTGGACGTGGTGGTGTGCACCTGTAATCCCTGCTACCCAGGAGGCTGAGGCAGGAGAATCGCTTGAACCCATGGAAGCAGAGGTTACAGTGGGCTGAGATTGCACCACTGCACTCCAGCCTGAAGACAAAGCAAGACTCCATCTCAAAATAATAAAATAAATCAGTGTTCATGTTGGTTCTCAAAAATAGTGTGCTTAAGAACTCCCATGTAAGATCCAATCTGAAGTTGGTGAATGCTACTTGGGAACTTTTATAGATACTGGACAAATTATATGTGCCAGAAATTTAACAATAGTGTAGGGTTTATGCTGGAAAAGATTAATGAACCTATTTAATCCAATTGGTCTTACAATAAGCCCTGAGCACTTCATCTATGTACCATAGTCCTTGACTCTCTACCTTTAGTTTTGGCTGACTTACAGCACACGGCAGCACCCAATAAAAACACACTTTCAGTGTCACCCAGGATATACTGCTTTGATTCTGCTTTTGATTACACCCTTGAGTTTACCTTTTAGGTTTCTGTTTTGTTTTTATTTTCTCTTTCTACTTGCAAGTTTAGCATGCCTTGGATTTGGAATAATCTTAACTTCTTTTTTGATTTTGGCCGTTTGCATTTATATAAGGAATGGATGGTACCTGTTGATTCCAACCATTCCTGAACGCCAGTGCATAATTCTTTCAACACAATTTTAGTGCCAGTTCACATGTACGGTGCACCTCACGATGGAGAGAACTGGATAGGTGCAAGCAGATCTATGCTCAGGCTATGTGCAGATGAAGTAACTGGCCTGTAGTGACTTCACCCCTCCCTATGTGAACAACTATTTCTTCTTAGAAACCCCAACATAACCTTCCACTTTCCAAGAAATGGATTTGCTTTCTACACCCAAGAAGCCTTGTTCTCAATAATTCTGAAAGTCTCTCCTAAGATATAGGATACCTATAATAAAGGGTAATTATATAATTTATTGCTTTACAAAAGACATTAAGGGAATTGTCCAGGATGGAGACTGTGGTGGTTAATCTTATGTTCTACTTGACTGGACCATGGACTGCCCTGATAGTTGGTCGAATATTCTGGGTGTGTCTGTGAAGTTTCTGGATTAGATGAACATTTGAATCAGTAGGTGAGTAAAGCAAATTGCCCTCCCACAGCATGGCTGAGTCTTACCCAATTATTTCAAGGCCTGAATAGAACAAAAAGCTAAGAGAGAAATTTCTGATTGTTTTGAAGCTGGGACACTGGATGATGGATTTGACATAATCTTGTGAAAGGAAGTGGGCTGCTTACTTAAGGTCACATTTTATAGAAAGTGAGAGAGGTTACAGAAATGCCTAGCACTGCAATTACTTAGATTATTTAATTATAAATATCACACAACATGATACACTAAAATGTCTGAAAAAATAATAAAAAATCATTACCACCAAATAAAGAAGGAAAAGGAAGGAAGAAACAGTAGGGAGGCAGAAGAAACAAAAAGTATAATCAAGAGAAGGATCTTGTGAAATTGTTAGGTGGTAACAATTTCACCTAATCCATTTGCTAAGTAATCCTAGTCTCAGATTAAATGAGATAATTCACACAGGTGATGAATATAATGCACAAAATTCCTTACACATTTTCCATCATCATCACCACCATCATTATTATTGGACATCAGTTTCTGCTGATGCCCACAACAAATTGCATGCTCTCTTGTATATACACACAAACATTAAACAAGAAACACTTGTTTAACTGACCAAATTAAAAGTCTGTTCATTGGTCTCAACAAGGGAAGAAAGGAAGCAAGCAGAACTCACATTGAGCTGAAGTTCATCTGTCCACTGCCCGATCAGACGGTAACCAGGGTTGCTGGTGTTTGTGGTCTGGTATTGAAAGATGTCATAGCGCCCAGGTGCATCCCCGTTCTTGTTAAACATCACTGGAGTGCCAGCACTACCTAAGGAAGACAGAAAACATGAAAGATTCTAAAGTTAAACAAGATTCCTTATATCTCTTGTACTATGAGTGACAGGCTGGAGACTTGCTGAGGAGCAAGGTAGTTAGTAGATATCCCCTTTAATAGACTCCCCCAAATGGCCTCTGGAATTCATAGGCAGATTTTCACTATGTCCTGTGGATTTTCAGTATAGAAAGTGAAACACTACTTCCCCTTTTGAATAGTTTTACTGTTTCTCAGTATTTTAAAAAAATTTATGCTCGTTTCCCCTCCTAATAAAAACTATGTGCATTATTTTTAAAAGACAGCCTTAAGTTTTATTATGGTGCTGCTGCTGATAATTTTAACTATTATTTTAGTTTCCATCTAACACTAAATTGTGGTCAGTAAAGAACAATTTCAAAAATAACGAATTAATATTAAGAGAAATGAAATTTAGAAAACAAGAAGTAAATAAGAAAAAATATATTTAAATGTACTTTTCCGCTCATTGCATTTAAAATATCTTTTCTGGCTATTTCTAATTTACTTTATATGATAAACAGGGTAAAATGTTTAGCAGTGGGTTTGGCAGGTGTTCAAATAAATATTGGTTTCTTTCTCAATCTCTCATTTGGATCGTCTTAAAATGTCTATCTTAAAACACAACCAGTTATTTTGGCATATATATATATGTATGTATGTATGTGTGTATATATATATGTGTGTGTGTATATATATATATATATATATATATATATATATCTGCCCATACTCAATATGTAGTGTATATGCTTGGATGAGTAAAGGACCCTTGATATCAACCACATAAAACAACTGGAGAACTAAACACAATTAATGCAAGACATGAGTTTTGGTTAGTTTCAGCAACAGTCACAAAAGAATCACAAAGCATCAGTAACTGAGGGCTATTTTCTTTCATGATCCTCTGGAACTGGGAAAAAATACCACTGGCCACATGATATATGACTGCTATCTTTCTATAGCCTAATAATGGACCAATATTCCTACCTGAAAACAATGCTCTATTTCCTATCATGTACAAATTGAAAAGGTGCTTTGGCCACACACAGATTCAGCCACTGACTCAAACTAATGGGACCAAAATAATGTTGCTCTGAGAAGACCAGGTCCACTCCCAACGTGAGCCCCACCTTGCTATTTGGAAAATTAAAAAAAAGAAGTTTTCAGTGACAGAAATTGAAATTAGATACGAGTCAGAAGAGGGCAACTTTGGTGCCTTGAAAAATACATCTGTCTGGGTAGCTGAAAGCACTGTTATACCTGGTTTTGAGGTATAAGCAAGGAAAGCAATTCTAAAATTAAAATTAGAAAAATCATTACTATTAAACACATATTTTAGCAACATTCTTGTGTTAATTGTTTCTGTTGGGACATTCTCAATATCATGTCTGCTTCCTCAAGGTTTGGTATCTTTGTTGTTGTTGTTGTCGTCGTTTTTAACCTTTTTTTTTTTTTTTTTTTTTTTTTTTTTGAGATGGAGTTTCGCTCTTGTTACCCAGGCTGGAGCGCAATGGCGCAACCTCGGCTCACCGCAACCTCCGCCTCCTGGGTTCAGGCAATTCTCCTGCCTCAGCCTCCTGAGTAGCTGGGATTACAGGCACACACCACCATGCCCAGTTAATTTTTTGTATTTTTAGTAGAGACGGGGTTTCACCATGTTGACCAGGATGGTCTCGATCTCTCGACCTCGTGATCCACCCGCCTCGGCCTCCCAAAGTGCTGGGATTACAGGCTTGAGCCACCGCGCCCAGCCTCTATTAAAAAAAAAAAAAACTTTTTAGCTTTTAACTTTTTTTAAATTATATGGTTCTGGGGTATATGTGTAGATCATGCAGGATTGTTGCATAGGTACACAAATGGCAATGTGGTTTGCTGCCTCCATCCCGCCATCACCTACACCTGGCATTTCTCCCCATGTTATCCCTCCTCAACCTCCCCACCCGCTGCTGTCCCTCTCTTGGGTCCCCTGCAACAGACCCCAGTGTGTGATGCTCCCCTCCCTGTGTCCATGTGTTTTCATTGTTCAACACCCACCTATGAGTGAGACGATGCAGTGTTTGATTTTCTGTTCCTGTGTCACTTTGTTGAGAATTATGGTTTCTAGATTCATCCATGTCCCTACAAAGGACACAAACTCATCATTTTTTATGGCTGCATAGTATTCAATGTTATATATGTGCCACATTTTCCTTGTCCAGTCTATCGTTGATGGTCATGTGGGTTGGTTCCAGGTCTTCGCTATTGCAAACAGTGCTGCTATGAACATATGTGTGCATGTGTCTCTATAATAGAATGATTTATAATCCTGTGGGTATATACCCAGTAGTGGGATTGCTGGGTCAAATGGAATGCCAACAAATATGAAAAATTTCTCATTATTACTGATTATTAGAGAAATGCAAATCAAAACTACATTGAGATTCTACCTCACAACAGTTAGAATGACAATCATTAAAAAAACTGGAGACAACAGACGCTGGAGAGGATGTGGAGAAATAGGAACACTTTTACACTGTTGGTGGGAGTGTAAACTAGTTCAGCCATTGTGGAAGACAGTGTGGTGCTTCCTCAAAGACCTAGAAATTGTTTTACTATTTTAAGCATACCTTTTCCTGTCTGGTTTAGATGCTGTCATAACTTTCATTCACACGAATATTGCCTTGGTATCCATCTTGTCCTGTCTCTGTCTTGTCACCCTTGACCTACATATTTGAAGGCAGTCTTCACCCATCTCCAACTTTTGAGTTCTAGACAAACAAAGCCCTATAATCTGAATCCCTTGAGAGCCTTACTCTGCTCCTGGAATACCCAAGAATGGGCTTACTGGGTTCCCATGCTTATACTCACACACTTATCAAGTTAATACATCCAACTTTGTCACAGGAAACATACCTAAGTAATGTCCTGATATAGTTTGGCTGTGTCCCCACTCAAATTTCATCTTGATTGTAGCTCCCATAATTCCCATATGTTGTGGGAGGGACCCAGTGGGACATAATTGAATCATGGGGATGGTTTCTCCATAATGTGCTTGTGAAAGTGAATAAGTCTCAACAGATCTGATGGCTTTAAAGGGGGTTTCCCCTTTTGCTTAGCTCTCGTTCTCTCTTGCATGCCACCATGTAAGATGTGCCTTTTCTCTTCCACCATGATTGGGAGGCTTCCCTAGCCACATGGAACTGTGAGTCCATTAAACCTCTTTTTTTTTTTTTAATAAATTACCCAGTATTGGGCATGCCTTTATCAGCAGTGTGAAAATGGGTTAATACATGCCCTGAACACCAGTGAAGTCTTTGACACCCTGGCTCCTTCTGTCCTCTCTGCTCCCAATCTGCTGGTTAAGTGCCTATACCTAACTGGTATATAATTCAAGTTTCTCCAACACTATATATATATTTTTCCAAATAGCAAGCTGGAGCTCTGGGAGTGAACACTGATCTCCTGTGAGCTACACTGCTTTGGTTTTGCCAATTTGAGTCAATGGCTGGATCTGTGTGTGGCCAAAGCACCATTTCAATTTTTTTTCTCTGTCTTTTACCTAGATACTATCCCCACAAACCACAAAGACACCCACTTCATCATAATAGGGATCTTTTAAGCCCACTGTATTTAAGAATCAACACAAGTCTTTCCAGTATAGGGAGAAAATAACAACAAAAACATCAATAACAACAAAAGATTTTTAATATTGGCTTTCTGCTTTCAACAAGCCTTTTGTGTATATAGAAAGAAAAAGTGAAATCAGGATTTCACATGTTATTAGCAAAGAAATGAGAATCCTGTCAGTTTGCACAAAGACATTATTATTCAGATACTCACCTTTTTCTTTCACATTAGATACTAGGATTCATGTTGTGCTTTCCTGTAATTCTACAGCTACTATTCATTAAACAATATGATTTGAGCTTTTCATAGTCTTTGAGAGGAGAGAATAATAATATTGGAGGCCTGGAGATCCAGAGGAACTCAAGTGTACCAGCAACCTATTCATCAGAATGGGCTCCATCACCTAATCTTTCTCCCTTTTTGCAATCTTTGTTAGAAGAAATGTTTCTTATCATGCCCTTTCCATTCTCATTAAAGTTCAGGTTAAAAAAAAATTAAGGCAGAAGGGCTGAATACTTTATCTAACTGATGACTTGTACTAGCACATTGTGTGGCTTTGACCTTTTTGATGGATTCTCTAATGCAGCTGGCTTATTATTTCCAGTTTTTTAAATTCCCCCATATCTCCTTTTTAACAGTATCCATGAACTTCTTAAAGGAGAACAAGAAGCATTGTGTTCAATGAACTCTATATTTTTACAAAGTCCAGAGGACATAAAGAATTCACCAAATGGGAAGTGATTCCCCACAGAGATGTCCATAAGGCATTGGAGCAAAAATGCTGGCATGCTAGGGCAAAAGTAACAGGGCCACCTGACAAGATGGGTAACAACTGACAGTGAAGGACAAATAACAGAGTGTACTGAAGACTGAAATCTCCCCTACTGGATGCGAGTATCTGAATGACATTTCTTTCCTCCCAGAGAAGGAATATGGATTCAGATAGCCCAGATAATGAAACAGTCTTCTGCATCAATGTATTTACCTGACACATTTTCTGTTCTCATTTTATTATGCCATGCACAGATTCCAGGAATGTCGGATTTATTCAGGTCTCTGTTACATCCTTCTGCCCAGGAAACCAGCTTGAATATTAATACTCAAAACCACATTTATCTTGTAACTTGGTCAGGGCTCTGCGGGGACAGCAGCTCTCTGGTCCACTTATGTCAGCTGGGGCTGACAGTTGCTATTGGCCAACAGGTGGGACCTCAGCTGGGGTTATAAGCAGAACATGTGGCTACATGTGGCCTGTCAGTGTGGCATCTAGGCTTCCTCCCAGCATGGTAGCCATGCCCATATTTCAAATGTTCCAATAAAACCAGACAGAAATATTTTGCCTTAGAAGTCACAGTGCTACTTCCAAATTAGTCACAGCCTCACTCAAAGGGCGGAAAAACAAATCTCACCTCTTGATAAGGAAGGTTAACATCATATTGCAAAAAGAGAATCTGATATCTGCCATCTCTACAAAAATATAACCTGCTCCAATTTGTTTTCTAGAAACTAGTAAATCGAAGTACAGGCATGCTTCAGATTAAATCCTTCATTCATAGCAATTCTTTCGGATTTTATGTCCAAGACACCGAATTTATTATATTTACATTTGTAAGTATTACCATCTGTTTGGATGGGCCAACATAAAGATAACTAAAATGAATTTAGGCTTGGGACTTTGCATTGAGTTGGGAAGCAGGAAAAAGTGTCTAGGCATGATAAAGACTAAATTACCAATTTCTTTCCTCAATGCGTAAGAGGAGGCTAAGTACTTGGTGAAACTGTGGCAATATCTTTAGGGTACTCTATTATCATTTCTTAAATTGCTACTTTGGTAAATGTGAGGATCAGAGTTTTTAAATTGTACTCCACTGTCCGAAACAAACCTCCTATCTATACAGCAAATTTTGTATTAAAGTCATAGTGAAACATAATCTCAAGCTTATTGAGACAAAGAAAAATCAAAATCCTCATAAAACATGGAAAATAAAGGTTAAATTTTGCACAATAGATTGCAAAGAAATACTTGAGTTCTAGATCTATCTCTGTCCTTTAGTAGCTAGGTAGTCTTGGACAAATATTTTCTTTTCTTTAGGATTTGATTGTTTAAGCAAAAATCAGAAAATTGAATGAGTAAAACAGGTCAAGTTTTTTTTTCCCCCTTTAATAACTACTCACTTAAAGTGACATGGAACTCACTAATTAAATTTAGCACAGCTTCTTTGCTTTACAAAACTTTTGAGCCCTGTCATCCATGAATATGGCAGTGTCCTGGGAGCCAGAAGTCTCTTAGCCGCCATATGGAAGAAAGAGATAGCCTCAGAGAAAGAAGATTATGTTGACCATGGAGTATGATTATAATGATGACCAAAAAAGAGAGAAAAAAATTAGCCCTTCCTGTAATTCTCATGTAACCTCAGATCTAAGAGGAGGCAGCAGGAATGATGATGCCATAAGCCTTTCCTCTCAACAACTCAAAGAATAACATTTAAGGAAGCAGATTGTGGACTTAGTTGTCCTGCGTCCCAAGTATAACTTACTCTCTAGCTGTATGGATTTTAACTTTGCAATACTTAAGTTCCCTATGAATCAGTTTCCTTATCTGTAAAAAAAAATGAAAAATAGTATTCTAAATCATCATGATGTTTTAAAGATAAAATAAGCCAATGCATAAAATGTTTAGCAGTTTTTTTAGCAGTTTCTAGCACACAATAACTACTTAATAAACATAAGCCCTATATATAGCTCAGCTATTCTGGCTTGTCAATAGTCAAATCTATCTTGACAAAATGGGTCTATAATCATTCTCTAAAAGAAGAATCAGGGAAAACCATCAAGAAAATTCATCAAATAAATTTTATTTTATTTTTGTCACTAGTATAAGAATGGTCAAAGATATCCATGAAACAGAATAAAAGGTCTAGAAACTGACCTCAGCATATAAAATTTGATGCTTGAAAAAAGTAAAATTTATATTTGTTTGACTCTGGGAAAATCAGCTATACAAATATTAGAAGATTCGGGAACATGAAGAAAAAAATACAGGAAGAACATAACTTGTAATTGACCTTCTTTCTCTCCATCTAAACTAGGAAACTATTGGTTTCCATATTTAATGTGGTTTCTCTTTATTCAGATACTAGATAACTTCTGATAGATTGATACACTGTTGTGGGTTTTAAAAGAGTTGTTATTAAAAGGGAAAAGTAAAGAATCTTTTAAAAAAGAAATATACACTGTTCACAATAGCAAAGACTTGGAACCAACCCAAATGCCCATCACTGATAGACTGGATAAAGAAAATGTAGCACATATAAATTATGGAATACTATGCAGCCATAAAAAAAAGATAAGTTGATGTCCTCTGCAGGAACATGAAACTAGAAACCATCTTCTCAGCAAACTGACACAAGAACAGAAACCAAACACTGCATGTTCTCACTCATAATTGGCTGCTGAACATTGAGACCATATGGACAAAAGGAAGGAAACATCACACACTGGGGCCTGTCGGGGGCTAGGGGAGGGATAGCAGTGGGTGGGGAGAATAGGGAGGGATAGCATTAAGAGAAATACCTAATGTAGATGATGGGGTGATGGATGCAGCAAACCAACATGGCACATGTATACCTATGTAACAAATGTGCACATTCTGCACATGTACCCCAGAACTTAAAGTATAATAAATTAAAAAAGAATCTCTTTCAAAAAACAAAATAAGCAAACAAACAAAAACCATAATATAACGATCTAAACCAGGAAATTAACACTGATAGAATGCTATTAAAACTAATCTGCAAATTTTATTAACATTCCTCCACCTTCCCACTAGTGTTTTTTTTCTAGCAGATGATTAATCAATATTTCCACATTACATTTGATAGTAACACCTCCTTAGATTCTATGAGTTGGAAACAGTTCCTTTATCTATTATTCTCATGACCTGGACTCTTCTGAAAAGTACTTGCCAGTGATTTTATAAAACATCTTTTAATTTGGATTTGTTTGATATTTCCGTAGAATTAGACTGAAGGTATATTTTTTGGCAGTAAAACCTCAGAAGTGATGCTGTAATTGTGCCAGTGTATCATATCAAAAGACACACAATGTTCATAAGTCTCACTAGTGATGATGTCCACCTTGATCACCTGTTTCACATGCTATCTCCCAGTTTCCTCCACTACACAGCTACTATTTTCTTTTGGTTATTAATATGTATCTTGGTGGAAGGTATATTGAGACTATGCACATATCTTGTTTCTCATCATACTGTAACCCAATACTTTTAGCATCCCATGATTTTTCCCTGAAAATAATTTCTACTTATGTCTTTACAAAAGAGTGACTTTGTATTTCCATCTTATCTTGGTTCTATCATCCTACCCATTCTCTTGCATTTGTTTAATTAGGTCAACTGTTGGTTTATAAATTTTTATCAGTATGGACTCACTGATATTTATTTTATTCTGAGTTATAATCCACAAGGGTACCAGAGTTGGCCAATGGAATATCTTCCAGTTTCGTTTCTGTGCCCTTTCAACATGACCCCTTTAGTTTCTAAGAACTTTCTTATATTCTGGCATAGCGTATCTCAAGCTTATCTTGGGCTTTCCCTGCCCCTGGTTCCAACCAGTTTTTAAGGGCTCTTTTATCTTTTTTAATTTAACAATAGTATTTATAAACAACATCTGTGTGCTAGATGTTCTCATTTTTTCCAGTGTACCATTGCTCTCAGGCCCTCTCAGAGGACAGAGCCATGCAGAATTGGCATATATAACACACATAAAAAATCTGCTTCTATTTTCTATATTCCCATTGCATGTATATTAAAGACCATACATATTCTAATCCAACACAACAGGGTTCATTCTATATTTCCGTCATTCTTTATTAGGGATTTCTATCTTAGATAATAAAAAACCTGGCTTTCACTATCCAAAATATAAAATTATTTTTTCGGTCCTATTATATACATAAATCAGCTTCAGAAATGTGAAAAAAAAATTACTACATATTGTCCAATATATGTGTCCAGTTATTTTCGTTTTTAGCCTTATATAGTCAAATACTATTTTCCAACTTGCCTTATTTCTGCCTCACCCTCCTTCACTTCAGTTATGTAATTTATAATATAATTAAGATTATTTGTTACTGTCTGTGTTGAATGTTGCATTGCTCATATATTCAAGTTTACTTATTTAGTTCTTGGCATGGTGAAACGTTAAGATGTTGTTAAGAGTCAGCCAGGAGTGGTAGGTTATGCTTGTAATCCCAGCACTTTGAGAGGCCAAGGCAGGTGAATCATGAGGTTAGGAGATCAAAACCATTCTGGACAACATAGTGAAACCCCATCTTTACTAAAAATATGAAAATTAGCTGGGCAGGCATGGTGATGTGTGCCTGTAGTCCCAGCTACTCGGGAGGCTGAGACAGGAGAATCACTTGAACCTGGAAGGCAGAGGTTACAGTAAACCAAGATGTCGTAACTGCACTCCAGCCTGGTGATGGAGTGAGACTCCACCTCTCTCTCACACACACACAAAAGATGCTGTAAGAGTCAAGACTACTGAAACAGATATTATCAGAGTGTGCTTTCTCCTATGTCTTTTATCTCATTGGCCCATTTTTTCATCTATCTCTACCCACCTCCTTTAGGTAACCTATCAATTTATAAAGGAGTTTTGTACTTTGAGAAATAAGTTTTGAACTTGAAATATGGGTGACATGTCAAGTTACAAACATTACTTCAAGTAACTTGAGTACCGTAATGCTAGTTTATAAATATGTGTGTGTGTATGTATGGATGTGTATCATTTATGGTTCTTGGGTCATAATGTTGAGGTGTTTTATGCCTCAGAAACATTTTCTCTTTCTGAACTTCCCTTGCCCTCCTTTTACCAGCCCAAGGCAGGACTCTAGTCCTCCTCCACATTTTTGTTAATAGGTCATAAGACCTCATTTCAGAAGAGTCCTGCCCCATATCCTGGAGGAAGAAATGCTGAACAGGTAGAACAAGAAGGATCTGGACAGACAGGCCTCACTGGATATCCCCACTCAGCCTGTTGGTATTAGATTATACCCTTTGTGTCAAATCACATTTCTTCATGGTTGTTAATCATGCCTATTCAATGAAATCTTCATATAAGGCCCAAGAAGAAAAGGTTCAGAGAACTGAACACATGGAGGCTGACAGGAAGGTGAGCAAGAAGTCATCTGTATGCAGGGGAGGCCAGTATACCCCAACTCCATGGGGGCAGAAGCTCCTGCTCTCAGGACCCTTCCAGACCATACTCTATAAATCTCTTCATCTGGAGGTTTATTTGTATCCTTTAAAATATCCTTTGTAATAAATTTAAGTAAGTGTTTTACTGAGTTCTGTGAGTTGCTCTAGCAGAATAATCAAACCTGAGGTGGGGATCGTGAAAATCCAGTTTATAGCTGGCCTATCAGAAGCACAGACAAAGCAATCTAGGGTTTGCCACTGTCACTGGAAGTGGCAAGGGGAGGAGTCTTGGGAACTAAGCCTCCAGCTTGTGGGGTTTGACAGTATGCCAGGTAGATCATGTAGGAACTGAATTAGAGGACACTCAACTTGTGCCAACTGCATAATTTACTGCTACCTAGGTGTGTGTGGGACACCCCTCCCCTGACATTTGGTCACAGAAGTCTTCTGTGTGAATTGTGATATGAGAGCAGAAGAAAAATGGCTTGAGTCTTTTCATATTCAGAGGCACTTACAGAAATTTCTCCTTTCCTTCACCTTCCACTCCATACCTACTTAATTTCACCGAAGAAGAATTTGGGTTTGTGTAAAAATAATAATAATATCTATCAAAGACAATGAGATCAAACCATAATCTCCAAATATATCTTAATTATTTCATTCATTTGCTCATTCATGCATTGAATCAATCATTTAAAGTTCTATAATCAAGCAAGTTTTGACACATATTTTAAAGTAACCAATTATAGAAATTTAACACTTATGAAACAGAATGCCAAACACTTAGGATTCCAAAAAGGTTGGATTTTTGGAGACTCACCGTTGAAGTTAACATTGCGGATATACTTCAGCAACTTCTTGCCTCCAGCTTGCTCCATCTCTGGGCAGACACCCCGGTAGTCAGCACAGAGATCCTTGTTCATGTGATGAAGGGCATGAGCCATAGCATAGACTGCATCAATCACGAACTGGACTTTACCCTCCTGCTCATAGTTAGAATCTTTTCCAATTCTCTCCTGTCCTGCACATTAAAACAAGAAACACACACACACACACACACACACACACACACACACACACACACACACACAAATTGGCACTGAGTAGAATGTCTAAAAGTAAATTTTCAGTTATGCTTAAAGAAAACACTGTTTTAATAAGTACAGTAATTCAAGCCACATTTGCCTACCATGTGATAGGCAGTTGGCATCCATCTCTAGCTACCATGTTAGGTTTCTCTAATAGTTTGTAGCATTTAACTTTGTGATACCTTACTTGCTATACAAAATATAACGGTCCCTTAGAATAAAAGGATCTTTGAGATGAGAAGCTGGGTTGCCACATTCAAATCTGAAAAGCTCACTTACTCTAGAAAAGCCAAATAGATAATGATAGAAAACAAAGTAAACTCCACACCTGAATTCATTACCTTCTATACACCTATTGTGCCGTCTGTGTCACCTGTCTCAATTGTGAAGATGCAGATGCTCAGGCTACAAACACTGATGTCAGTTTTATTTCTCTCATCTTTCACAATCCCTGCTCCTCCATATGTAAGTCTAATAAATTCTATCAGTTCTACCTGTGAAGTACTAAACAGTTTCAAACACTCCACCAGTGGCCTATTTATGCCTCCCACCGTTTTCCATCAGGTGCAGTTCTCAATGTCTTCTTTCATCTATTCATTCCTCCATGTTCACCTCTGCAAACTATACGCTAATCGCCCCATTCCCATACTAAGAATCCCTCAAAGGCTTTCCACTTCCTACAGATTAAATCTGGATCCCTTTTACTGGTAACAGTGTGGTATTTATCATTTTGCTCCCATCTGCCTAATAACGACAAGAACTGATATTGTCAGCATTCACTGAAAGCTGCGGATGCGGGATTTTTATGTCATCATCACTTTGAGAGGTACTTATTTTTAATCCTTATGATACTGATGGAAAAGCTGAGACTTACAGAGATTGAATCACCTTCCAAAGATCATTTACAGGTAAAGTAATGATGATGGCCTAGGCTTGTCAGATTCGAAAGCCCATAGTTTTCTCATTTCCTGGGCCCTGCCTACCCTCTCACATTTGTTTTCCTTTATTCTGTCAGATAGTTGGTACTATTGTTGCTGTTAAACTATCTTTGCTCATGCTGCTTACTTTGCCAGGGAGATCCTTCTCTTTGCTTCCACCGTCATACTTAATTCCCAACTGTTTGCCACACTGAGGCCCATATTTGCAATTAAACATTCCCATAAAACATTTCAAACCATGCTTATAGCATTGTCAATAGAATCATATTTTAATGCTCTACCAGGTGTCCAAGACATCTTTGTTGTTTTTACCCTTGTATACCCACATTGAACACAGCATTTAGCATCTAGGTGATATTAAATAACACTTGTTGGATTAAATTATGCATTCATTAAGCACATGACTCTAGCAGCTCTCTCTAGGCCTCTTGCACCTCTATTAAGAATAATTATTCACGAATTGCATTTCATTTTCACAGCAATATTTTGCAAATTGTTTTCTATGGAACACTTGTGTAGTAAAGAAACAATGAGTTCTACAACCTCAACACCTTTTCCTGCAAAATACATAAAGGTTTCCCAGTAGCCAATGTGCTAAAAAGTTTTAGGTTCCTTCACAGAGAGACTTTTCCAGAGCATTTAACATTATAACATAAAATACAGTTTCCAAGAGGGAAATTCAGAATTTTCTAAATTTACTCAAATTTGCATTTTTCCATTTCAGAGCACACATTAGTAATCTCATCTGCCAGAAACTTTCTGCTTTTTATATGTATTTCATTGAAATACCAAATCAATTTTATACTCACTGTGTGTCACTGGATCTAGGGGTTTTCAGTGCATATAGTGTAGAATTTTTTTTAAATATAAAATTTATGATGAATTTATACAGCTAATTCCCGTTCAAATTCAGGACTACAGAGTTTTTGCTTAACCTTGACACTTTTAAATCTCTACTTCCTTTCTCTCATGAGGAAAAATCTTGGTTCTTAGTGATATTGTTATGATTATTCATTTGCTTTATCCCATAATATACAGATAATATACAGATAACATTCTTAGAAGAACAATCATACTCTAACAAATAGCCTAAAAGTGTAGATCAGCCATGTGCATATGTATGTATGTGTTTTTCAATTTTTCCCTGAATAATTTGGGGAAGAATTTTGAGAAGTGGGAAGCTTTGTCCACGGGTAAATTCATGCATATTTTTTATGTATATTGGCAAATTTGACTCTAAAAGCGTTGCATCATTTTAGTGTCCCACCAGCAGTAGATGAGAATGTTTGCTTCCCTGAAATCTTAGCAACAGAGTATGCTGTTAAACTTTAATTTATGTCAATCAGGTACATGAGAAATGCTACTCCAGTGTATTTTTTTTTTTTTTTTCTGACAACCTTCCAGAAGCTTTATTTTTTATCAGACTTTAAGTTCTGGGGTACCTGTGGAGATCTTGCAGGATTGTTGCATAGGTACATACATGCCATGGTGGTTTGCTGTCTTCATCCCCCCATCACCTACATCAGGCATTTCTCCCAGTATTATCCCTCCCCAACCTCCCTGCCCCCCACTGTCCCTCCCCTAAGTCCCCACCCCCCAACAGACCCCAGTTGTGATGTTCCTCTTCCCATGCCCATGTGTTCTCATTGTTCAATACCCACCTATGAGTGAGAACATGCAGTGGTTGATTTTCTGTTCTGGTGTCAGTTTGCCGAGAATGATGGTTTCCAGATTCATCCACGTCCCTACAAAGGACATGAACTCATCGATTTTTATGGCTGCATACCATTCTATGGTGTATATGTGCCACATTTTCTTTGTCCAGTCTATCACTGGTGGGCATTTGGGTTGGTTCAAGGTCTTTGCTATTGTAAACAGTGCTGTAATGAACATATGTGTGCATGTGCCTTTATAATAGAACAATTTATACTCCTCTGGGTAGATGCCCAGTAATGGGATTGCTGGGTCAAATGGAATTTCTATTTCCAGATCTTTGAGGAATTGCTACACTGTCTTCCACAATGGTTGAACTAATTTACACTACCACCAACAGCGTAAAAGTTTTCCTATTTCTCTAGATCCTCACCAGCATCTGTTGTCTCCAGATTTTTTAATGATTACCATTCTAAATGGTCTGAAATGTGGTTTTGATTTGCATTTTTCTAATGACCAGTGTTGAGCTTTTTTTTCATATGCTGGTTAGCATCACAAATGTCTCCTTTTGAAAAGTATCTGTTCGTGTTCTTTGCCCACTTTTGAATGAGTTTGTTTGTTTTTTTTCTTGTAAATCTGCTTTAGTTCTTTGCAGATTCTGGATATTAGCCCTTTGTCAGATGGGTAGACTGCAAAGATTTTTTCCCAATCTGTTGGTTGCCAGTTCACTCTAATGATTGCTTCTTTTGCTGTGCAGAAGCTCAAGTTTAATTAGATCCCATTTGTTTTGGCTTTTCTTGCCATTGCTTTGGGTGTTTTAGTCATGAAGTCCTTGCCTATGCCTATGTCCTGAATGGTTTTGCCTAGGTTTTCTTCTAGGGTTTTTATGCTATTAGGTGTTATGTCTAAATCTTTAATGCATCTTGAGTTAATTTTAGTGTAAGGTGTAAGGAAGTGGTCCAGTTTCAGCTTTCTGCACATGGCTAGCCAGTTTTCCCAACATCATTTATTTAACAGGGAATCCTTGCCCCATTCCTTGTTTTTTTCAGGTTTGTCAAAGATCAGATGGTTGTGGATGTGTGGTGTTGCTTCCAAGGCCTCTGTTCTGTTCCACCAGTCTATATATCTATTTTGGTATCAGTATCATGCTGTTTTGATTTCTGTAGCCTTATAGTATAATTGGAAGTCAGGTAGCATAATGCCTCCAGTTTTGTTCTTTTTACCTAGGATTGTCTCGGTGATGCTAGCTCTCTGTTGGTTCCACATGAAGTTTAAAGTGGTTTTTATGCTAAAAACCCTGAATAAAATAAGTATCAATGATACGTATCTCAAAATAATAAAAGCTATTTACAACAAACCCACAGCCAGTATCATACTGAACTGGCAAAAACTGGAAGTATTCCCTTTGAAAACTGGCACTAGACGAGGATGCCTTCTCTTACTACTCCTATTCAGTATAGTACTGAAAGTTCTAACCAGAGCAATCAGGCAAGAAAAAGAAATAAAAGATATTCAATTAGGAAAAGAGGAAGTCAAACTGTCTCTATTTTCGTAGATGAAATGATTGCATATTTAGAAGTCCTCATTGTCTCAGCCCCAAATCTCCTTGAGATGATAAGCAACTTCGGCAAAGTCTCAGGACACAAAATCAAGGTTCAGAAATCACAAGCATTCCTATACACCAATAACAGACAAACAGAGAGCCAAATCATGAGCAAACTCCCAGTGTATTTTTATTTGCATTTTTCTTGTTATAAAGGAAATTGAGCTTCTTTCATAAGGAAAGATGCAACTTTTTTTTTTTTCAAACTGTTTATAATCTAGCCAATTCTGATAAAAAGTTATTGGCCATTTTATTCCGTATTTAATATTAATTAAATATATTAACTCTCTGAGATTAAGTTGCAAATATTTTCCCAGTATGTCATTATTCTTTTACTTCCTTTAGGTATCTTTTTCCAAATAAAAGTTTATTCATTTTTACTAGTAAAATCAATTGATTTAGTTTTCTCTTAATACATCTGGATTCCGAATCATGGTTAGAAAAAATGAGCCCACTTTCAAAGTACAGAAGTTTTCATCCATGTTTTCTCCTAGTACTCACATAATTTTATTATTTTAAATATTTGACCAACTTGGAATGTATTTTGTTATGCAATTTGAGAAATGAATCAAAATTTTTTTTTCTTTTACCATATAGCTATGCAGTTATTATAATAAATGACACCTCACCTTCTCTGGTTGATCTGAGGTTCAGTCTTTACTATATGTTAAATTCTCATATGTGACTGGGTCCATTTCTGGATTTAAAAAAATCTGTTTTGTGGTTTACTTTCTCTATTCACACACCAAACCAGAGTTTCAGTTATAAAGGCTTTGTAACATATTTTAATAACTGATACAGCAAGTTCCTCTGTGCCAGAATTATTGATTTTAAGATTTTTCTTGAATAATTTATTTCCTCAAATGAAATTTATTAACCATCATCTTCAGAAAGAAAGTATAGCAACTTGGTGGTTCGTTTATTGGGTTTTTGTTGCATTTAAAAATAAACTCGCCTAGAACAGAAATCTTGCGGAGGTTGAATCTTCCTATCTGTGTCTTCATCTGCTCAAACCTAGTTTTGCTTCCCTCAATAGTGTTTAAAATTTTTCTCATATAGGATTTGAATGTTCCTTGCAAAGTTAGCCAAGATGTTGTATTTACTTTTGCTATTATAAATTATAAATATGGTGTTATTTTTCATGAATCGTTTTACTGGTATTTCATTGTATATATAAAAGCTATTCTTTGTTATGTTGTGGCTGTTTTAGTGTTTCCAACCATTATAAAAAAATTTCAAACATAGAACAAGGTTAAAAGATCTTTAGATTGAATCCACCAATTAATTCTAACATTACCATTTTGCTATACTTATTTGATAAGGCTATTCATTTTTAATATTAATTTTATAACCTGCTACTTTACAAATTTCTCTTATTTTCTACTGAATTTAGAAAAGGTAATCTCGGAGGCATTTTGATTATTATAAAATATATACTATGAAATAGATTCAGAGTAATAATTGAGGAGAGCCATTCCTAAACCACACTAATAAGGACAGTCATCCTGGAAAGAATATCTTGACAAATAATTGCATTATTTTAAATGATAAAATATTTTATTATCTGTGAAACACTGCAGGCTTTATCCCTTTCTCAGAGTCTCCAAGTTTGTTAACATAGTAAAGACTCTGAGAAGATTTTGCATTAAATTTGTCTTTGGAGCTAACAGGACTTGAAAACATAGCCTTATATAAAGAAAATCAGAAGTGACAAGTTTGTTTTATAAAAAGGACTCAAGCTTTATTTTCCCTTGTGTGGCAGTCATAATTATTTGCCAACCTCAGAGTATTTGGCTACTCATATACCACCCCTTCCTCTCTTCTCCCAACTGAAATCTAATTCTGTTCAGATACTGGAGGTCACTAATGAGAGTGAGGATTTCTGGAATTTTCACTGAGTCAATCCTGATTTGTCTAAGCCAATCCAATCTTCTCTGCAAAGACTGATTTAGGAACACGAGATAGGATGCAATTCTAGCCAATGAGATATAACGAAATAATTTGCTGGGGAACTTCTGAGAAAGTTCATTCTTTTTTTTTTAAAGATGGGGTTTGATCATGTTGGTCAGGCTGGTCTTGAACTCCCGACCTCAGGTGATCCGCCTTCCTGGGACTCCAAAGTGCTTGGATTACAAGTGTGAGCCACCTCGCCCAGCCAAGAAAGTTTATTCTTATGAAGAGATTAGTTAATTTCATGAAAACTCCCCCACACCACACCCTCCCCATATACCCTGCAACTACTCTCGTTATTTTGTTGTCCTGAGGAGACCATAGCATACTGATGACAACAGGATAAATACATGATAAGGAAGTGAAAACGCAACTGAGCTGTGAGTTAACCAAGCCTGAAATCACCCTCCACACGGTTTTCCAAGTAATATATGAAACGGTTCAGGCACTTACTAAAGCTTGATCATCAACATTTTCCAGGTTTATTTAACTACTACACTTCTTATTCATATACCTATTTAGAAAATTCTAAGGAACTAGCATTAAACACACACACCGAAATATGGTGTTAAGAAGTATTTTCAACAACACAGCTTGAAGTGGACCAAAGAAAATACAACTTTTTAAAATTAATTCTCCATTAACAACACATTCATCTGCTCTGATTTATTCAGACATTATTATATTCTTTATTTGGACAAAGTTCATCCTTTTCATCACGTTTTCTAGGAAAGCGTCTGTGGTTTAGATAAAATGAGAACTCTGAAGCATTATCTTTTACCTCTCTAGCATGCAAAGAAGCGTACCTTTTCAAGTCTCTTGACTTTTCTTCTCCATTATTAAAGAGTCCAGCATTTATCTTTAAAAGGCACACTCTTTTAACCTTTTGTTGAATAAACTGTCAACTGCATTACACAAGAATAATCCACGAATTCTTTTTTCACTCTCAGAAATTCTAATGTTCATGCTACGGGGAAGATCTTCTCTTTGAAAGACCTGTTTAATTTGCCCGTTTCAGCATACTACTTCCTCAGAATATATGCCTTAGCTAAAATGTATCAGCAACTTTTTAGGACAAAAGATACATAAAAAGTGAAAGATATAATGGATTTGAAATTGTTAATATATTTTAAAAATCCTAGCTGGGCATGATGGCTCACACTGATAATCTCAGCACTTTGGGAGGCTGAGTAGGCAGATCACCTGAGGTCAGGAATTCGACACCAGCCTGGCCAACATGGTGAAACCCCATCTGTACTAAAAATACAAAAATTAGCTGGGTGTGGTAGCACACACCTGTAATCCCAGCTACTTGAGAGGCTGAGGCAGGAGAATCACTTGAACCCAGGAGGTGGAGGTTGCAGTGAGCCAAAATCATATCACTGCACTTCAGCCTGGGCTGCAGAGTGAGACTCCATCACAAAAAAAAAAAAAAAAAAAAAAAAAAAAAAAATAATAATAATAATAATAATAATCCTGTTTCAACAGGAAAACCAAAAGAAAGAGATGGAGTTACGGTGGTTAGGTGAGAAAACAAATCAAAGATGTTTAGTAACGTAGACTGAGACACACAGATGCTAGAAAAATTCAGCAGACTTGACCAACTGGCCTAAGGCTTCTCGTGTGTTTTTAAATGAGTAAATAATTGAAATTTTTATATCAAATATTCATTGAAGTGATTTGCTTTGGAAAGTCTGATCTGAAGCTGTGTGCGCTTGTACCAGCAGTGCTTTTAGACTTTGCATTACACAAATTTATTTCACTGAATGTAAAGCCTCAAACTTAAACATTTCTTAAGGTTGAAGTCCTGAGTAGTAACAGTGTATAATTAACTTAAATATTAATGTTTGGATCTATTATAAATGATAAATGCCTTAATAAATAGTAAAAGAGTATATTACAAGAACTTTGAAAAGAGAGTCTGGCATATTTTATTTGTGACAAAGCTGCTGTATCCTGGGTGAATGGCACACAGGGACAGCAGGATGGATATCCTAGAGTGTTAGAGAATGTTGCTGGATTCTGAAAGAGGTATAGTAACCCATCAAGCCTTATTACAGAGCTGTTGCAGCTTTGCAATATTTATAGATAAATTTAAAGATAAATAAATAACTCTGTCTACTAGGTATTGTTCCCCCTCAAGGATATGCACTTCTCTTTATAAAATAAATACTAATGGGAAACTGAGATTCTGTGTTATATTGAAGTTTACTTTAGTGCCATCTTTTACAGTGTCCACATTTAGAAAATCCCAGAGTAAAATCCTATGGCCTTGCGAGAATTATCAGTAGAAGCAAAGTCAGAAGGTCTGGAATGAACCAAACTGTCTGCGGTATTGCTGTGCCTCTATTTGCAGGTGAAGCTAAGTGAGAATTGAATGAGAAGAGTGACTCCTGAAAAGAATGCTGGGGCTCGCAGTAGGTCACAGCACCACTGGCAGCATGTGTTAATTGCAAACTTTCTGTGTCCCAGGCCCTGTGGAAGCACTTTTTCTGGTTTGAGTTTTAACCCTGACAGCACCCTTCTTGGGTAAATACTATTAATATTATTTTCTCCATTTGACTCTCATTTCTTGTCTCTCTGTTACTTCATTGCACATTATAAAAAAAAAAAAAAAAAAAAAAAAATGAGCCAAATGGTTTCTTCCCTATCCACACAGGGAAAAGTGATAAACATGCACCCCCCCATCACCAACTTCCTTTAATTCTTTTAATTTTCAATATCAGTTTAGAGCCATAAGTAATCTAAAAGTTAATGCTGGCCATGATTTATATTAACAACAAAATTTGAGAAACACATCAAATAAATGTAGGATGTGGAACATATTTAGATCTGGATATTAAAAAAAAAGCAATTTTACAGGGTATTCTGCCAAGATGGCCAAATAGGAACAGCTTTTGCATGCTGTTCCCAGTGAGAGTGATGCAGAAGGTGAGTGATCTCCACATTTCCAACCAAGGTACCAGGTTCATCTCAATCCAACTGGTTAGACAGTGGGTGTAGCCCAAGGAGGGCAAACTGAAACAGGGTGGTATGTTGCCTCCCCCAGGAAGTACAAGGGGCTGGAGAACTCCCTCTCCTGGCCAAGGGAAGCCATTAGGAACTTTTCTGGATACTGGCACTCTGCTTCAGATACTGTGCTTTTCCCAATGTCTTTACAACCTGCATACCAGGAGATTCTTGCAGGCATCTACAATGCCAGCACACCAGGTTTCCAGCACAAAACTGGGCAGCCCTTTCGGGGACCCATTTTAGCCAGTGCCTGGAATTCGAGCAAGACAGAACCGCTCATTCCCCCTCAAAGAAAAGGGGCTGAAGGGAGGGAGTCAAGTGATCTGGCTCATGGGGTCCCACACCCACAAACCAGCAAGCTGAGATCCACTGGCTTGAAATTCTTGCAGCCAGCACAGTAGTCTGAGCTTAACCTGGGATTGTCGACTCTGTGTGGGGAGAGGTGTCGGCCATTACTGAGGTGGTTGTAACCTTGCCTGTGTAAACAAAATTGCATGGAAGTTTACAAAGTAGCTGGGTGGAGCCCATAGCAGCTCAGCAAGGCCTCTGAAGGCAAACTGTGACTAGACTCCCTTCTTGCTGGACAGGGCATCTCTGAAAAGAGGCAGCAGCCCTTCAGGGACTTATAAATAAAGCCCTATCTTCCCTAAACGGAAGACCTGGGAAAAGCGGTAGTTGGTCCACTTCAGCATACTTAAACATCCCTGCCCAGTAGCTCTGAAGGGAGCAATGGAGCACCCAGCACAGCACTTGAGCTCTGATAAGGGACAAACTGCCTCCTCAAATGGCTCCCTGACCCCAGTATATCCTAAGAGACACCACATACAGGAGAGGTCTGGCTAATATCTGGCAGGTACCCTTCTGGGACAAAACTACCAGAGAAAGGAAAAGGCAGCAATCTTAGCTGTTCTGCAGCCCCCACGGGTAATTCCCAGGCAAGCAGGGTCTGACTGGACTTCCAGCAGTCCTGCAGCAGAGGGCCCTGACTGTTGGAAGTAAAACAAAAATACAGAAAGAAATAGCTTCAACATCAACAAAAAGAACATCCACACACAGACCACACCTGAAAGTCACCAACTTCAAAGACCAAAGGTAGATAAATCCATGAAGATGGGAAGAAACCAGTGCAGAAAGGCTGAAATCTCCAAAAACCAGAATGCCTCTTCTCCAAGGGGTCACAACTCCTCATCACCAAGGGAACAAAACTGGATGGACAATGAGTTTGATTAATTCACAGAAGAAGGCTTCAGAAGGTAGATAATAACAACAAACTTCTCTGAGCTAAAGGAACATGCTATAACCCAAAGCAAAGAAACTAAGAACCGTGAAAAGAGGTTAAATGGAATGCTAACTATAATAATCAGCTAAGAGAATAACATAAATGAGTTGATGGAGCTGAAAAACACAGCAGGAGAACTTTGCAAAGCATACACAAGTTTCAATAGCTGAATCAATCAAGCAGAACAAAGAATATCAAAGATTGAAGATCAACTCAATGAAATAAAATGAGAAGGCAAGATGAGAGAAAAAAGGAATGAAAAAAAATAAACAAAACCTCCAAGGAATATGGGATTATAAGAAAAAACCAAATCAACATTTAATCAGTGCACCTGAATATGACGGGGAGAATGAAACCAAACTGGAAAACACTCTTCAGGATATTATCCAGGAGAACTTTCCCAACGTATCAAGGCAGGCTAACATTCAGATTCAGGAAATATATAGAACACCACAAAGTTACTCCTCAAGAAGAGCAACCCCAAGGCACATAATCGTCAAGATTCACCAGGGTTGAAATGAAAGAAAAAATGCTAAAGGCAGCCAGAGAGAAAGGTCAGGTTACCCACAAAGGGAAGCCCATCAGACCCACAGTGGGTCTCTCAGCAGAAACCCTACAAGCCAGAAGAGAGTGGAAATCAATATTCAACATCCTTAAATAAAAGAATTTTCAGCCCAGAATTTCATATCCAGCCAAACTGAGCTTCATAAGTGAAAGAGAAATAAAATCCTTTACAGACAAGTAATTGCTGAGAGATTTCGTCACCACCAGGCCTGCCTTACAAGGAAGAGTCCTGAAGGAAGCACTAAACCTGAAAAGGATTAACCAGTATCAGCCACTGCGAAAACATACAAAATTGTAAAGATCATCAACACAATGAAGAAACTGTATCAACTAACGGGCATAACAAGCAGCTAGCATCAAAATGGCAGGATCAAATTCACACATGACAATATTAACCTTAAATGTAAATGGGCTAAAAGTCCCAACCAAAAGACAGAAACTGGCAAACTAGATAAAAAGCCAATACCCGCGAGTGTGCTGTATTTAGGAAATTTCATGTACAAAGACACACATAGGCTCAAAATACAGGATAGGAGGATGATTTACCAAACATATGCAGAGCAAATAAAAGCAGAGGTTGCAATCCTAGTCTCTGACCAAACAGATTTTAAACCAACAAAGATCAAGAGAGACAAAGAAGGTCATTACATAATGGTAAAGGGATCAATGAAACAAGAAGAGGTAGCTATCCTAAATATATATGCACCCAATACAGGAGCACCAGGATACATAAAGCAAGTTCTTAATGACCAACAAAGAGACTCAGACTCCCACACAATAATAGTGGGAGACTTTAACACTCCACTGTCAATATTAGACAGATCAACAAGACAGAAAATTAACAAGGATATCCAGGACTTGAATGCAGATCTGGACCTGGCAGATCTAATAGACATCTACAGAACTCTCCACCACAAATCCACAGAATATACATTCTTCTCAGCACCATATCACACTTACTCTACAATTGACGACGTAATTGGAAGTAAATCACTCCTCAGCAAATGCAAAAGAACAGAAATCATAACAACCAGACTCTCAGATCACAGTGCAATCAAATTAGAACTCAGGATTAAAAGACTCACTCAAAACCACACAACTGCATGGAAACTGAACAACTTGCTTCTGAATGATGACTAGATAAACAATGAAATGAAGGCAGAAATAAAGATGTTCTTCAAAACCAATAAGAATGAAGACACAACGTACCAGAATCTCTGGGACACATTTAAAGCAGTGTCTAGAGGGAAATTTATATAGCAATAAATGTCCACATGAGAAGCAGGAAAGATCTAAAATCGACACCCTATTGTCACAATTAAAGGAACTAGAGGAGCAAGATCAAACAAATTCAAAAGCTAACAGAAGACAAGAAATAACCAAGAGAAGAATTGAAGGAGACACAAAAAAGACCTTCAAAAAAATCAATAAATCCGAGAGCTGATTTTTTTGAAAAGATCAATGAAACAAACTGCTATTCAGACTAATCAAAAGAAAAAGAGGGAAGAATCTAATAGATGCAATAAAAATGATAAAAGGAATATTAACACCAATTTAACAGAAATAGAAACTAGCATCAAAGACCACTACAAACACTTCTATGTACGTACACCAGAAAATTTAGAAGAAATGGATAAATTCCTGGAAACTTACACCTTCCTAAGACTAAACCAGGAAGAAGTTGAATCCGTGAATAGATCAATAACAGATCTGAAGTTGAGACAGTAGTTAATAGCCTACCAACTAAAAAAAGTCCAGGACCAGACAGGTTAACCAAATTCTACCAGAGGTACAAAGAGGAGCTGGTTGGTACTATTCCTTATGAAACTATTCCAAACAATACAAAAGAGGGAATCCTGCCTAACTCATTTTATGAGACCATCATCATCCTGATACCAAAACCTAAAGACACAACTAAAAAAGAAAATTTCAGGCCAATATCCATAATGAACATCGACACAAAAATCTTCAATAAAATACGGGCATACTGAATCCAACAGCACATCAAAAAGCTTATTCATCATGATCAAGCTGGCTTCATCCCTGGGATGCAAGACTGGTTTAACATATGCAAATCTATAAACATAATTCATCACATAAACAGAACCAAAGGCAAAAACCACGATTATCTCAATAGATACAGAGAAGGCCTTTGAAAAAATTCAACAGCCCTTTATGCTAAAAACTCTCAAAAAACTAGGTATCGATGTAACATATCTCAAAATAATAAAAGCTATTTATAACAAACCCACAGCTGATATCATACTGAACGGGCAAAAGCTGGAAGCATTCCCTTTGAAAACTGGCAAGTGTGTCCTCTCTCACAACTCCTATTGAACATAGTATTGAAAGTTCTAGCCAGTGCAATCAAATAAGAAAAACAAATAAAGGATATTCAAGTAGGAAGAGAGGAAGTCAAATTCTCTCTATATGCAGAAGACATGACTGTATATTTTGAAGACCCCATTGTCTCCGCCCAAACTCTCCTTAAACTGATAAGCAACTTCAGCAAAGTTTCAGGATACAAAATCAATGTACAAAAATCACAAGCATTCCTATACACCAAAAACATGTGTCACGAGTGAACTCCCATTCACAATCGCTACAAAGAGAATAAAATACCCAGGAATACAACTAACAAGGGATGTGAAGAACCTCTTCAAGGAGAACTACAAACCACTGCTCAAGGAAATAAGAGAGAACACAAACAGATGGAAAAACATTCCATGCTCATGGTTAGGAAAAATCAGTATTGTGAAAATGGCCATACTGCCCAAAGTAATTTTAGATTCAATGCTATCCCCATCAAACTACCTTCTTCACAGAACTGGAAAAAAAAAAAACACCTTAAACTTCATGTGGAACCAAATGAGAGCCCACATAGCAAAGACAATTCTAAGCAAAAAGAACAAAGCTGGAGGTATCATGCTATTTGCCTTCAAAATACACTACAAGGCTACAGTAATCAAAACAGCATGGTACTGGTACCAAAAAAGAGATACAGACAAATGGAACAGAACAGAGGCCTCCGAAGTAATGCTACACATCTACAAACATCTGATCTTTGACAAACCTGACAAAAACAAGCAATGAGGAAAGAATTCTCTATTTAATAAATAATGTTGGGAAAACTGGCTAGCCATATGCAGAAATCTGAAACTGGACCCCTTCCTTACACTTTACACTAGAATTTACTCGAGATGGATTAAAGATTTAAGCATTAGACCTAACACCATAAAAACCCTAGAAGTAAACCTAGGCAATACCATTCAGGACACACGCATAGGCAAGGACTTCATGACTAAAACACCAAAAGCAATGGCAACAAAAGCCAAAATAGACAAAAGGGATCTAATTAAACTTAAGAGCTTCTGAACAGCAAAATAAACTATCATTAGAGTGAACCAGCAACCAACAGAACAGAAAAAAATTTTGTCATCTACCCATCTGAGAAAAGGCTAATATCCAGAATCTACAAAGAACTTAAACAAATTTACAAGGAAAAAATAAATAAATAAACAACTCCATCAAAAAAATGGGTGAGGGATATGAACAGACACTTTTCAAAGCAGGACACTTATGCAGCCAACAAACATATGAAAAAATGCTCATCATCACTGTCATTAGAGAAATGCAAATCAAAACCACATTGAGATATCATGTCATGCCAGTTAGAATGGTGGTCATTAAAAAATCTGGAGACAATAGATGCTGGAGGAGATGTGGAGACATAGGAACACTTTTACACTGTTGGTGGGAGTGCAAATTAATTCAACTATTGTGGAATACAGTGTGGGGATTCCTCAAGGATCTAGAAACAGAAATTCCATTTGACCCAACAATCCCATTACTGGGTATATACCCAAAGGATTATAAACAATTCTATTTTAAAGACACATACACACATATATTCATAGCAGCATTGTTTACAATAGCAAAAACTTGGAATCAACCCAAATGCCCAGCAATCATAGCCTGGATAAAGAAAATGTGGCACATATAGACCATGAAATACCATGCAACCATAAAAATGGATGAGTTCATTTCCTTTTCAGGGACACGAATGAATCTGGAAACCATCATTCTCAGCAAACTGACACAAGAACAGAAAACCAAACACTGCATGTTCTCACTCATAGGTGGGAGCTGAACAATGGGAACACATGGACACAGGGAGGGAAACATCACACACTGGGGCCTGTTGGGGAGCGGGGGGGACTAGGGGAAGGATAGCAGGGGATGAGGAGATTGGGGAGGGATAACATTAGGAGAAATACCTAATGTAGATGACAAGGGGATGGAGGCAGATAACCACCATGGCATGTGTATACCTATGTAACAGTTCTGCATGATCTACACATGTATCCTAGAACTTAAAACATAATTTTAAAATAGCAATTTTATAAAGACATTTATGAGAAGTGAGAAACTAGGCTATTCAATGATGATAATAAACTATTATTGTCTGTTGTATATATTATACATGTTTTCAAAGCAATTATTTCTTAAAGTTGCATGCTGAAATATTTAAAATAAAATTATATGAAGAAGTTTACTTTTAATTGGCCAACAGTAAGGAAAAATATTTATTGGGTATTTACAAAAATAAATTGGCCAGATATTGACAGCTGTTGAAGTTCAGTGATAGATACATGTGGCTTGATGACACTCTCTGCTTTTGTTTTTGTCTGAAGGGTCATGATGCTCATGACAATAAATCAAAAGAATGAGAAGACCAGAAAAAAAAAAGAGAAGGTAGAGGAAATAGAATAAAAAGAAGAGGAGGAGGATGGAAAGGAAAATGAAAAAACAATTAAGATGAAATTGGCATCTAAGGATATCTACGATATACCAGACACTCTACTAAAGATGAGGGGTACAGATATAAATAATTATACAACATGTTGTCACCTTTTACAGTTCTACTCAGATATCTCTGCTGAAAACCAGGGTTTCCAACTCTCATGTCAGGTCTTACAGATAACCTTTAATTAATCTGCTGCCCATGTATCTAATTAATGGGCACAGGTATTGCAGTTGCTATGGCATATGGGAAGGATCATCTAACTCCCAAGGGACTTTAGTCCCTTCCTGGATACCAGGTAGGTGTGCTGTCAGGATGGAATGATTGCATCTCACTGGTACCATGCCCCTTCACCTTTTTAAGTACACAGAGAAGGCATAAGGAAATTTATCTCACTTCAGAATTTGAAATAACATTTCAGAATCATCAATTTTATCAAAGTTTATTTTTAGAAAAATCATGATTGAAAGTCCTAGTTAGAGAAATCAGGCAAGAGAAAGAAACAAGAGACATTTAAATAGGAAATGAGGAAGTCAAACTATCTCTGTTTGAAGATGCTGTGAATTCATTCCTGTAAGACCTCATAGTCTCTGGCCAAAAGCTCCCAGAGCAATTTCAGCAAAGTTTCTAGATAGAAAATAAATATACAAAAATTGGTATTATTTCTATATACAAATAGCATTCAAGCTGAGTGCCAAATCAAGAATGCAATCTCATTCACAATAGCCCCCCCAAAAATACCTAGGAACATAGCTAACCAGGGAGGTGAAAAATCTCTACAACAAGAATTACAAAACACTGCTGAAAGAAATCAGGCATGATACAACAAATAGAAAAACACTCTGTGTCCATGAATAGGAAGAATCAATATTGTTAAAATGGTCATACTGCCCAAAGCAATTTGCAAATTAAATGCTATTTCTACCCCAACCACCAACTACATTCTTCACATAATTAGAAAAAAAAAAAATATTCTAAAAGTCATGTGGAACCAAAAGGAGCCCAAATAGCCAAAGCAATTATAAGCAAAAAGAACAAAACTGAAGGCATTACAATACCCAACTTTGAGCTATACTATAAGGCTACAGTAAACAAAACAGCATGGCACTGGTACAAAAACAGACACACATACTAACAGAGCAGAATGGAGAGCCCAGAAATAAAGCTACACACTTACAGCCATCTGATATTTCACAAAGGCAAGAAAAACAATCAATGGGGAAATGACCCCCCCATTCAATAAATGGTGTTGGGATAACTGGTTAGCCATATGCAGAAGTCGGAAACTGTACCACATCCTTACACCAAATACAAAAATTAACTCAAGATATATTAAAAACTTAAATGTAAAACTTAAAACTATAAAAACTATTTAACAAAACTTGGAAATACCATTCTAGATATAAGCCCTGGCAAAGATTTTGTGAAGAAGATATCAAAAGCAATTGTAACAAATATTGACAAATACGACCTATTTAAACTAAAGAGCTTCTGCAGAGCAAAGGAAACCATCAATGGAGCAAACAGAAAACCCCCCAAAATTGGAGAAAATATTTTCAATGTATGCATTCAACCAAGGTCTAATATCCAGAATCTATAATAAATGTAAACAAATTAACAAGAAAAAAACAAATAATCCTATTAAAAGTGTGCAAAGGACATGAACAGTCTTCAAAGGAAGAAATATTCGTGGCCAAAACACATATGAAAAAATGCTCAACATCACTAATCATTAGAGAAATGTAAATAAAAACCGTCATTAGATGCCATCTTACATCAGTCAAAATGGCTATTACTAAAGGGTCAGATGTTGGTGAGGTTGCAGAAAAAAAAAAAAAGAGAATGCTTATACACTGCTGGTCATAATGTAAATTAGTTCATCCACTGTGGAAAGCAGGTTGGTCATTTCTCCAAGAACTTAAAAGAGAACTACAATTTGATCAAACAATTCCATTACTAGGTATATACCCAAAGGAACATAAATTGTTCTAACAAAGACACATGCACACATATGTTCATGACAGCATTATTCATAATAGCAAAGTGTTCACAAGGCATTGACCTGGATTCCCATCAATGGTAGACTGGATAAAGAAAATGTGGTACATATGCACTGTGAAACACTGTACATCCATAAAAATAATAAAAAAAAAAGAATGAGATAATGCCCTTTGCAGCAACATGGATGGAACTGGAGGCCATTATTCTAAGCACACTAATGCAGGAACAGAAAACCAAACATTAAACTTTCCCACTTATAAGAGGAGCTACATATTGAGCACACACAGACAAAGAATGAGACCATAGAAGCTGGGGCCTATTTGAAGCTGGAGGCTGAGAACTGAACAACTACCTGTTAGATACTATGCTTATTACCTGTGTGACAACATAATATGTACACCAAACCCCCGTGACACTCAGTTTATCTACTGAACCAAGCTTCTTATGTATTATTGAAACCAAACTAAAATTAAAATTAAAAAGCCATGATTTCACTACATTTAATCTCTAATTGTATGTCTGATGGATATATTGGACTAGCCCTAGTGATTAAAGCTGTAAATAAGAAGGAAAAATAGATATGCAAGCACATTGAACACCCTGAAGGCAGGTCTGGGTCTTCAAAATTGCTGTATTTCCATAATCTAAGACCAGCTCTGGCATACAGTGGACATCCAGGAAAGGTATGTTTGATAGAAGATAACAGAATAAGTAAATGCCTTGAAAAGGAAAATAAAAAAGTAACATCTGTAAAAATGTGAAAAAGTTACAGTGCTTCACCTTAGATAACTGATAGCTTGGATGAAGAATTTAATTCCAGAGACCAGGTTATTTCAGACAAAGATGGAGGAAAAAACAGAAGTATATTAAGCCTTGATATTTGAGCTCTTTATCATGAATTGGCTTCTTATATGGCTAAGGACCCTACTCATCTACCTGTCACTGCTTTCACTTTTTTCATTTAATTTATTCAAGTTAAGATTTTATAAATACCCTGTGAGCTTTTTTGGATAACTAATTTTATACTTAAGGCAATTAAATATATTTATACTTAAGGCAATTAAATACATTTACCTCTTCACATATACTTTTGACCATTTAGTTATGATTATTCAAGAATCAAGTAGATGGGTTTCTTTGTCATGAATCCTATTCATAACTGAGTAAAAAGAGTCCATATTTTCCTCAACACAGAGGTTCTGAAGGCTCTGAGCTGCTTAGGCATGTCACATTTCACTTTTTTCAAGGAAAAGAGAACAACTGACCTGACCAAGAAATATTTGTAACTATCGGCTACCAGAAGGTTGAAATGGACAGTTTACCAGTTAGAATAAACTTGATGATTTGCCTGAGAAGCAACTAACCACTCCCTGATATTCATAGGAGGAAAGTCATTCGATAATAGCGTAAGGGCCATGCTTTGTGGAACAGTATTGAGAGCACTGTCTTGAAATCCGGGCTCAGTTTAAAACACTTACATGTCACCACTATGGTTTAATGGGTTAAGAGTCCTTCAAAAATCTTGACATTTTGAAACTAATGTGATGGCACTTCCATCTTTTTTATAATCGATCCAACCATTGTAAAAGAGTTAGGAGCTTGCAGGCTGGTATAGAAAAACCTGGGTTGAAACTCTACCTCTGCGTGTATATTTGTGATGAAAATCAAGTTATATAGCATCCCCAAGCTCATCACTTCTTCATCTATGAAAGGTAGTCATCTCCAAAGAGAAATGCCATATTCTCTGTATGGCTCAATGCTGTGAGGAACACTGTGTTACTTCCAATGTCTCCAAGCCCATATTCATAAATAAATTACCAAAATAAGGGCCAAAATGTATCTCACTATTGCTTGAGTTGATACCTTAACACTTGAAATTGATTTCCTAAGTTCACTTGCATTTTCTTAGGCTCAAGTGACTGCCCTCCTTTATAACATTCTCAGAAATAAATCATTCATGCCTCCCTTTGAAGCTTTGCTGCCCACTGGACGAGCCACTCTGATCTCATACCTACATGCCAACTCTCTATTGTTCAACAACCAGCTCCCTCCATCTTCCCAAATACTTTGTGCCCTCAGGAACTCTTAATCCACACTGAACACTCCTCAATACAACCTTATTCCAGTTTTCAAATACTTCCTTAACTCAAACCTGGAGGTTTACTGAGAACACTGCTTCCCCTAGGGCTCTTTGAACCAGAAGTATTTTCCCCCCTTGCATAGCCCCATGTACCATGTATCTGAGTGTCCTTCTTATTTCTCACTTGCATTCTCTGACGTATTTCTCCCTGCGTAAAACTGCGCACACAGAACTCCTGTTCCTTTTATTCTTAACCCTTGTAAGTCTTGACTTGTTTATCACAAACTGTGAAGGGTCTGGGATTTTATCATATCTGAAGCCTCCAAGTTAGCCTGGCACAGTTTTAAGTGTTGGTGGAAGACATAAGAATCATGGGGCAGGAATGATAGGTGCTGTTTTTCACAGAAACAGTTGTAGCCAGAGCATCAACCTTTTCTGGCTCTGGTTCCTGGAGGCCTAATTCACATAGGCTGACAGAAAAAGAACCAAGTGACATCATGGGCGATGTCACAGGAGAGGACTCTGAGTTTACAGAGCTGGTCTTTGATCCCAGACAGTAAATATTGCTGACCTTTTCTCTGAAAAGAAACATTATCTCCAACTTCCAAAGTTGTTTGCTCTACAAATGCCTTTGGAAAGGTAGTCTGGAAAAAAAGCGGACACTGTCTTTCCTCACAAGATGTTCAGAAACGTGAGAGATCCATGGACAATTTTCTTCCAATCGTATTCACGTCCCTCTTTATGAATATCAGGGTTTGGTATCCATAGCCAATTTTTTTCCAACAGTGTTCGCGTCCCTCTTTATCAGATGAGTCTCGGGGTTTTGGATCCGTATTTTCCTTCTCCTCACATGCACTGCTTCCTGGGCAATTTTATTCATTTTAATGACATTAACTGTCAACCACTGATGAACTAATACTTTGTATGTGTAGCATAGACTTGAGTTTTATAATTATACATTGATTTGCCTTCAGAACCCTTCCAGTTGTATGTCTTATGGGTATATTGGATTCAACGTGTCTACAATTAAACTCTTGTCCATTCTACCCTTCAGATCTGGGCCTCATAAATATATGACAGCTCCTATGCTGTATATATTCAGTGTATCACCCAGATGAACCTGGCACCATTCTCTCCACCTTGAGAAACTTACTCTGATGAACAAATATGGAGATCTCTTACCTTCTGACATCAAACTAATTTGGTCAATAGGAGTCACAGGCAGAAGACTAAAGGGATGAAGCGTGGTTTGGTGCCACTCTTTATTGGTCTGGCTACCTCCCTGTCAGGTAGCCTCTCCTTACATTTGTTCTCCCAGGCTTCTGGTAACCACTCTATCTGCTTGTCTTTTCTAGTTTGGAGTGGTATTTCTCCATGTTATTAGCCCAGAGGTACTGTGCTATCCTTCACTGCCTTAAGAAACTCTTCTGGCACCTTTGGACATTAACCCTTTGTGAGAATCTCTTTAAGTAATTCCCTTTGAGTGAGCCATCTCTTGTGCTTGGATTCTCACTGATACATCCAGCCGTGTAAGCCAGAAATGGGGGTGTCATGATTGGTCTCATTTCCTCATATCTCACCGATGACCAAATTACAGAGATTCTGATTCTCATATATTTAGCACAACTGTCTCCTTCTCTTTATCTCCACAACCACTGCCCTTCTCCAAGTCATCATCCTGTCTCACCTGGACTGCTGTATGGCCCCCTCACTGGTCTCACAATGTCTATCCCGGCACCTTTTTTGTTGTTGTTGTTTTGAGACGGAGTTTCGCTCTTGTTACCCAGGCTGGAGTGCAATGGCGCGATCTCGGCTCACCGCAACCTCCGCCTCCTGGGTTCAGGCAATTCTCCTGCCTCAGCCTCCTGAGTAGCTGGGATTACAGGCACGTGCCACCATGCCCAGCTAATTTTTTGTATTTTTAGTAGAGACGGGGTTTCACCATGTTGACCAGGATAGTCTCGATCTCTTGACCTTGTGATCCACCCGCCTCGGCCTCCCAAAGTGCTGGGATTACAGGCTTGAGCCACCGCACCCGGCCCCCAGCACATTTTTAACACAATTTTCATACAGTAGTCAACCTATCATTAAATGGTGAACTAGGTAGGCTGTGCCACTCCCCTGACTGAAAGTCCTCACCTGTTCCCCACTCCATTTACTTAAAAGTCAGAAACTCAACATAGTTTATGAGGCTCATTGTGATCTGACTCCCTTCAGTCACATACTTGAGCCACACCCCTTCTCATTATATTTCATGTTCTGTGACCTCTTTTTTTTTCTTTTTCTTTTTGTTATAAATTCCACACATATTCCAATTTCCTCTCTCTTCTATTTGAAAAACTCTCATTCTGGCTATTACTCTCAAATTCTAGCTTATATGTTACATTATTACAGAGTCATCTACTAATTCTTAACGTTTGATCTCTGCACAGTTTCCCTATTTGCTCCTAGCCTAGCATTAGATTACGCAAAGACACAAAGAATTACATAATTACATTACGGTTGTTGAGAGAGGCAGGTAGCTGGAAGAAATATAGGAAGAGAAGAAAAGGAAAGAAAAAGTAAAAGAAGGAAGCCAGGCAGACAAGAATCAGCTACAAATAAGAGCGTAAGACCAGGCAAGATGCAATTTTGGAAAAAAAAGAAATAATAGAGACAGTAAACATTATGAGTTACGAAATGAAGAAGACAATAAATTTACATAATCAATTAATTTAGAATCTAGAACTGGAGGCAATAATTCTAGTTAGGACTATTTTAAAAATTGAGGCATGTGGTGAGGATGTTTTGGACTGCAGTGGTAGCAGTAAGGATTATAGACCCCTCACAGAATCTAGCACAATAAATAATTGACTTATGAGTGAGATTATTTTGTAGAAAGCTAAGTGGGACTTAGTAACAGAGTGGATAGGGGAGAGAAGTGGATAGAGAAAGGATGGGAAAAAAGTAGAGTGCAAACATTTAAAAAAATCTACTAAGAGAAGGCACCAGATTTGGGACTTTAAAACTGAACTCACTTAACTCACAACAGTACTATGCAAAAGACTGCATTATCTCACTCTTTTAGAAATAGGAAATAAGAGCGTAGGGTAGAAGAGATTGGGTTTACAGTTAGTCTCAAATCTTGGCTCTGCCACTTACCAGCTGCGTGGTTAGTTATGCTAGGAAACAAAAATTAATAAAAGCACAGGGTTGTTGTGAAAGGAAATAATAGTTGTAATGAGTATAGCTTGGACTTGATGTCTATTGCATCCAACTAAATCATGAAGTGATCTCCAAAAACTAAAGCAAATAACACATATGAAGGGTGAAATGATGATGATAATAATAGCAATAATTAAAGATGTGAGGTCAGAATATAAAATCCAAAGTCAACAGAGAAACTGGAAATTAGGGGTGTTTCTGCAAGCAAGGAAACAACACAGAAGGTGAGCTCAATGTGTGCCCAAATACTTAAATGACTGCAAAGTTCATTAGGCACAGGGGAGGCCCATAGAAGTCCAGGCTGAAAAGAGCAGAAGTGGGAAACGGCAAGGGTTGGAGAGACATATAAATAGCTGCAGACCGCAGGAGAAGCAAGTTTGCAGTTTGATTCCAGGAAACTATCTTCTAGAAAACAGCATAATCTTCATAGGAGCATGACAGAATTCAGAGTTGCTTTAGCCATATCCTATATATTTTGATAATGAAAACAGTAGAATTTGCAGCATTGGATGTTACATAATGAAAAAATGAAGGCTGCAAATTAATGAGCTAAGCCAGGGGTAGACAAAGTATGGCCCATAACAAATTCTTCTCTGTCCCACAAACTAAGAATAGCTTTTAAATTTTAAATAATATGGTTAAAAATAGAAGAAAAAGAAAATAATGTAAGACAAAGACTGTATGTGACTCTAATCCTAAAATATCTATTATCTGTTTTAGGATAAGTTTGCTGAATCCTAATCTAAACCTCTTCTTAACAACCTAGAGAAGAAAAGAAAGAAGAAGAGAACAAAAAATAAACAAAACGGTTACCAGAAAGAGGAATATAAAGACAACAGTAGAAACAGATGAAATAGAAAACAACAGAGAAAATAAAGAAAATAAACCTTGTTTATAAGGTTAATAAAATTGAGAAGGCTGGGAGTGGTGGCTCATACCTACAATCCCAGAACTTTGTGAGGCCAAGGTGAGTGGATCACCTGAGGTCAGGAATATGAGACCAGCCTGGCCAACCTGGTGAAACCCAGACTCCATTAAAAATACAAAAATTAGCTCAGTGTGGTGGTAGATGTCTGTAATACCAGCTACTCAGGAGGCTGAGGCAGGAGAATTGCTTGAACCCAGGAGGCAGAGGTTGCAGTGAGCTAAGCTTGCACCATTGCATGCAGCCTGAGGAGCAACAAGAGTGAAACTCCGTTTAAAAAAAAAAAAAAAAAAAAAAAAAGTTAAATTTCTAGGACAAACTAATCAAGAAATAAAGAAAAAAAAAAAAATAGAAGGCAAGGCTGGGCACAATGGCTCAACCTACAGTCCCAGCACTTTGGGAGGCCACGGGGGGCTCCCAGTGGAGTTTGAGCTCAGGAGTTTGAAACCAGCCTAGGCAACATAGTGAAAACCTGTCTCTAATAAAAATACAGAAAAGCTGCACAGGCGTGATGGCACACACCTGTAGTCCTAGCTATCTGGGAGGCTGGGGTTGGAGAATTGCTTGAGCTTGTGAGGTCAAGGCTGCAGTGAGCCGAGACCAAGTCATTATTCTCCAGCCTAGACAAAAGAGTGAGACCCTGTCTCAGAAAAAAATAAAAAATAAAAATAAAAACCAATAAAAGAAAAAAGAAAATAAAGAGAATGAAGGAAGCCTCATCACTACAGATACGACAGATACTAAATAATAAGAAAATACTATGAACAACTTTTTGCCAATAAATTAAATAATTTAGGTAGAATGAAAAACATTTAAGAGAGATAAATTACCAACCCCACTTAAGAACTAATATAGAATCTGAATGGCTTTGTATATGTTAAATAAGTTGAATATACATTTGAAAATCTTCCCAGAAAATACACTCCAGGCTGAGATGATTACCTTTGTGAATTCTGCTAAATATTTTAAGAATATACAACATTACTAAAATATGCATGAATTCTTTCAGAGAGTAGAAGAGGTGGGCACATTTTCTAACTCATTTTTTTTGTGGCCAACATAAATCTCATACCAATAACAGAAAAAGACACTACAGAGAAGAAAACTATAAACCAATACCCATGATAACAATAGGCATAGTATTCCTTAGTAAAATATTATCCTATTAAATACAGCATTATATAAAAAAATAAATATATCATGATCAACTATGGTTTATTCTAGGATTGCAAACTTAGTATTTGAAAATGAGTCAATATGCTTTATGATGTTAACTAAAAAATAAAAATATTATTATGATTTCAATAGATACAAATATCCTTTGACACATTCATCCATTTGTGATAACCAAACTCAGCAAACAAAATAAAAACAAACTCCTTCAACATGATATGGAAAGTCTACAAACATTTGCAAAACTTCTACAGCTGTGATCATATTCACTGGTGCCAGACTGACTTACCTAAGATTTGGAACAAGGTAAGGTATTAGCATTGTTACTTTTATTCAATATTGTGTTTGGAAGTCCTGATCAGTGCAATAAAGCAAGACAAAATGCATTGAAATACGAAAGCATGATGTCACAGATAATGTGATCGTCTATATAGAAAATCCTAAGAAATCTTTAAATGAGCTACTGTAACTAATAAACATTGAAAATGTATAATATTTAAGGTCTACACACAGTATTAATTCTATTTCAGTCATGGTAGCATTAACAATTGAAAAATAATTATGAAGATACTATTTTACAGTGGCATGGCAATATGAAAAACTTAGGGTTGAATTTAACAAAAATATAAAATCTATATAATGAAAATAGCACAAGAGAGAAATCAAAGATTTAAATAAACGGAGAGGTATATGATACTGATGAATTTAAAAGCTCAATATTAAGATGTTTTTTCTCCATATTGGCATATAGATTGGATGCAACTGAAAACTGATGCTTCTCTCATTTGTATATATACTAAAAACTTCACAGATGAGACAGAATGAGAGCATTGTTATCATGATCCAGACCAAATTCTATTTTCAATCCCATTTTTAGTAAGCCTTCTACAGATATTCAGCATTCCTTAGGGAATATATTTTAGTTGTGTCAATAAAGTTGGCATGGGTATCTTTGATCTAGAACAGTCATGGAAGAAAATTATTCATCACAAGAGATTTGAAAATATATTTGGACCACCACCTATAGAACTACTTATGCCTCATTCATTTTCATGGCATCACTCACATTATTTTTACCATGTAACCCTTTATACTGAAACAGAGTAAGGCAGTATGACAGGATTCACTGGTCTGTCTTAACACATACCCTTCTACCTGGCCTAACAAAAATGACAGAATAGTTTACTGAAGACTTCATTATTGTGCCAGCTGGTTGACAACACACTGCAAGGTGGGGACAGCATCCCACAAAAGGAAGTATGTGCTCTTAACTGTAATCAATATATAGTGCTGTTTCTCCATCAGAACACGGAGCTCTGGGAAGGAGTCAAAGTACAAACAGGCTCGTCACTATTACGCCAAATGACTCATGCACACCGTTTTCCAGGGGTGTACATTAGATCACAGCTTATGTAGATGTCTTGATTCTCAAGATAACAATGTTTGCACCAAGGTACATAAAAAATGATTCCAGTCAACTGGAAGTTGAGACTGAAACCTGGCTATCATAAAATAATCTGTCTTGGGAATCATGCACTTTCACCACTATTGTGTCCATGGAAGGCTTCTTTCTTCCCTGATCTCTTCTATTACTCTCTACTTTCCTTCTTTATTTATTCTGGTTGAGATAGTCTAGCTTTTCTTGATCTACGGACTATTGTCTTTCTTCAGTTGTGAAAAATTTTTACTCGTTATCTCTTTATAAATTCCCTCTTTTCCATTCTTCTTATTCACTTCTGGGACCCAGTGCTGATTAGTGTTGCATTAACTCCCTTATCCTCCATATGCTTTCATATTTGCTCATCTCTATTGTCCTGTGATGCATTTTCTTTCAGATATATGTTCTAGTTTATATATTCTCTCTTTGCCTATATCTAATCTTTTTATAAACCATCCATTCAGTATTTTATCATTTTTGATAGCCTTTGGTTGGTGTAACACTTCGGCAGGATTCCACATTCATTGGTCTATTTTATGCATGGTTTTATTCTAAATCTATTACTTTTAATTATTTTTTAAAACTGAATTCCTTGGTTTATTTATATATATTATCTTTGTTTATGTTGGTTTTCACTCACAGTGTTGTGTTTTATCAGCTTTAATTATCATCTAATAATGATTAATTTTGATTTAACATTTTTGAACTCCTACAGCCTAAAGACATACTTTTCTTGAAAATAATATCTGCTGGAATCCAGAAGGCAAAACCCACCTGCTACTACTTTATTTCTCCCAAAACAGTTTCAGCTTCACGCCTGAGTCTCAGATTTAGCAACTCCACCTTGCAGCCTGCAGATGTCCTTTGGTGTATCTAGGAAGCCACACTGCTTAAAGTCAAATCAGTTCCCTAACCTAGCTACGTGGCCCATCAGGCTTCTTCTCAGGGCTAAAGAACAATAAAAACATTGTGCCAGGTATTTAAACCTTAACAGTTAGCATTCACAGTTAGCATTTGAATGCACATTTATTGATCTATAATGAAGTCTATATATTGCTCCATACACATCTGTCCTTACTCCCATGAATACCAGATTCAAGTTGTCTGACATTTGTAGAGAGTATTGCAGTGAACAACAGTTAATATTTGTGCAATGTTTTCTACACTCCCAAAACTGTTCTAAGCACTTTACATTCATTATCTCATTTAATAAAATAATCATCCCATGAGGTGTTTGCTATTATTATTATTGACATTTTATGGGCAAGAAAACCGAGAGTTAATTTAAATAACTTACTCTAAGTTATACAGATAACAAGTGGCTAGTCAAGTTATAGAACTCCAGCTGTTTGATTCTCAATCTAATGTGTGATTTATTTTCATTTATTTATTTACTTTTGAGACAGAGTCTTGCTCAGCCACCTAGGCTGGAGTGCAGTGGTGCAATATTGGCTCACTGCAACCACTGTCTCATGGGTTCAAGCAATTCTCCCATCTCAGCCTCCTGGGTACATGGGATTATATGCTCCTGCCATTATGCCAGGCTAATTTTTGTGTTTTAGTAGAGATGGGGTTTCACCATGTTGGTCATGCTGGTCTTGAACTCCTGACCTCAGGTGATCCGTCTTCCTTGGCCTCCCTAAGTGCTAGGATTACAGGAATGAGCCACCACACCCAGCCAAATATTTTTAGTAGAATTATATTCTGCATACAGTTATAAGTGAACCGTTTAATCAGTTTTGTCAAATGCATATCAATATGAAGAATATTTCAACTCCCAGAAATCTCCCCCCATTAAGGTGGAGCTTTGCTTTGTAATCTAGCATCATAAATTAGTTTTGTCTATTCAAGACTTTCAAGTAAATAGGATCATACAATATGTAGTTTGGGGGTCTGGATTATTTTACTCAGACACAAAACTTTGAGATTTATCTGTTTTGTTCCATATATCAACAATCAATTCTTTTTTAAAATGATAGATATTATTTTACTGATTGGATATATTAGAGTTTGATAATTCACTTTCCTTTTGATGCACATGTGCATGATTTCCAATTTGGGGTTTGTCAAGAACCATGAAGGGTCTAATAGTTTACCCAACATGTGTAAGGTTAGCTCAACGTAGTTTCATGAATGACAGCTGAAGATATGGGACTCCTGGGTCAGAGCCAAGCATGGGAACAAGCACATTCATTATGTTTGCACTGGGCTCCTCCCCACAACTTCCTCAGATCCAGTGGGGGTAATGCAGAGTGGTCTATATGGATGAAGAAGGCACAGTGGGTTTGTGTTATATCAGTCAAACTCTGAACTTCAGAAACTCAAACCTTTTATAAAGGACTTTAAGAAAACCTATCTGACCTTGTTTCTAGATAGAAGATATTCATTTATTATAATTGCTAGTAGGCAAACTTCCCTGTGCTCCATAGGGATACCCTATCTGTATCTTCTGAGACTATGTGCTACAGAAATATCTTAAAAAGATAATCAGTGCCCCTACTTGCAAAATAAGCAGAAACAAGAGAGGCCAATGCAGGACTGCCCCCACTCCCAACAGGGCTATTAAGAACAAGCCAATGTGAACATTTCTGCAGAAGAGTTTTGTAGACATATGTTTTCATTTCTCTCGGATAAATGCTTAGGAGTAGAGTTGTGTAGCACAGATCTGTATGTGCTTAACTTTTAAAGAAGTATTCTAAAGTTATAGCATTTACATTCTAATAGCAACACATAAAATGCTTGCTCCTCCATATCTTCTCTGATGTTAGATGTTATCAATCTTTTTCATTTTATTTCTGTGTAGTAGAATTTCATTGTGGTTTAATTCTCATTTCTCTGGTGAATGACAATGAGCATTTTTCTTGTATGCCTACTGGCCTATTGTATGAGATCTAACAGCTTTCCTTGCTAAACATCTTAGAAGCTGAACATCCCAGGTAACGTAATCTACTGGAAGGACACAGTAGTTCAGAAGGCCATAGGTTGGTGTCTGAATATGGCCACAATTTTATTATTTATTTTAAAAAGATATTATTGACTGCAACCATTAAATTATACTTCATAAGAATCACAACTACTTCCAAATATTTTTTCATTTTTAATTTTAGATTTACTTATTTATTTGAGATCAGGTCTCTCTATATTGCCCAGGCTCGACTTGAATTTCTGGGCTCAAAGCAATCCTGCCTCAGCCTTTGAGTAACTGCAACTACAGGCATGTACCACCATGCCCACCTCACTACCGCCAAGTTGTAAACTGCAGCTAATTCTGTGCTATTTAATAAATATTTTAAGGGGCCACTTAGAGTATAATTTCTCTTTTGTGGTTTCCAAAATGAACTGAAGGAAACAGCTTATAAGGTATTTAAAGCATATTTTCCTAAGGGCTTAAACTTTTACAGGGAAAAATTAGGCATTGCTTATGTTTTATTTTTAAATTATGTTAACTCTTTAATTATAGGGAGATGCCACTTCTATGTATCATTGTTTATTGTTTACAAGAATGAAGCAAAATATTTTCGTTCAAATTCCAGTGCTGCCAGTTGCTAGCCAAGTGACTGTTTGGCAAGCCCCTTAATAAACCTCTGAAAACTTTGCTTTCATCTTTCTCTTTAGTAGATTGTAAATATTACCAGCTCTGCCAACTCTGAGTTTTAGGGAGGATCAAATGACACAGGGGTACTAAAACAATTTAAAGACTCTAAAGTGTATCTCATAAAAAAGATAAATCGGTACTCAAACATATGGAAAAATATTCTATCTTGCAAGTTTTCCAAGAAATACAAATCACAATAGAGACAACATTTTAGTAATTTCACCAGTGGCTGAATAAATTAGTAGAGTACTTTCAGAAAACGGCTTAGCAATATATTTCAATTGTCCAAAAATGTTTACACTCTGATTTAGCAATGATATAAATAAGTCACGTGCATTTTATTGTCATTTACCAAAGGCTTCCTATGTCAGGTATTGAACTAAGCACTTTACATGTATTAATTCATTTAGTGCTTCTCCTTAAAACACAAAACAAAACAAAGCTCTATGAAGTAATTATCATCAACATTGTGCAAGTGAGAAAACAAGGGTAGAGTTGTAAAGTCACTTGTGTTAGGCTTCATAGCTAATGAGGTAGGAACTGAAATTGATTCAAGGGGATTTAGCTTCCAAATCCATGTTTATTACTACTCTATCTAACAACTTCTAGAAATGCATCCCAAGAAAGCAATCCTCCAAAAAAGCAGCAGCAAGAGGTACTGAGTTATGTCCTGCTGTGTTTTAAACATACTTGTAAACTTCATAATAATTCTAGTAAGATTTCTGCAAACAATAGTATATGAAGTCACTGAGTTATTATATAACGCTTTAAATAATCAAGAAAATTAACAACAGGTTTAATGTATATGTTTCATAAAATAAAACTTTAAAAAAATGTTTAAAGGTACCTGAATTTCTTCTTATTATTATGCTGGGGTGACAGGATTATCAGAATTGGAGGTTCTGCCTGTGCTAACATTGTAAGTTTCCCCATTTTATGTTGAAGTGTATAGAAATCATTAGGACAGGTAGTTACTGGACATCTAAAATATGGTTGCATGGCTGTTAAGGTGCACACAGGACCCTAAGTGGTATGCAAACATCTTCCCATGAGTGACAAGACCAGGACCACAAATCCGAGCAATATAATGAGAAGTTATTTCTTTTCATGAGTAAGCACTCATGAATAGTTTTTTCGTTTGTTTTTCTTGAGATGAAGTCTTGCTCTGTTGCCCAGGCTGGAGTACAGTGGTGTCATCTTGGCTCACTGCAGCCACCGCCTCCTGGGCTCAAGCAATTCTCCTGCCTCTGTTTCCTGAATAGCTGAGTAGCTGGGACTACAGACATGTGCCACCATGCCCAGCTAATTTCTGTATTTTTAGTAGAGATGGGGTTTCACCATGTTGGCCATGATGGTCTTGATCTCCTGACTTCGTGATCCATCCCCTTTGGCCTCCCACAGTGCTGGGATTAGAGGCATGAGCCAGCATGCCCAGCGCATGAATAATACACTCTTCATGAGTAAACATTCATAAATAGTACAGTCATTCACCATTTGAATGAAAGAACACATACTATTGTGTTAAAATCACAAGAAAATTAAAAACGGGCGAACAATCAAACAGGCTGTCCCAGGAGAAGAAAAATCAACTCAGACGCACGCTCCCAGATTTATGACATCTGCAAATTTCTCCATCAGAGAAGTGGAAGCTCTTTTCTTTTGCCCACATTTTCCCCCTACTCTGAAATAACAAAATAACTAGTCATTGAATGGCAGAAATAGACTCCTTGGTGGACCAACTCAAAAGAGCACAAAGCCTAGAGCAGTGAGCTCCTTTTAGAGACTCATGTTTTCTGTCCCAAAACACAGAAGCCTGTAGACATATACGTCACTACATATCTTTTCTTTGCCGCTGTAGTGGCTGATGCTAGGTCCTAAATGTCTTGCACATAATTTTCACTATGAGGGGTCTCAACCCAGGTGGACAACTTGGAACAAAAGAAACAAAAGGCAACTGAAGGTTTTGTCTGCCAGACCTTGTTTTGGATTCTGGCTCTCCCACTTTCTAACTGGCGACCAACCCTAAGCATGTCATGTCATTAACCTCCCTGAGCCTGAGCTGCCATTTTGTGCTGTATGATCCTTGTGCAGATTGCTAGGCCTTCCTGCGCTTCCATTTACTCATTTATAAAATAGCAAACATAATCTCAGAGGGGTGCTGTGAGGAGTAAAATAGTTCAAATGGGTTTCATTTTTCTCAACTAAAAATTGTGGCTAAAAATGGGACTTTTGAAGATCACTATCATCTGTGCAAAGTGCTTAAGTGAGTGACTGACACAGCAAAGTGTTCAACAAATAGTGCTTACTCTACTTTTTAAAAAGATGCCCAAAATTATAATCTTCAGTGTAAAACTTGTAAAAATATAAAATTTGTATTTATTTTGATTTGTATTCACCTACAGGAATAGGTGCTTACAGGAAGAGACATCATCATTTAAGGAAGTACCTAGTAAGCACGGGTTATTTTATTATTTCTACTATTAGAGTTTTAACCCTGCATGTAATTTTTCTTTGTAACACATAAAATGCAATAATTCTTCACTTATGAGTGTAAAAAATGATCAGTGCAGAAAAAATGTGGTCAAAGCTGAGAGGCTGATACATTTCTTAGTCCTCTATTCTTGTAAATTCATTTTAAAGAAACACATGGCTAATACATTACAGTTTATTGAATTTTGGAATTTTCACATTTTTCCTTAAAGTGGAACACTTGTCAACTCAAATATATGCAGATGTTGTTCATTTTTGTGTCTTGCAGGAAAGGACATAATGGGCTTATGAAACATTTATCACATGCAGCCCAAAAGATCCTACAAAGCCTCTGATTGAATCCATTTGCCTAGGATAGTCTTCAAACAAAAGATGACACTTCAGTGCTTCTAAGTGCAGCAAGCTGAGCACTTTTACATAAGCACAAATCACCTGCTCCTCCTCCTTCAGTCTGATCAATTGCATTGAAATGTTTTAAGAAAAGCAGATTTTTGATTTTAAGCACGGAATAGTAAAATCGGTAATTTCTCAACAACCACTTGTAGTTCGAAAACAAGTAGCTTCTCACCAACTACTTGTTAAACTCCTACTCTAAGCCTGATACTGGCCTAGGGATGTGGATATGAAGATGGGGATAAACAGAGATGCGAGCAGCTGGTTTTATGGAGCTTGAAGCCAGGTGCTGGAGAGAGACATTCACCTCATATGCGCACTAAGGAGCACAGTGTCACAAACAGGCAAGTGTCTCTCACGAAGGAAAGGAAGGTGGGAGAGCAGATAGTAAAGAACCTGCCCGCCATCACTGGCTCAGGGCAGCTCACTTACCACTCACTTGTTGAGTAATTAAATGAGCAACAGAGTACGTGATTAAATGAATGTATGTGATTAGTCGTTGGGATTAGTAAATTTTTCTTATTGATAGCTACACTCTCAGGCCTAGATCCTAGACCTGAAGGAGCTTCAGTGGAGACTTCTTTAAAGAGGTGACACTGAGATGTGAAGGGTGAGTGATTTTCAAAAGCTGTATTGGGAAAAAAAAAAAATCCAGGCAGAGGAATAGCATATACAAAGGCCTCGTGGCAAGAAAAATCCAGATGCCTTCAGAGAACTAGACCATAGAGTCTGAGGAGTATGAGATAGGGCCTTGCTACCAGGTGCCCTACAGACCGCTGCTGAGGTTTTAGTCTTGTAGAAACAATGTATGGCCACTGAAATGTCTTAAGTATCGAGGAATTAGTTTTGCATGTTAAAAATAGCACCAATCTAGATTTTTAGTGCTTCTTAAAACTCAGTAACACTTATTTGGCAATCTTAAAATTCAACCCAGGAAAGAAAGAAGAGGAGTGATTTATAGTCACCTTAAAAGCCACACAGTCAGACATTAGAGGTCCAATAACTACTCGTCATAGTGATTTCTGTAAACTTCAGCACGAAAGGAGAACTGTTTCAGCTTGGTTCTTTGCATCTTTTTCTTTATACTCTTTTGTATTTTTTAAGATATAACTGTTATAAACTTGACCATAACTTGTGTGTAACAGGCGCATTTTTTCCTCCAAGAAAAAAGCAATAGCATCTTGTAATCCAACATTTTCCTTCCATAGTAAATTGCCCACTTCTGCCAGTGCATTGGACCACTTTGGTAGCTCAATTTACAACTGCTACTCCAAAACTGCTATGAGTTTCCTTAAAGGTATTATTTTGTACCACCTTGGTTTCACACGATTTCAGTCTCCACCATCTGCTTTAACAAGGCTGTTGGCTTGTGTTTGCCCTACCCTAAATGGACAGAACATCCCAAGGGAATGAGATATATTCAGGTAGAATTTTACAGTCAGGGCTACAATTCCCTGTTGTATAACTACGCTGCCTCTGAGGCGAGGGGTTTGAGCTCTGTCTTTTCTCTTTGTACAAACCGCTAACTTTTTATCAATATAACAAAGTTTGAACATAAACTGGAAAATACTGCCCTATTTCAATTTCAGGAGAGAAGAAACAAGGCCAGCTCGCTTCTCCACAACAGTTGTTTATCAGTGCGAACCAAAAGGGATCTATCCAGGATCATTATCAAACATGTTCTACTCAGAGCTTTTAGGTGCCTGGTGTCACAGACTGAAAAAATTGCTATAAAAGCAAAACCACGAAGACACTGAAAAATGAGAAAGTACCTATTTATGTCCAGTATTTCAAGGATCTCGGGAGGCAACTAGGCATGAGAGGAGAAGCAGCATAGGGAGTAATAAGTTCTACGTACCATTAGATTGATCCATCCAAACCAAAATTTCATTATATATGTAATGGAAATAAGAAGCTCTCATGGACAGGCAGGGCTGCTGTGATCATCTCTGCTGACTACATATTCCTGGAAAAATTGTTTACTGTTATTTTCTAGCTCGGCCTCTCACTTTTTTTTTTTTTTTTTTTTTTTTTTTTTGAGACAGAGTTTCGCTCTTGTTACCCAGGCTGGAGTGCAATGGCGCGATCTCGGCTCACCGCAACCTCCGCCTCCTGGGTTCAGGCAATTCTCCTGCCTCAGCCTCCTGAGTAGCTGGGATTACAGGCATGTGCCACCATGCCCAGCTAATTTTTTGTATTTTTAGTAGAGACGGGGTTTCACCATGTTGACCAGGATGGTCTCGATCTCTCGACCTCGTGATCCACCCGTCTCGACCTCCCAAAGTGCTGGGATTACAGGCTTGAGCCACTGCGCCCGGCGGCCTCTCACTTTTTCTTGTAATTATTTTCCACATCTGCTTTTGGTTTTTTCTTCTGCCTCCTGTACTGGAATAAAAGCTTCCTGAAAGCAAAAGCCTTGCCTGTGTTGTCTGGCTCAGCACAGACACTGGCCCAGTGCAGCTCACTTGTCATTCACTTGCTGAGTAATCAAATGAGTGACAGAGTATGTAATTAAAAGGATGTATGCAATTGGTTGTTGGAATTACTAAATTTTTCTTGATGGTAGCTATACTCTCAAAGAAGTCATAAAGTGTCTCTACGGTAGTTGTCTTTTGTATTAACCTGTAAAAAAGAGGGCATTACTTACCCTGACTATTTCACAAGGCTTATATGGGGATCAAGTAGAATAACATAAACATATGCAAGTGTTTTGTTATAAGGCAACAGGTATTTAAGGTAAAGAAAGAATACTGTTTTATATAAAAATGTTTTATAGGAAAGATGGTCTATTTAAATCACTAAGGGGCCCTGCCTTTTTTTTTTTTTTAAACAAAAGCCAAAAGTAGGATTAGTCACCACTATCAACAAAGACAACCACAACAATAGCACCTAAACCCATTGAGCACCCTCTGTCCCTACCAGATATTGCTCTATTTAATTCTTGTGAATGAGCCCATATAGTAGGGACTGTTGTTATCCCTGCTTTACAGATGAAGGGATGGGAAAGAAGATTGAGAATTGCCTGAGTAACTGGCCCATGGTGACAGTGTAACAGAAACAGCTGGGATTCAAACCCAGGCAACCTGACTCGAGTCTTAACTTCTTTCATGAACCAATTAGTGAGACTGAAGCAGGCAGCTTGAATACTGTCTTTCTATACCAGAGAGGCTGTACTTAAAGCTAGCACCCAGCTTTCGGTGCCCAGGATGGTAAACAATAAATATTATTTGAGGATGAAAATGAAAAAAATTAGCAGCCTCCATATGTGTTCGCCCACATACCTGGATCTCCTCTTCACAGAATCAGGGAGGCAAAGTTAGAAGTGGCTCTAGAAAGTTTTCATCTGGGTTTATATATATAGTTGATATTTATTTTGTGATCACACTTGATTCTGTAGGAAAATGAATTTTAAAGCTGCGCACATCATAAAAACCTAAAATGCTTTTAGCATCCATATTTCTCTTTGGTGGGTGGGGGGTGGGAGGAGAAAACCTCTGTTGCTAGAAACTCTTCTAAGGAAGGCGATAATCTACTCTAACTTGCTTGATGATACTTGATAAGTCATTCCACAACACCTTCTTATACCCACTAAAATGACTCTAAACATCTAATTTATAATATTTGTATTGCTTATAGGAGGTACTTTGTTTACAAGAACGATTGCTTAAAAGATGCATACGTGGAGAGAGATCCAAGATGGCTGATCACTAGCAGCTCGGGATTGTAGTTCCCAGTGAAAACGCAAAGAATGAGAGGACGCCACACCTTCACATGAATTCTTGTTGCTCACGCACCAGGAGATTCCCAGCGGAGGAGCCCCATGGGTTGCCAGCGCGACTCTTGTGACCGGCGAGGCGGTTTTGCAGGCGCCTCAGAGCGTCGGTTCTCGGTGCAGAGTCAGAAAAGCACCACCAATCTTAACGCCGCTGATTTAGTCAGTGCAGTGGGTTGCTCAGATTTCGGTGCTGAGAATCAGTAAGTTGGACGTCCACTCAGAAACCCAATTACAAAGACAGTAATTATAAAGACCACAGATGGATAAATCTACAACGAAGGGAAGAAAACAGTCAAAAAAGGCCAAGAATACCCAAGATGAGAACGCCTCTTCCTCAGAAGGTGATCCCAGTTCCTCATCAGCAACGGAACAAGGCCTGATAGAGAACGAGTGTGTTCCAATTACAGAAGCAGGCTTCAAAACGTGGATAATAAGAAACTTCTGTGAATTAAAAGAACTTGTTCTAACATAATCTAAAGAAACTAAGAACTTTGAAAAAAGGTTTGACGAAATGTCAACAAGAATACAAAATTTAGAGAGGAAAATAAGTGAATTGATGGAGCTGAAAAACACAATACGAGAACTACGTGAAGTATGCACAAGTTTTAACAGCCGAATTGATCAAGCAGAAGAAAGGATATCAGAGGTCAAAGACCAACTTAATGAAATAAAACTAGAAGACAAGATTAGAGAAAAAAGGATAAAAAGGAATGAGCAAAGTCTCCAAGAAATATGGGACTATGTGAAAAGACCTAATCTACGCTTGATAGGTGTACCTGAATGTGACGAAGAGAATGAATCCAAGCTGGAAAATATGCTTCAGGATATTATTCAGGAAAATTTTCCCAACTTAGTAAGGCAGGATAATATTCAATTCCAGGTAATACAGAGAACACCACAAAGATATTCCTCAAGAAGAGCAACTCCAAGGCACATAATCGTCAAATTCACCAGGGTTGAAATGAAGGAGAAAATACTAAGGGTAGCCAGAGAGAAAGGTCAGGTTACCCACAAAGGGAAGCCTATCAGACTTAAAGCAGATCTCTCAGCAGAAACCCTACAAGCCAGAAGAAAGTGGGGACCAATATTCAACATCCTTAAAGAAAATAACTTTCAACCAAGAATTTCACATCCAGCCAAACTAAGCTTCATAAGTGAAGGAAAAATAAAGTTTTTTGTGAACAAGCAAGCACTCAGAGAATTCATCACCACCAGGCCTGCTTTACAAGAGCTTCTGAAAGAACCACTACACATAGAAAGGAACAAACAGTATCAGCCTTTCTAAAAAATACCAAAAAGTAAAGAACATCAATATAATGAAGAATTTACATCAACTAATGGACAAATGGCAGTATTAAACTCACATATATCATTATTAATTCTAAATTTAAATTGACTAAATTCCCCAATTCAAAGACAGACAGCCAATTTGGACAAAAAACTAAAACTGTATGCTGCATCCAGACCCATCTCACATTCAAGGATACAAAAAGACTCAAAACAAAGGATGGAGAGAGACTTACCAACTAACCAGAGAGCAAAAACAAATAAATAAAAAGCAGAAGTTACAATTTTTGCCTCTGATAAAATAGTATTTAAAGCAACAAAGATCAAAAGAAGCAAAGAAGGACATTATATAATGATAAAAGAATCAATGCAACAACAAGAAGAGTTAAAGGTCCTAAATATACACGCACCCAATACAGGAATACCCAGACATACAAGACTTATAAAGAGACTTAGACTCCCACACAATAATAGTGAGAGGCTTCAACATTAATATTAGACAGTTCAATGAGACAGAAAATTAATAACAATATCCAGGACTTGAACTCAGATCTGGAACAAGTAAACGTAATTAACATTTATAGAACTCTCCACTTTACACAAAATATACACTCTTATCAGTACCACATCATATCAACTTAGAAGTTTAAATGAAATGTTGGTTGGCTCCTTGTTTGTTACTTTCTTCCCTCATTTTCTTTCATGTCTCCATTATTAAGAACAATTATAGGCATACCCATATTTAGACTGCATTTTAGCCCGGGCAACAAAGCAATACCCCCATTCTCTCTCCCTCTTCCTCTTTCTCTTTCTTCCTCTTCTTTATTCTTTTTCTTATTATTCTTTTTCTCTTTCTAAAAAAAAAATAAAAATAAAATAAAAAAAAAATAAAAAAAAAATAAAAAAAAAAAAGATGCATACGCATTAATTCCCCTAGTTCAGGAATTCCTTCTCATTAACAGCCACGCCTGACAGATTTTCTGAATATGGAAAGGCTGTAACTCCCAATTTTAAAGATGTTGCCTGTTGGAGTTAATGAGAAAGAAACGACACACAGCTCAAATAATTACGGCTTCTAGCATTTATGGGAAGAGCTTTGCCTGAATACTCCCAGGCTTTCAAGTTGGTGTTCCACTGCTTGGCTTGATTCTGTACGGAATTAAACACAGTTGCCATGGGTGACTTAAAGTGCTGTGTGGCAAGAAAAAAACTGAGGGAGCATGCTCTGAATTAAAATGGTATTCAGTAGAGACCCCTTTTTATGCTTTGAAGTATTAATGGCAGAAGGAAAAAAATTCATTTACTGCAGGGTCCATCTATAAACCTCTATTCCATAAGGCTGAAGATAACCAGTCTCTACTTGGGCATCTGGTCAAGATTTGGGAAAACTAAGTTTGTGAGTAAATCAAGGATCTCACTGGCCACCCATCTACTTTGGTGGTTCTTTGGTTAGTGTCATATGGCAACATTTTAACATATTAATATATCAGCAAATGTGTCTTTTATTTCCTCTCCACTATTTATTTTCTAACCATGGTAGTTTCAGAACTCTTCTTCATTGTTTTCGGGAAAAAAGGTTATAATAAAACACAGAAGAACAATGGAAATAAAAATAAAATAATAATAATTTTAAAAGGAGTGACACTTGTGTTCTAAAAGCTAGTGTTATGTGGTCAGTACTTGGTTCTGCACTTCAAAAATACTGAAGTATTCAGGACATGGAGTATATAACATATACAAAAACATTTGGAAGAATATGATTGAATCTAAATTAGTCTCCTCTCCAAGCCTATAATCAAGACATTCAGGGGCAACCTATGAGAAGAGAAAACTAATGGGTTATGTAAAAGTTAAATGCTGGTATAAGCTCCTGAAGAGCTCCTAGTCTCTGCAGAGCTGGTCAGTACAGTAGTCACTAGGCACATGCAGTTGTTTACATTATAAATAATTTAAAAGGTCAGTTCCTTAGTTGCATTAGTCATGTTTCAAGTGCTCAACAGATAAAAAATTTCTGTCATTGTAAAAGTTTCCATTGGCCAATGCTGGTTTAAAGTAAGGGATCATTTGTTTATTGTTCACTTGTTTATATATTGTGGTTACCTTGTGTTATGGGAACAAAGTAGTTATGTCAGAAACAGTCTAATTCATGAAGCCTAAAATATTTACTTCCTGTCCTTGACAGGGAAAGTTCACTGACCTGATCTAAAGGGATAGAACATTGAGCAAAACTTTTACTGTGATGGCCCTATTTTTTGTGTGTTTGAGACAAGGTCTTGCTCTGTCGCCCAGGCAAAGGCGCAGTGGCATGATCACAGCTCACTGCAGCCTCAACTACTTGGGCTCAATTTATCCTCCCACCTCAGCCTCCTACTGTAAGTAGCTGGGACCACAGATGTGTGTCAACACTTCCAGCTAATTTTTTTACTGTTTGTAGAGGCAGAGTCTTACTATGTTGCCTGGGCTTTGACTGTTTTTTTAATACAGTATTAAAAAGATATTTTAGGCTGGGCACAGCGGCTCATGCCTGTAATCCCAAAACTTTGGGAAGCCAATGGGAGCACATCACTCGAGGTTGGAAGTTTGAGACCAGCCTGACCAACATGGAGAAACTCCGTCTCTACTAAAAATTCTAAATGAACTGGGCATGGTGGTGCACCCCTATAATCTCAGCTACGGGGAGGTGGGGGCTGAGGCAGGAGATTCACTTGAACCTGGGAGGCAGAGATTGTGGTGGGCCAAGATCATGCCATTGCACTCCATCCTGGGCAACAAGAGTGAGACTCCATCTCCAAAAAAATAAATAAATAAATAAATAAATAATAAAAAATAAAAAGTATTTTACTCCTTTAAAAAAAACAAAAAACTGAAGAGTTCCTAGGCTCCAGAACCTCCAGAAACCTTGGGCATAGGAAGGACCTGGAGGTCATCAAAACCTTAGCTGTACCTGGAGAGGCTCTGAGGTCGGGACCAAGAATCCATGATACAGTAAACCTCACATCTTCACTACTAAGAGCAGGAATGGACAAGATGCATTCCTGGAAATGGATTTATGGCCAGTGAAAAATCATGCATGCCAAAGGCTCAAAGCAAAGCCTCATAGAAAATGTTCATGTCATGGGCTTTAAAAAAAATGTCTTTGTAACTAAGAACCAGGCTTGCAGACTATGTGAGATAAAGAATTTTAAAAAGATTGATTACATTTCTACTAAACATTGGAATGGATATTTGAAAACCAAAGTGAAATTATAGAAAACAATCAAAAGTTCAATTTTTTGCACTCATAATTTTATGACCTGAGATTTGTATCTATTACAATACACAACCATACAGAAGGCTATGCTAATTATTGGTCTCAGAATTAAGAATTGTCTAATCATCTTGCTATTATCTCCTAGATATATCCAGTGGAAGAATTGGCAATTAACATAGGTGGTGAAATGTTTCCCTTGAAAAGAGGTTAAATTTTTGTTTTTAAATGCCTTTAAATAATTTTATTGATTTTTAAATAATACAAGAAGATAAACTTTCATATGTAAGTGATTTAAAAGCAAAGCCATAGAGCTAGCATGGTATTTAATATGATTTAATGTTACAATAAAGTCTATTTTTAAAAATTATTTATGAAAAGTTAAAGTCTAGAAATATAATCACCTTTTATGGGCATGGAATTTTTATTCAGTATCTTATGTTCCAAAAAGCATTCAAAGAGGTTTTCCAAAAACAATGGGGATTTTAGATGTGACATTCAGACCATTTTAATTTGAAGAATCCTATGTTACTTGGTATTCCACATAACTAAATGTTATTAGCAAACTTACCCAAACATTTGCTGTAGAATATCTTACTAAATCCACAAAGTTACATACATTAGCCTTTCTACAAGGATTTAGTATTTATTTAACATTCATTTTTAAATAAATGAATTAATTAACAAGCAAAAATTCTTTATAATTTGTCACATTTCCAGTTCCCACAATTAGAAACCAGCAATTTATGGAGGTATGTAGGGGAAGATTTAAGGGTGATGGCAGCAAGAGGGATGTCAACCAATACTCTGATATTTAGAGAAGATGAGTCAGAGAATAAAAAATTTAACAAAGGACCATATTAACACATAATCCTATAATGCATACTCCCAGAGATTAAATCATAATTAGTCTGTGACAAGCCTCTGTTTAAGAAAGCACAAAGGTATAAAAATGCATTTGACATTGCTTCTCATCAAAAAGGTTTCAAAAAGTCTTCGAGTACCAAAGGGTTAAACATTTTGTTGTATATTTTTCAATCATGCTAAGTAAATTAGCAATAAAACACCTATATGACAATTAAAGGTCAATTCAAAATAGAATAATAAAATGACAGTGAGTATAAAAACTAATGAGTATAATCATCAATTATTTCTGCACATATATTCTGAGCACTTGACTTTAAGTGTAATTCCTTTGTCTTGATAGTCTTGTTAATGAATTATATAGGCTCTAATGAGCCTGGGACCTGGTGAAAAGAAATGATAAGAAATACATGGCTTATTCATTAACCGCATTTATCAACAGGCTTGTTTTTAGCTCCACTGAAAAAGAGAACTATTAGCTCTGAGAAGTGAGGTGTAAAGAAAAACACAGCTTAAGAATACTGAACTTCCAAAATGTAGACATTTATCAGAGTACACTCTTTAGCCCTTGATATCTTTCCACAGTAAACAGGGGTTGATTAGGGACACAAATCAAAACTGAATATGCTTATTGTGTGACTTGAAAGCCCAAGCAATGAAACATTAAAGGTTGTTACCAAAAAAAGTCACCATTTTATTCATCTTGTCATCTCAAAAGGAAAACAAATCTCTGAATGTTAAATTGTCCCATCATTAGATGATAGATTTGTAAATGGTGAGTTCCCACTTTTCAGCAAATAGGTAACTCTAATAAATCAGTATTCAAGTGGCATTTCATACAACAATGATATTAGTTAGACAAATGTTCTGGCTAAGTCATGAGTTATGATTGATACATCATAAGATGTTGCCCAGTCATAGGCAAACATATTCATATTCTCAGAAGCTTCTTCTGAGCTTAAAGAATGCATTTGGGAGCTAAGGTATTCTATGCTATTAGCTAGGTAAGGATAAATCTTCTCAGAAAATAAGCAAACTTTGGGATAAGACAGGTTGAGTGTTAAAATCTTATAAATGTCATTAGCTATGTAAGGATACAGCTCATCAGAAGAAAATGAGGAACCTTTGGAATATAACACTTTCTATAATGCAGAGTTTGTGTCCTAGTGTCATTGAGCCTTGGACACCCACTCTGTGTTACAGCATTAAAATTCCTTAAGCCTTGAGCTTCATGTTTCACTCATAGCATAACATTGTATGATGTCTATCTGCAAACTTTTGATATTCAATACCTCACCCTATAATGTGCACCACAGTAAAAATTCTTGTCTATACTTATGTATTTGTTTTCTTATTGGAGTTGACATACATCCTGATCTCTAAGGAACGACAGACAAGAGGATCTACATGAATTCCTCACAGGCCACTGAATTCATCTCAAAACAGCAGAAAGCAATTTCTATTGTTAGCTATTACTGTGTGCTAATAAAATTTCAGACACTTTATTTAAATTATTTAATCCACTCAACAATTTCAAATGTAAAGTTTGCTATTTGCACTTCAAAAATAAAATATGGCTTTGAGAGGTTAAAAAAAAGATGTTATCCAAGCACACACAGGTATGAGAGGTCATGGATGTCCTTAGAACAGAAGCGAGGTCTTTTTTTATTACAAAACCTATGGTTTCTTAACCCCTGCGGTATAATGATTTTTCTTACTCGAAGATGGCCTCAATCTCTTTTTTCAGAAATGTCAGTTCATTTGTGTAATGTTTCTGCTTTCCTTGACCATTAGTATCTCCATAGAAACATGTTATTCTCAAAGAGGTCATACTCTAAACTGGTCTTTGTGCCAGCAGCACCCAGGCAAGTCTCAAGGGTGGACACACTCAGCTGGTGGGCTGTGGGTAGGGGAACATAAATACAACCCAGAAAAAAAATCACATCTGATATTTCTACTTGCAAATGACAAATAGTATGTGGCAAACTCTCTAGAAGAGATGACTGTGTGTATAGCTAGCACTGTCTCCATGAGATAATGTAGCTCTTCCACAAAGTAGCATGAATGGCTTGAGTGACTGTCAAATGGAGGTTGTGTTTTCTGTGATAGCTTGGACAACCATATACTTGCTGAACTGCATTTCACACTGTGATGACAGCCAACATATCCCATGAGTAGGATGGCTTACTGCCAATGCTCGATCTACATCAGTGGTTATTAGGCTACTCAGATGGAAGATAAGAGGAAGAATGTCTAGCTCTTGGGTTGGCACACCCTGGGATTCGGTATCAAGGAAAGTGGGGATGTTCTTGAAATACTAAAGAATGTGATGAAATCCCTTGCTTGGAGGAAACTTCAAGTGTGAACATGGATAATTTACAGAAATAAAGATTACATAGTTTTCCAGGTCATTTTCTATAAGAATTCATGCACATCTAGCCCAAAGTAAAATTATGATGTGTGAACAGCTTATCTCATGTTTTTAATGAATATTTTTCAATAATTATTATTCCTCTCATGACTTTGCATTTTCTTGTGATTTTAGAACTCTTTGTTATACTCTGACCTCAGGAATTTGCTCTCTCCAAACAGTATGTGTCACATTTCTCATCTTTAAAATTTGTCAAATGGCTGATTCAGTGCTGGTCTACTTACAGCTAATATATAACACTTGTAGTTTGGTATGGCTAAGGAGGCTAACCAGCTCAAAAGAAAAAATAAAGTTTACATTTTAATTTGTGTTCACATCTTAAGAGTGAATGTTGTATTAGTAAGACTTCCTTATTCTTTAGCAGAGCCGAGTCACAGAGAGAGCTCTGTGAATGGAGCTATGTTCTGCAGTCCTCAGATCAAAACATTCATTGTCTTCACAGTGCGGATCTTCGGTGCCGGACTACTAGCCTCCTCATCTGATTGTCTTTTCTAACATGACTGTTCTGGTTTCTTAAAATCCAGTTACCAAAGCACATAACCAGGTTTCCTGTCCCTCTGATTCTTCACTTCCAAATTGAAGTATACATAAATGTAATGATTTTTAAAATAGTATTTTTTGGAGGACTATCAAAGAATGATGTACATATGGTTGGATTTGGAAAAAGGAATGACAAGAAAAACAAAACATGACCACTATATCAATAGGTGTAAAAGTAAGAGAATACGGTGATGATAACAGTATCTAACTCCATTCCGTATGGGAGAGCTCATCACCAAGAAGGTAATGAGGAGGGAAGAAGAAAGGGGAGAACGTACAAATAATTTGGGGCCACCAGTAATTTAGTGAATGTGATTATAAATATCCACATGGAGGAAGCATGTTAGTTAGGAAGACACAAACACTTCCATTTCCATTTTTGTAAGGTAGAGATTTACATAATGACGTTACTAGTTTGTATAAACCCAAATTCTCAATGATCAACCCTAAAACATGGCGCCATATGAAACAGCCTGTATTAAAACTCATAAAAGTCAGAGATATGTCCTCAGATTGGGACAATTCTAATGTCCATCAATCGATTCCACCTTCCAGACACTCTACAGAAAACGAAATGTCAGAAAGAACCCAGGAAAACTGTCATCAATCATCTACATACTTGTAGTGCACTTGAGTGTAACCCCTGTCATATAGACAAATTATCCAGATGTCAAACTAATTTTTTCAGTTTCCACTTGAAAGCTTTGTGTCACCTAGGTCTAGTCAACATTAAATTAATATTTTCCCTTTTCCTCCACTATTCTAAGGACCATAACTCTGAACTACTGCAGTACAGTATGATCTGGAAAAAATGGTAAATTTGACATTCCAGTTAAGTGAATGATACCTTTAATATATGTATCATATGGATTTTGTATCATTATTTTTATTCATGTTTCTGGTCATATCTTATGTATTGCTCCTGTTTCTCGGAAACCTCCTTGAGACTACATTTAAGTATCCTCATAGATTTCATGGTGTTCCTAATACCATGTATTACCTGATTAATAGATGCTTGTTGAGTGCATTAATCTACAACATGTGGGTGACGGGTATTCAAACAGCTATAATGCAAAGACGAAATAGAGGTAGAAAGTATGTCCCACATGAATGTATGTATCTTTCTTGATCATACATAAAACATTTCAGCCCTATTACCTTATTATACCTGAAAGTCATCATTACAAATCTTAAAGGCTATTTAAAGAAGTCTAGTTGATAAGATGGTATATCATGCCATACTCTGTGTAACACCCTTTCAAGGTTGCCACTGCTCTTAGAATAAAAGCCACAGCCTACATACATCCTAAAATGACTTAGTTCCTGACTATCTCTCTACATCTGCAGCCTTGGCTCATATATTCTATCTGTATACTTCGGTCATGTTTTTCTTCTGTTTTTCACATCCTCAGAAGCATAAAAGTTCCTCTTACTGCAAGCCATTTACCATGTTTAATCAGACTTACCTAACTTCTTTTCCTTTCCTGACAAGCCAAAGCCTATTCCTTCAATTTTTCTTGACTCAAGTATCATTCTCTCAAAAGGGTCTTTTAAGACAGCTTCTACCTTCAACATGAGTAAACTTCCTTAGTTATATACCCTCATAACACTCAGAACATGGACTGCAGTTTGTAATTATGAATTTGTTTGTGATCTCACTGGAATAAAGTCAAATTCCTTTCACCAGACTCTGAGCAACATAGAATCAGAGTTCTCACTTAGTTTGCTCACTACCGGACCACCAGTACCTGGCACAGTACATAGCAGAAAGGAATCATCCAGTAAATATTTGTGAGTGAATAAACGAATGAGGATGTGACTTTTCTTCTAACTTAAACACAGTTATTTTTCACTTGCAAGGTTACATATAAGGAGCTGTGAATATTTTAAATAGCAGGTAACTCATTAACTTAGACGTTACAAAAATTATTTGGAATTATCATTATTCTAAACCCAATCACTCTGTTTCTTTGATCAAGTACACTGTCCATGGTAACAGTTAAATCCAGCGATGGCATGGGATTTGTTAGAGATTTTGGTCTATGTGAAAATGACTTCATACCCCTCACTGGAATGTGAATTAACATTTATGAACGAGAGCATTCAAAGCAACATGACCCCTTCTGAATTCAAAGATTCGCTGAATATGTCAATTACTGCTAGACAGACAGGCAGAAAAGAATACATTCTTGTCTGTGCTTCTTTTGTCCTGCAAGATGTATGCTCCTGTTCCATTTTCTGAATAATCTAGTAAAATTTAATTTACTTTTTCAATTTGTCTCCAGCCAAGCTTCCTTCTGTCAACTATGCAGACATTTCACGCTAGCCAAGTCGAGTCATAGGAGAAGGACAATGAGAATTAAATTACCTGTGCATTTGCGATCTGTGTCTTCTTTTTTTGACCCACTAATCGTCAACTTGCAGTTGAAGTTTTCCTCCCAGTATTCGGCAAACCATACATTTCTTCTGTTGTTTTCAAGTGTGCGGGATGTAAAGTAGGCATCGAACCCTAAACAGAGTTAAATTAAAAGATCAGTGCTTGCAGGGCACTGCTGGCACATTCAGGAATAAAAATAAAAGTGATTTTTTGTCTTTGTTTTAGTGGACTGGATACTCTTGTGTGTCAATCAAAAAAAATTGACAGAAGAAGGAAAAATATTCTAATTGCACTAATCTATGACTAAATTTCTACTTCAATCTGACAGGTAGGTCGTTACCAGCATAAGATCCATTTGTAGATGAGAAAACAGAGGGTTATAAGAAATAGTAACAGGCCTAAGGTCAACCATTATGCCACACTCTGCATCCCTGACCATGTCAGCTCCTGATCCGTATTATTTTAAGAACCTTCTTTCACTTAGCAATATTCCATTATATAATTGACTTTCTGGTCAAATATGAAGTAGTAGTTTTTGAAGAGACTGTAGGTGAACCGAACCCAATATAAACCTCAATCCTAAGTACAAAGAGTGTCCAGATGAGCAGGAATGAGGAGGCCAAGCCCCAGGGAACTCTCTGGCTTCCACTTTAGGACAGTGTAACTTTAAATGTTCCTATGAGGTCATAAGATCTTGCAAGAGCCAAAGTGGAAAAAGAGATTAGATTCAGTGTCCCAAGGCCTATACTCAAATCCCAAATCTATCAATCTCACTCAGTCATGGAAACATGAGCAGGTACACACTTAACCTATCCAATTTTCCTTTTATCCATCTGCAACAATGAAGATTACACCATCTCCTTCCCCTACAGTATCTTGTTTGTGGCAATGGAAAGATTTTGGAAACTTACAAAGTTGAGTTCTATGAGCAAAAACCAGAGGGAAAAAGAATAAACTTACTTTCAGATTACTTAAATTGTTCAAAGTTTTCCCTTATCTGTAAGGCCATGAAATTGAATAATTCTTACAATTACAAAAATAAGTATTTTATGTACATTTTCTCATGAAACATCACATCAACCATAGAAAGTAGGTTGTCTCAGGTCCACACTCTAAAGTTAGAAATGAAGGCTTAGAGAAGAATTTGAACCCACATCTCTCTACTTCCAGAACCTGGTTTCTGACACCAATGCTATAGGGCAGTGAGTCTCACATTTTGGTGGGCATTGCAATCATTTAGAGAGCTGATAAAGAATGCAGAGTCCAGGCTCATTGAGGTAGGCAGTATCAGAGACTTTTCTTTTTCTCTCAACTTCCCTAGCGGATTCCCTCAACCCAAAGGTTGAGAACTACTGTTATAAAGCTCTTCTGTGGCCCACTTACCAAGTCACTTATCTTTCTCTGCTAGATGCCCTGTCACCAACTAACTGTATCAGCAACTGCTCTTACAGTAAGAAGAGCAAAACCATCATGTGTTCAGGTTTTGAAATGGGTAAGTCCATCAAAATGGTAAAATCCACTGCACGATCTGACATCCCTGAGCCAAAGCCAATTTCAGAAAATGGAGCTCCTCTTTAAACAATTCAAAGAAGCAGAAGCAGAGGTCAAATGGATATTATTCTATTAAGTGACTTCTTGCTGACTTGACTCTTCTTAGCTGAGTCAGATTCTTTTAGGATCTGAGTCTGTTTATTCTTCTAGCTAGGGCAAAAAATAAATTAAGTCTTGAAGTGTGCCTCTGTTCAATTTCATTCACAAAGAATAAAATTGTCCATGAGAGACTTAAGTTTTTTAGAGAGATCTTGTTGTAGCCATGTATTTACAATGCCTTGGAATGTACTTGGCAGCTCTCTGGGTTAGGCACACACCATCCCTCTTATTAATGGCTACAGAGCTTCTGATACAGAATGCTTTAAAGTTTTCCCTTTGGCTGAAGTTACCAAGACATCACTCTTGGTCTGTCATTACAGTTTCTGCAGCCTAAAGATTCTACCTATCTTGTTTTAGAAATAGGCTGTCCAATTCGAGATATACAGTTACTAAGGTGAAACAGAGAGGGAAAGTCAGGGGTAGAAGCAGAAATTAGACTATTAATATATGTGCATGTCATACTGAATTGAGATTTTCTTCCAAACTTCCTACTAGAGCCAAAAAGAAAAGTGATCTGAGCACATATCCCATTACTATTAAATTGTCAAGAGTATTTAAATGTAAATCAAGGCACCAAGACCAGAGTTTTAGTTCACTGGAAACAGAATCAGAGTCATGTTAAAGGAAGAAGGTCATTCTTTTATATGAAGCAGATAGTATTTTTAGTATGAAATTGCTCCTTATATTAGACAGATAAATTTTAATTTCAAATATTAACTTCCAGTTGCTTCTGAAGCAAATACCCCATTGGTTACATGTTGAGCAATATTCCTGCAATCTTGAAAGTAAACTTAGAAAAACACAGAGAAATGAAATGGAATTTAGCTGGTGTTAAGACCATACCAATCTGGTCCTTTCCTCTTTTAACTTGGTTGCTGCCCTCAAACACTGCATGAAATTTGTGGTTGAGACAAAAGAGTACAAATCAATAGAAACATAATTCATCCCAGGCGGCATGTTTGGGAGGTGACCTTTCCAGGTGAGAGAGAGAAAAGGCTCTTTTAAGTGTGCGGTATGAAGGGAAACCTATCAGAATATCAACAGGGGGTCAGAGGACACAGCTGCCTGCTCTGCCCGGGTGATGGGAGCTAACAGATATTGATGGTGCTTCTTGTGGCCCATCAATATCAGAAAATGACCAGGATTCCTAATGGCTGCCTTCTCAACATTAGTCATGTATTGAAAATTAGAACATCCCTGTTGGTCTAGGTGCCAGGGGGCACCCAAGCCTCCATCTCACCAACCTATAAACAGAGAGTCTGCTTCCTTCTTAGGAAGAATGGCCCAATGATTCAGAAAATATAAAGCTCCTAGCACATCATAGGCATATGACACTAACGGAATTAGTGAATGAAGCAATTAAAAAGAAAAAAAAAAAAGGAAAGGACAGCAGGGGGAGAGAGAGAGAAAGGAGAGAGGAGAAAGAAAAGGGAAAAGAGGCAATGTAGGAAAGGGGAGAGGAGAGAGAAGAAGAGAGAAGATACGAGAGAGGCACTGATTAGGGTGAGAAACAGGGAATTCCCTGTTAGCATAAAAATTTGAAAATAGGTCACCATTTTCTATTAACACTGCTAATAAGCATACTTTAAAGACCAGCCATTCTACTGCTAAGTACATGAACTAGGGAAAGTTTACACACATGCACCACAATATGCATTCAAGAAAGTACAGTGTGGTAACACCTGCAATAACCAAAATCTGAAACAAAGCAAATGTCTATGAAATACACAGAAAAAACTGCTGTTCACAGAAACGTGTATGAATCTCATAAAAAATGTGCACACTGGGAACAAAAGAATGCATTCAGTATCATTTATGTCACATAAAGTTTAAAATTGGGCAGAACTAAGACACATTGTTTAATGAGGCAGTCACACGCAGTTCAACTACAAAGAAAAACAATAAAAATATTGCATTGAAAGTAGGATATTCTAAAAAAAAATAGATTATTTCTGGTGGTACAAGAGTGGAAAGACATATGATGGGCACGAACAGGGTGTAGGGGCATCTGTCCTTCTGCTAGCATTCTTGACTGGGTGGTAATGTTACAACTATTTTTAAACCCTACATTGTTGTTTCATGCCCTCTTATATTTCTATAATATGACCTATGACAGTGGTTTAAATTTGGCTTTTAAGAAATGTCAATGTCCTAACCCCCCAAACTTACATATATGACATTATTTGGAAAATATCTTTGTATTGTATAACAATATGTTACATCACAAATAAAATTAATTTAGGGATCTCTAGTTGGGATGATCCTGGATTACTCATGATGGCTGTAAATCCGATGACAAGAGTCCTTATAAGAGGCATACAGAATAGAGACACACAAGAAGGCAGCAAGAAGACAAAACGATGAACACAGAAGTTGTATTGCAGCCACAAGCCAAGGAATTCTTGGAACCAGCAGAACCTGGAAGAAACAGGAAAGGCTACTCTGCCTAAAGCCTTGAGAGGGCAGCATCCCCAGCTGACACACTGACTTTGGATTTCTGGCACCCAGAGCCATAAGAGAATAAATTTCTATTGTTTTAAAGCACCAAGTTTATAGCAATTTTTTTATTTTATCCTTAGGAAATGAAAACATCTTAGTAAATAAAAAATCCTGTTGTGGTATGCCTTACTAGCTTCTCTTTGGTGCAAATGATAACATTGTTCTCAGATGTCATAAAGTGACGGCTTGCAGGACATATTTAACATAGAGACTTGTCTTGTCCTTTCTCTTTTGCCACAAAATGTATGTGTGTGGGGGGGTGGGGGGAAGAGAGAGAGAGAGAGACAGAGAGAGAGAGAGCGAGAGAGAGAGCGTGTGCACGTGTGTGTGTGTCTGTGTGTGTGTGTGTGTGTGTGTGTGTGTGTGTATTTTTGAGACAGGGTCTTGCTCTGTGCCTAGACTGGAGTGTAGTGGCTCAAACATGGCACACTGCAGCCTCAACCTGCCACGACACCTAGATTATTTTTGTAGAGACAGGATCTCACCATGTTTCCCAGGCTGATCTCAAACCCCCAGGTTTAAATGATCCACCTGCCTCTGCCTCCCAAAGTGTTGGGATTACAGGCGTCAGCCACTGTGGCCAGACCCAAATATTTTAAAAACAACTTAAAAGTCAGAAGATTTTACTTGAAAGTCCAGATTTCCAGCTTTGCTTATAAAGTTAGAAGATCTAGTAACACAGACTCCCAACCCCATGTGGCAGCAGGTGTTCAAAAAATAACTATTCCCTGTAGGTAGTCCTCAGCTCTTCAGTTCACAGTATTTCCTCACCACTCCTGACTGCCTTTAACCTGGGTAACGTTTCTCATTTTTGAGATATACCTGGTTGTCAGGGTAGATGCCAGCTTTCCATCACTGAGAAACATATCTCTCTTTAATATGCCTTTGCTGTAATTTGAGTAATCTAAAAACTTCACTGAAATGGGAAATACACCATTTCAGGCCCCTAAGAATATATCCTTGAAAAAGCTACTAAAAGCAGAGAAGTTGGGAAAGGAGCCGGATGTAAAATTTACACAGAGAGATCATCCATCTTCATTTACAGAAACAATAACCACTTAGAGACATAGTAGAAAAGGGCACAATTAAAATAGCTACCGCCCCCGCCTCCCCCACCAAAAAAAAAAAAAAAAAAAAAAGAGAGAGAGAGAATATCTATCCAAGAACAGGTGATAACTTTCCATTTATCAGGGCTTTTGAGTCTTTCAGGAAAAGTTGAAGGTTTCTCTTATGTCAATTCCCTTCAAGTTAATTTACAGATTTTACATGATCTCATTACAAAATTTTCTCACCTGGAGATAGACAAGTTGCTTTGAAAGTTCATATGGAAAAATATCAGAACCAAGAAAACACTGAAAATCAAGAGCAAGTATACATGAGCATTTGGTAGTTTGGGGAAAGGAAGTGAAATAAAGGACAGTAAGCACCAGAAGGTTTTAAATTCAGATTTTAAATTAACTATTACGGAAAAAGGGTAGTCCTGGCACATGAATAAAGAAATCAAATTATCATTGGAACAGAACAGAAAGTCTAGAACTAGACCCAATTGCATATGGAAATTTAATATAGTGGAGAAGAAAGATAATATTTCAAATCATTAATGACACAATGCACTTTTAACGACTGTCTAATAAATAGCAACCAGTTAGATATTTGGAAAATAATCAAGTTGGATCTCAGTTAGGAATTTAACATCTAATCCCACAAGAAACATGAGGAAGCATTGCATGGATTCGACCACAGCAAGTGCATTTGGGTTTTCTGTCTCCGCAAAAAGATGAATTTTACATGGTTATAGGAACTGGCTGTCCTGCACCCGATTCTATGCCGTGCACTGTGTTCTCAGGATGTGTTTCGTAGGAAGACTTGTTAACACTTGCATAGTGTTACAGGTGTCAGTTTTTTGTCTGCCTCTCTTGAGAATCTTTGAGGTCGTGGAGGTCAGAGACTGTGTGCCACTCACTTCCCCTTCCCCATTTCAGTTCCTATAAACATTAACTGTTGTAAATTGAAGTTAAAGATGTGTAAATCAGCTTGGCTAGAAGATCATTACTGACATAATGAGAGGAGTCTAGGGTCTCCTAGAAATTATCTACCCACAAATTATCTGGCTGTGTCTATTGATGAGAGAGGTGGAAATCAGACATTATTTTTAAGAAAATAGATAAGAATTATTGCAATGAAAATTATTCCACAAAGAACAGAAATATCATGGGAAGTGTTTATGGATGGGGTAGAGAAAATAATGTCTGCAATGTTACTGCACAAAAATGTCTCCAAAGGGCTGTTCCATGCTATACAATACCAGAGTGCCTGTCATTTTTTTATTCCTTTAAACTGCCTGGGAAACAGAAGGCCATTTATTTAATCTGAATATACTTATATGGGAATATAGATATAAATGATATATATTAAATTGATAGTTTAATATTAAAAGCAGACTCTGAAATTAGAGTTCTAGGGTTCAATTCCTAGCTTTGACACTTGCTAGCTAGATGACCTTGAGCAAACAGGAAAGAGAGTTAAAATTTTTCAACTGATAAAATGGGAATGATGATGATAAAACAGACTTCACAGGATTGTTCCAACTATTGAATGTGCTAATATATGTTGTTTTTAGAACAGTGTCTAACACATAAGAGTGTAAATGTAAGCTAACTTAATAGAAAATTGGACATACATGTAAGGTGAGAAAAAGAGAGAGAGAGAATAATAAAATTTTTAAGAAACTTTGTACTTTAACACTAGGAATTATGCATGAAATATTCAGCTATTAAAAGCCCTGATTTGCAGTCAGATAGACTTGAGTTTGAATCCTGCCTCTGCCAACTACTAGCTGTCTTATTTAACCTGTCTTACACTAAGCCTATCACTTAGATTTCTGCTGCTTTTGTTTTGCTATCAAACTATAAATTTTAATTTGCTTATTATTTTATTCATTTACTCATCCATTTCTTCACATACTCCAAATAAGACTTAAAGTGGCACCTACTTTTTCCCATTTATAAATTAAGTATAGTAGTACCCACCTTACAAATGATTTTTAGAATTTTCAATATGAAACATAAACCAACATTTTAAAATTGTTCAGTAAATACAGGTTTCTTTCCTCTTGTTAAGGTAAGCAGTTTTAATATCCATTCCAGGCACTGTAAAGTAACTGCCCTCTACTGTTGAAAGCCTCTTATCATTTTGCTATGCTTTGTGCAGCCATGTGAGCTTAATGACCAGCATATGTATTGTTTTGAGGCTGCTCAGGATGCACAAGGTCAGTAGAGATGAAAGATGAAATGACCATCCCTATAGCAGTAGATGGTTTAAGAGGTGAGGCTTGAAGAGGCATGTACCTGGAGGCCACAGGCTGCTTCAATACGGTGTGGAATGGGTGATGGATCAGCCCTCGGTGGAGGCTCCTGCTATCCTTCCTTCTCCCCCACCTCATGACAATGCCAACTTGAACCTCTGCTTTAGTGGTTATATATTCTGTGCAGAAATGTGGTGAGGGTTTCACTCAAGAGCACTGATCCCTCAGAGTATTACAATATTATTTCCAGGCTTGGGCTTTAGTTGTTGCTATAATTTCTTGTGTTTCTAATCTCTTAGTTTTCTACCCTTCCTCTTTCCATACGATGTTGTTTTAATGACATCACGTATTTTCATATCCTATTTCCCCTCTAGTAACAATGAGTGTAATTGTCACACTAAATTGTACAATCTTGACTGCAATACATATTGGCACTTGTCAACATATATCAAAAGCCATACAAAATGTGCAAACTTTTTGGTCTAGCAGTATATTTCAAGGCATTTATCCTAATGGAAAAAGCATATGCATTTTTTTAAAGGCATTTAAAGTACTAGGTGATTTTTAAAAAAAAAAAAAAACAAAAACTAATTTTACCAGATATAATAGCATGGTGATATAAAGAATAGGTTTGCATCAGTTAGAGATACATTCAAAATATTTTAATTAAGAAGACTTAATGTCTCATATTTGATCTAAAATGCCCCATCACAACAAAAATTCAGGAGAGAAAGTTACAGCCTGATAGCAAAATATTGATAATGTTTGAAACTGGGTTTTCTATTCACGTGAGTTGATTATATGATTCTATTTTTATGTATGTTTTACAATTTTTATGATAGATTCTTTTGAAAGTAGTTATAAGGAAAATCCTTTGAACACCATTTAGAACAATTAAACTATAAAATCATTGTAAATCCCCAAAACACATAATTGAACATATGTATTCAAGTAGTATGCAGCCATCAGACTACAGAAAGCATATGCTAGAACTCAAAAAATTCCTGTTTGCATGTTCTATTTTAAAAGTTAACAATACTTTTATAGTATGACTATTATATATATATATATATATATATATATATATATACTACATATATTATAGTCAACACGTTAATATCAATATGTCAATAGTAACAATGAATATTTCAATAATGTCAACATGTCAACAATCAATATGTCAATAGCAATAACCCACTGTTGACATATTAGGTGATGTGATGAATAGATAGATGATAGGTGGTGTTTATTTTACCTTTAGCTCATTCATGTAATTAAATTTTTAATCTTATACATCTATAAAGCAAAACACAGACACAAGCAACATAAAACAAAAAGCATGTATATAAAATATTTATCTCCCCAAAATAAATGCCATTCAATAAATATTCAGTCTTTTGCAAATAGTAAAATTTTGTAGAAGAGCTGTTATTCTCCAAGATACATTAATTCCTATTTCTAAACACATGTAACTTTTACAAATCTATTAATCTATTATTTTTAACTACCCAAAGTAGGTATAGTAAATATACTCATGTCACCACTCCCAACATCTACAACCAGAGCAGACATCAATAATCAATTTTAAATCTTCCCAGTACAAAGAAATGATACATTTGAGGTGATGAATATGCTAATTACTGATTGATCACTACATATGTGTATCAAAATATCACTACATACCCCAAAATATGTACAGGTATCATGTGTTAATTATAGAAATAATGAAATAATAATTAATCATAATAATCAGTCTTAACAAACCTGATCTCCAATCCCCTTCCAGCTTACTGTTTTGAAAAGCTAATAATTGTCTAACTTTTTAAAACATACAACTTATACACTATCCTTGATATAACATATTTTCAAGAAATGATTTCTGAAAATTTATTATATATAAAGTGGTATTTTCAGATAGAAACATTTAAATAAATTAATGGCAACATAATCTCCTACTGTATAGGTGACTACCACCCCCAGAGCTTTGGTTTAAATGCTTTGCATGGATTTTAACTATTGAACATAAATGTACTGTTCTCTGGCTCTCCTAGAAGTCCCAGTTCAAAAAGCTCTCTTGGAAGACACCAATGCCAAAAACATGGTGCTTTAACTTGATATAATATGTTCAGGATCTTCATAAAATAAATGTGGCAGGTGGTAGATTGTTTACCAAATAAAACAAGACCAGTAGGGTGTGTTGCAAACATTGTTTATTGATTCTAGAGTGTATTTGACTTAATCTTGCTTGCTTAATTTTTTTTTTTTTTCTGTAGGACTCAAAAGAGTTCAGAACTTTCTATGATCTCCAACAGGGCCAACAAGAGGCTTTCTGGTGGAAGAGATGGACAACATTTTAAAGGGAGAGTATCCAGAACACACAGTTGTTATTTCCCTATGCTAAACTGCATGGAGCACACAGCTTGGTACTGTACTCCTGCTGCCAACAATGGTTTAAAGCTTACCGTAGAATTGGTAGATTCCAAGACACTATTTTTAAACTCGTTTTTATAAAAGCCAAGCCTCAAAGAATCTGTCATCCACCAGAGTTTCTCTTCTCTGTTCCCTGAACTCTAAGACCTCATCTTAATTTCTGTACCTTCTTCAACTTCCAGGAAGAAGCCTGATGCTTAGTTGCCAGAAAGGCTTTCAGCCTAACTAACTCGTTGGAGAAGATCATAGGAAATATAAACTAATCACCAAGAATCTACCAGGGAATTCCCAAGTGAGACCAGCCTTTCTTAGAAGACAGCCTTTAGATTAGAAGAGAAGTGCTCACCTAGACCTGATGCCTGCCTCCAAATGCTCCTCCCCAGGAGAGTGCTAGAACAATCCACAACTACTGATTTGTATAGAGACCCTCTTTCTAGGAATTTATCCCTGACATAAAGAAAGTATATGCAGAATACTTATATCTACAAGAGTTTACACTACAGTCTACACACTGGAATTATGTATGGAATTTTTTAAATTACCTTTGCTTGGACTCCAAACCAGACCAGCTAAATCAGAGACTATATTGTTGGGCCTGAACATCCATGTTTTTAGCTTCCCAGGTGATTCAGACATGCTGTCACGGTAAACAACATCTACTCTATAATATGATGCAATTTAATCACTCATATATCCATTTTATACATAGCCCTGAAAGAGCTGTCCAAGGAGTAGCAGAAATATGAGAGAAAAGGTCCCTTTACTTTGAGCATATCTCTGTGTATATACATATATATATATATATATATATATATATACACACACACACACACATATACATATATACACACATATATATACATATATAAGAATATATGTATGTATATATTTATGTGAATGTATGTGTTTATATATATATATATATATATATACACATAGGAATTATTCAGATAATATAACATGTTCAGATGTCTTTGGAAACATCAAATAATGGATATATATTTGCCATAGCTGACTGAATCTTGTTGCTATTCCTTGAATATCATTTATTATATGAAAGCTTTCCAAGATTTAATGAATAATATTATGCTACATAAAGATAATACACATGATAATTTCAGCTTGGTGTTATCCTAATTAATATAGAATGAAATTCATGTTTCTATAGTAGATCATGGATATTGTAGCTATTACAAGGTACACAATCATACATTTGTAATATATAATTTTTTTGTGTAGAAATGTCTAAAGAGGATTTTTTTTAGGAATTATAGTAAATTATAATAATCACTTCCATGTGTATATCACTGTCCATGAATCATAATCTTACAGAATAATGTATTTAATGCATATAAATTATTAATCAATTCAGCAAATGGGACCTACCCATTTTTCCAGGCAATGACAGAAAGAAAACCAGACAAACTTGTCAGGGAATTATTCTGCATTGTGGAAGCTTCACATTTTATTTTTAATAACTATACAAGAATCATGTTGCTTAGTTACCAGCTTCGTTTGGTACTCTGATCTAAAAATGTCTCAGCAGCCAGAAGTTTTCAGTGAGCTCAACAACTAAACTTATATAATCAAACATCTATAACAATTGAAAAGGAATTTTACCAAAATGGTATTTCATTTTCTTCCTAATCACAGATTTAGCCACCACCTAATGATTGAGGTGGAAAAGAGTAACCTTTTGAAGGAAAGACTTTTCATATGCAGATCTAAGAGGGAAAAGACTATCTTAAAAAAAAAAAAAAAAGGAAAACAAACCCAAAGAAAATAATACCACTGTCCCAAAGGCATGACCACTTAGTATTTGAAGTCTCGTGAAAATATAAATCAAAAGAAGAAATGTTTTGGACATCTAGAGAAGCTTAAATTAATATTTAAAATATTTTACAATTTCACATTGCAAAACATTTTTTACAAGGTCACTTTTATTTGCAGGTATTTTCAGGTTTGAGAAGAACTCTCTAACATTCTAAAACATGCTATTTTGATGTATGTTATTTCTCCATGGCTTTCTGGAATATTAAGACATCGTATTTGCAGAAATATAAAAATAAGATGAGAATAGATGGCTCATGTAAATAAATATCTTCATGTAGGATAAAGTTCAAGCAGCAAATTCAGATTATATTCATTCTCTCACCACCTGAGTTACTAAGATATTTCTGAGAGGGAGACATTGCATTAAGTGTGATAATAGAAAAAGTAAATTGCCCTCACTTATGACCTCTTTTACTTTTAGACAACTACATCTTGTTTTCTAGGAAAACAATGACATACTTATAGACTTGTAATGGGTACCAACTGACTGGGTTGAAAGTGAGCACTTAGCCCTATTTTTGCCAATCAGATTCTCTTCCTTGGTAACCTGAAACTGGAAATAATGAATTTCTGTCAACCAGGACTCCTCCCTTTAATACAACATGTAAACTTAGGAGTTGCTGATAGCAGCCACATAGACTAAGAAGTAGAAAAATTCAGTTTGCATGGGGAGATGAGTCAATTAAAGGCCTAGAAAGAAAAAAACATGGAAGGAGAAGAGTCTTCTACTTGAACGTTTTCAACAATGTTCAAGTACTGTACCTGGTTCCAATCTGTTTCTAAGGCCTGATACATTCCTTGCCCTTGGGTTCTATAAGACATCCATTTATTCTTATAATAAACTAACACCTCTCCTTTTTTACCTTAGGGAAATCCCAATGTCTGTCTGTCATTGGCCACTGCAAGGGTCATCACGAATATTGATGTGGGGATAAGTCAGATATGGATCCTGTTCTCAGAGAGATGGCCAAGAAGTAGGACATACACACACAATTTTAACAGAAAGGGAAGAGACTCAGAAGTTACAGAGAGGCAATGATGGAAGTTTCACAGTAAGAAGCAAACATTCCTGACTCTGAACAAGGTGAGTTCAAAAAGTTTTTGGAGGCAGTGATACTCAGTATATTTGGAAATGTTTAAAATTATGACTAATGCTTTATTTTTTTCCTTTCAAAGTTTTTTTTTCTAGGTAATTGGTGTTGCAGAAATATAACTTCAATCTGCTGCCAGATTGGTACAGACACAGAAATCCTTGCTTTTATCTCAGCGTGGAGTGCTGTTAGTAGGAGTGCTTCATGCTCTGTGTTTTATACAGAGCAATGGGATGGACTTGGTATTCAAGCCATATGGCAACATCATAAATATAATCTTGCCTCGGACATGATGTTTCCAACAACAAAACATGGTCAACACTGTTTGCACTGCAGCCCCACTGACAACTGTCTGTTCCTCTAAGGAGCAGGTAGTATACTGAGCACCAGATGAGTTTTATGGCAGTTATGGCAGTTACTGGATGCTGTTGCTGACCTTCTGCTTGCTAGCTGGGTCAGCCACAGTATCCAAAGGAAATGCAGTCTCATTTTAGTCGCCAGGGATTGCTTCTTTGTCATACACATTTAAAGTGTGTCTTGGATGAAATAAGAAAATGGCATAATAGAGCAATTAATTATAGCAGAAATTAATTAAAGCAAAAGGCCCCATGGTAGAGAGGTTCTGAAAGCATATAATATACAACTTCTGCTCCAAGACACTTTCAATGTTTGAGGGTAGATAAGCAAATAAAAACAAAAACAATACCAATGATTCTGGCTACTGCTTACCGAAAAAAAATTAAATGATTATACTGGTCTAAGAATGATGTGTTATTTCAATTCTCACAAACATCCTAGGAATTAACCATTATTATTATCTACATTTGGTGAATGTGCACACTGACACTCAAGAAATAAGTAATTAACTCAAAGGCTCATATCTAAAAAGCAGAATCTGAACGCAGTCTACCTGATTCCAAAAGGAAAACCACAATGCAAGAAGAAACCAAGAGAACAAAGCCATCTAAAAATTAAACGGTGGCTTATGAATGTTAACAGGATTACAGGGATGAAGAAAAATGCCAGGATAGAATGACATGCATTTATGCCATGGAAAAGCTGTGATTTGAGCTCAGCCTAGAAAATGCAGAGTTCCTATAGACAGGAAGGACTGGAGAGGGTGGAGGATTACACCAAGCACAAAGTGGGAGCTGGTTATGTCACGTGTGTTTCCAGATGATGAACAGGCTGATTTGACTACAGCGGATGTTTGTTGTATAGGAACCAGATTGCAGAGGGCCTGCAGGATAAAGAGTCAAGATGTTATCTCACAGGCATTGTGAAGTCATTGAGGGTTGGCTCTCAAGAATGGATACCGTGATAATAGCTGCATTTGAGGAATAATATACTAGCGGGACTGGGAGGAAGGTTCCTATTTGTTGAGTGACATTGCTAGAGAAGCTTTTTATAATCATGTATGACACTTTTTATGTCCTCACAACACTTGGAAGTGTAGAACCACCATGTCCATGCTTAGATGAATGAGCTAAGGTTCTGTCAGGGAAGACGCCTGTTCATTAGATGGAAAAGATGGACACAGTATCTGTTTACTTCAAAGCCCATACTCTTAACAATTCAATCTGAAGAACAAAGGTAGTAAAGAGATACTGCAAATATTGAGCCTTAACTACTTCTAGGTTCTAAGAAATTTGCATGCAATAACTTACATAAATTTTCTGATATCCCTGAGATAGGTACTTGTCTTTGTGTGTGTTTGTGATGCTGTAAAGGAATTCCTGAGGCTGCGCAAGTCATAAAGAAAAAAATGTTTATTTAGCTCATGGTTCTGTTGCCTGTACAAATAGCATGGCTCCAGCATTTGCTTATGGTGAGGGCTTCAGTCAGCTTCCACTCATGGCAAGAAGAGCAGGGGAGCTGGTATGCAGAGATCACATGGTGAGAGCAAGTGGGGGTAGGGGCAGTGGGAAGGTGCCCAGCTCTTTTTAAAACCAGTTCTTATGAGAATTCTGAGGGAACTAATAGAGCAAGAATTCATTCATTACATTGAAGATGATACCAAGCCACTCATGAGGGATCTGCCCCTGTAATCTAAGCACCTCCCATTAAGGCCCCATCTCAAACTAAGGGTCAAATTTCAACATGAGACTTGGTGGAGCCAATCAAACCATATCCAAACCATAGCAGTACTACATTTTCCCCATTTCACAGATGAGAAAAATGAGGCAGAAACAGCATGGGTCATTTTCTCACTACCAGAGGAAATGAGATTTCATTCAGATTTTTGGCCCCAGAGCCTGGGCTCATGTTTCTGCTCTGAGGCCCTCAATTACAGCAGCATTTGGCTAAGAAGTAATAAGTGTGACATCTACAGTCTAGTTGAAAATTTTATAAGAACAGACCAAAAATGAGGACCGTGATAAAGAAAAAAAGCAAGATGGGGTGATTGAATTTAGAGTTTAGAGAACAAGGTAGAGGGTGGATTCCAGATAAAGTTGAGATGATGATGATGATGATGATGATGATGATTATTATTAACATTTTAGTGAGTTTTTAAAAATACTTTAAGTTCTGGGGTACATGTGCAGAACATACAGGTTTGTTACACAGGTATGCACATGCTTTGGTGGTTTGCTGCATCTATGCCCCCGTCATCTACTAGCTATTACTCCCAATGTTGTTTTTTAAAGAGGAAGGTGGTATGATTTCCAAATCACTAAGTTTAAGGGGATGGTGGAACCATGAAAGAAAATGCTCTGAAGGTTAGAGCTGTAGATTCAGAAGCCAACCAAATGCTTATGATGCTGGGAATTAAAAGGATAAAATTATCAATGGAAAATGTGTAAAGAAAGAAGAATGGTGCATGAAGGGACGAGCTATTGAGAAATGCCCACATTTGAAGACGTCAAAGCCAAAAAAAAAAAAAAAAAAAAAAAAAAGGAGCCATCAATGGAGATAGACAGGACTTATCAGAGAAGTAGAAAAAGGCCAGAGGGTACAGAATCACAGAGTCTCAAAGCTTAGTAACAACCGGAGTCGGCTTCATGGTCATGGGATCTCAGCACTCATAGGGGCCCCCAAGTTCAGAAAGGCCCCTGCACATAGGTTTAAGGCTTTTATGTGACTCTTGAAACTCTCCGTTTTTGAACAAATCAAATACCCTCATATTTTTCCTTGGCACCAATCCCCCAGCACAAAAACAAGTATATAAATATATACATATACGTATATATGTGTGTGGGTATAGCCAGTCCTAGTAAGATTTGGGAATCACCTTTCTTCCAATTGCCTTTAAAATTTTTCCATGCATAGAAATTTCCATGCAAATTTCTCTATAAGGCATCTATTACAAGAAACTTGACCTATCTTAGGGATAGCCCATTGCATTATCAGATCTAAACTTTAGGAGCTCTTCCTGTAGTAAGCTAAAATTTGTTTCTCTGTAATTTCTGTGCATTTATCCTGGTTCCCCTCTTAATGATAACAAAGAGTTAGGTATAATTATACTTATATGTTCTCTATAACTTCCATAAATTAAATGATTTTAAACTTTTGTTTCATGAAACTGACAAACTGTCCAGTGCCAACAGCCAAGAATGTGGTTAGCACATAGTAGGCACTCAGTAAATACTGATGCATTGAAGCAATTCTGAACCATATTTCTGAAGTGCTTTCTCACTTTCAGGAAAGACATTTTAAAATTTATTTATAGTCTAAGTCACTCAACTCAATAATTCTGAATAGGCAGTCATTTTTAAAGTCATTCCCACATGACAACCATGAAAACTTTCAGACATTATGCCTCATTGAATCTTTTTTTTTTTCCATCTTTTCCTAAAATTACAAGGTATTTTTTGTTTGTTTTTGGTTTTTGGTTTATATCACATGGGTCAATTGTAATTCAGATGCATCTATGTTTTGGTTCCCTTTAAAGCAGTGTTTCTCAACCTCAGCACTATTAACTTCATGGCCAGAAAACTCTATTCTGGAGATGCATTAAAGATGCTCAGCAGCATTGCTGGCCTCCACCCACTAGATTCTCTAACTGTACCACTACCAGCCCCCAAGTTTTGGCAAGAAAAAGTATCTCCATACATTGTCAAGTGTCTACCTAGAGGAAAATCTCCATTCAGTGCTAACAACTGATACAATGCTTTTTAATTTTTAATTACTATAAGTGCATAAAAGTTGAATATATTTATGGGGTATATGTGATGTGATACAGGTATGCATTGTGTAATGATCAAATTAGGTTAATGGGATTATCCATTAACTTAAGCATTTATCATTTTTTGGTGTATATGAAGAACATCCAAATTCCACTCTTTTAGTTATTTCAAAATATACAATAAATTATTAACTATAGTCACCCAATTAAGCTACTGAATATTAGGTCTTATTAATTCTATTTGTATTTTTATACTCATTAATTATCCCCACTTCATCTCCCTCTTCCCACTACCCTTCTCATCCTCTAGTAAAGCAACTCTACATTATGGCTTTAAGTAAAGGGATACTGTTTCCTTCACTGAATTATGGAACTTTCTTCTAATGGTGAAAAATTGATGAAAAATGTCATGCATATTTTATGACACAGCGTATGAGTTGTGTATGAGTATTAAGTCGTGTGTGAATATTAACATGTCTTGATGATGAGTCAACAAAATTTTGATATGATAAACTTCCCTGGGGAATAAGTTTGTTTCTTCTTTATCTTGTTTTGTGTACTTCGTTACTCATTCACACTTTACACAATTTCCAGTATTAACAATCAGAATGAATATCTTTTATAATTAGAGTAAAATGGTGCTTTCATTTTGAAATCAAACAATGCACATGTGAGTGGTAAGCAAATGGAACCCATGGGCATAGACACATCCAAGGGAGAGTCACAACAAAGACTCTTGGTGTACTTTGTTTTCTTTCTCAAAAACCCGTATCTTATAATTTATGGGAAAGGAGAATTATATTCGGTGCCATGAATTTCTTCCATTTGATGATACAAAACTATTTTAATATACAATATAATAAGTTAGAGGTAGCACTTTAAAATCAAGTGGCTAAAACCAAATACAGTTATTCCTAAGGAAGAATAATAATGGAACCTCTTGCATCAGATAACATGCACAAAGAAGGTGTATGCATTTCTCATGAAATATGCCACTGGACTGAGCTCATCTTATACACCCAGCTACCCCTCCATCCCAAATGTAATGCTTAAATAACTACTAGTTCCAGTCTTAATGACACAAAGAAGAGAAAAATTGTACAAAACACTGTTCATGCACATCCAAATGCTTCCTACAGACATTCAAACTAAAATAATAGCAATAAAAATATAAAGTATGGGCAAATGAGAATGTTTCCAACATATGTTAATTTAAAATGAATATGAAAATGTACTGAATTTTAGGGAAGGCTAACTGGAGAGGATTTAACAGATGTCTTCTTAGTTTGTAAAGTATTTCTTAAAAAGGAAGCAAAAATAAAATAGCAAAGCGTTCAAGGGACACATTTTTTTTCACTACCTCAGAAATCTCTCTTCAGATTCACCTTTTTAGTGTCTGTGGCTGCATTTTCACTTCAATTATTACAGCTTGAAAATACAGGTCATGTTAAACTCAACATGTCATTATGAAGACTTTTTTTTAAAGGTTCTTACTGTTTTGTCCAAAAATTTCTCCCAGGTGTACTTGGGTCTCATTGATGATTTTGATATAATTTTGACCAAAAGAACCCAATCAGAGATAAAAATCATGACTACAGAGAAAATATAAAATATTGCTTTTAATTTTTTCCGAGTTAAAAAAATTGGCAAGTAATAATTGTACCACTACCAACCCCCAAGTTCTGACAATGAAAAATATCTCCTTATATTGCCAAGTGTTTAGCTACAGGAAAACCTCCCTTTAGAACAACTGATTTAATGTTTTTAAATTTTTAATTATTATGAGTGCATAATAGTTGAATATACTTACAGGGTACATGTGATATGATACAGGTATGCAATTTCACTTCATTTATTACAGCTTGAAAATATAGGTCATGTTAAACTCAACATGTTATTATGAGGGTTTTTTTTTTAAGGTTTTAGATTCGTGGGATCCATAGTGATGTTTTGATACATGTAATGTATAACTACCCAATCAGGGTAATTGGCATATCTATCATCTCAAATATGTATTAATTGTCTGTATGAGAAAATTGAACAACCTCTTTCTAGCTATTTGAAACTGTAAAAATATATTATTGTTAACTACAGTCATCCTACAATGGTATATGTATTAGTTTGTTCTCACACTGCTAAGACAGACATACCCAAGACTGGGAAATTTATAAAGTAAAGAGGTTTAATTGACTTACAGTTCCACATGGCTGGGGAGGCCTCATAATCATGATAGAAAGCAAATGAGAAGCAAAGTCATATCTTACATGACAGCAGGCAAGAGAGCTTGTGGAAGGGAACTCCTATTTATAGAACCATAAGATCTTGTGAGACTTCTTCAGTATCAGGAGAACAGTATGAAGAAAACTGCCCCTATGATTCAATTATCTCCACCTGACCCCACCCTTGACATGTGGGGATTATTACAATTCAAGGTGAGATTTGGGTGGGGACACAGCCAAACCATATCATTATATAATACTAGAGATTACTCCTCCTCTCTAGTAGAAATGGTGAGAGGACATGCTATCTGAAGTGGAACCCCATACTAGACTTGGAAAAGCAAACTAGTAAAGTAAAACAATTATTTTAAATTTATTATGAAAATAAATGCCTATCCAATTTGGTGAATATATCATCATAGATACATGTGAATGTAGATACATGTGAATCATCATAGATACATCATCATAGATACGTGTGAATACATAAATACAGTTTGGTGAATAACACATCATGGATGTAACAAATGGATAACAGAGTAAATAGAGTGTTCAAAGTCTATTTTGGCTCCACATTTTGGTTCAAGAAAAACATTTAAAATGGAAAGGAAGAAAAAAATCATAACATGGGAACTGAATCTCCAGTTGTAACTTGTAAGTTATAAGATGCCCTTATAACTTTTTTTTTTTTTTTTTTTTTTTTTTTTTTTGAGAAGGAGTTTCACTCTTGTTGCCCAGGCTAGAGTGCAATGGTGCAATCTCAGCTCACTGCAACCTCTGCTTCCTGGGTTTAAGTGACTCTCCTGACTCAGCCTCCTGTGTAGCTGGGATTATGGGTACCCTCCACCATGCCCAGCTAATTTTTGTATTTTTAGTAAAGACGAGGTTTCAACATGTTGGCCAGTCTGGTCTTGAACTCCTGACCTCAGGTAATCTACCTGCTTCAGCCTCCCAAAGTGCTGGGACTATAGGTGTGAGCCATGCCTACTGTCCTTATGGTTTTTAATGAGTACAAACTCAGGTCCAGACCAATTATACTATAAACAAGACAATAAGAAGTTGCTGAAAATCATAAGAATTTGAGGGCTGCTGCAAGCTCTTACATGGAAAAGTATTTTTTCCTTTTTTAAAAATGGGAGATAAAAAGATAAAACATGAAAAAATCTTTATATAATCCTCAAAAAATTTCTATATATTTGTATAACAATTAGTATATGAGCACAAGTAAAGTATGTAATAATCGCTCAGAGAAAATTATATGTCAAGTTGACATCAAGTTTCCCTTTCAGTGACCAGCCCAGATCTCACAAAAGATCTAGAACACTTTACATGTCCTCTCTGGATGTCTATTTCTCTGCAATCTTTTACAGTATCTTTGTGAACGAGCAGAAGAAATGTTGTGTGAATCTACCATTCACTTTGTGAATGGTACTACTCACCTATATGAGTAGGAGGATTTACAGCAGACCTAACTGAAGACTCTTAAATAATAGTTCAAAACAGAACAAGAAGTTAGGACAAGAGAAAGGAAGAACAGTTTTTGAAATCAGACATATGTAGGTTCACATTTAGGTTCTAGTCTCTTATAGCTGTGTGGGCTTGAGCATGCTATTTAAATTTTCTAAGCCGAGGTTTATCTTTTAAGATACAAAGAATGGTAATGACTTAAAGAGGATTTAACATAATAATGCTATGGTAAAGATTATACAGGATGACATAGGTAAAATGCATACAGAGTGCCTAAGCTGAGAAAATTGTACCACTTAACTGTTATAATTATGACTGGTAACACTACCACTTCAACAAGAATCTGACGGGAAGGCTCTACATCAGATATCCCCAAACTTTTTACACAGGCGGCCAGTTCACTGTCCCTCAGACCGTTGGAGGGCCGCCACATACTGTGCTCCTCTCACTGACCACCAATGAAAGAGGTGCCCCTTCCTGAAGTGCAGCGGGGGGCTGGATAAATGGCCTCAGGGGGCCGCATGCGGCCCTCGGGCTGTAGTTTAGGGACGCCTGCTCTGCACGCACCAGGTGGTGCTGATCTCTTCAAGATTCTAATCAACAGCTTATTTGATTAGAATGAAGACTTAGTTGATACACTTACCAGTTTCCTACACAACTCAAACTTTCAGAAGAAAGCTGCTAGTGATAAGAGACACATAAAAGTCTGAAATAAACGAGATGAAATTTATTGGAGCAACTATGTGTATATGTAAAACCATTTTTATTCTGAAGAGACAATCACGAGGGCCAACTACACTCAGGTAGTATGTGCCTCCTCCACAGAATAGAGCCAGAATAATAACTAGATACTCATACTTCGAACACATTGTACAGGAGAGAATGCTTGGATTCATCAGAGGAAAGACAGGAAGCACCAGAAGTAAGGAGAGGTTCCAGGTAGCTTACCCAGCCAGAAACCGATTGAGATCTGAGAGAGACCCTTAGACACAGGAAAACAGTAAGAGAGAAACACCCGGAGCTCCAACATGGGCTTTTACGATCTTGGCTATGGGAGAAACTCTTGACTCATTAGGGGCCTCGTACCTGATATACAGAGCCAGCTGAAGCTCAGAAATGATGCTCCAGAAAAGAAACCCACGCAGAATTCCACAGGCACCTGAGCCTGGATTAGCCTGAGCTGGGAGCCATTTTAAGTGCCTAGATACTGGGAGCCCATAGACACAGCTGCAGTCACTGTACCACCTCAAGGAGAGAGAGGGGAAAAGGGGGATGGCCAGGCATTCCTGGGAGGGTACTTGCCACCTTACTATGAGGTGCTTTGGAGAATGAGACATGAGTGGACCTCACTCCCCACCACACAGCTTTCTGTTCACTCTGTCAGTTGGGGGACAGTGCCTACCAGCTCTGAGGGGCAGAGGGAAGCAGACTCCAGTCACCTGGAGATCTAATCCTCAGTGCAAACTACCCCAAATGAGAGGACAGCACAGCCTACCAAAGGCCCTCTTGGGTCAAAGAAAATGTGAACCTGCACCAGCTATGGAAGGTGGCACCACCAAAACCCAAGAATAGATGTAGAGAGGGGGTCATCTCTTGCCTACACCCCTCAGTTCATTGTCACAGACTTGGCAGTGTCTCTTCCCATCAGGGCGTGGGGAGCCTGACCTAAGACAGCTTGCTTTTCCAGCTTCTCCAGAGGCTCCATTCCCACTGAAGGTGAACATGCTCTGGGGGTGGGTGCTTTTCATCTTTATTACCTCTCCCCTGACCCCTACCTGCCAGCTCTTACTCTTAAGTGCCATCTGCTGGACTGCAGCCTGAATTATACCACTAAATAGAATTAAGTCACAGCAGGCAACATCTGAGAAAGCCACTGCCAAACCTATCTGCAACCGAGGAACCTGTACAGCTCCTTGGCACCCTGAAAGCACCCAGAAATGAAGCCCATCAATCATATACAATATACACCACAATCATACCCCCAAGGTGGAAAAAAAGAATAAAAAATCAAGAAGCCCCATCCACATGATAGCTGATTCAAAAAACCACCCCCCGCCCCCGCAAAAAAAATAGTGTTCAGCTCACTCAGATGAAAAGAAACCAACACAAGAATGTTGGCAATAAAAAAAAAAGCCAGAGTGTTTTGTCACCTCCAAAAGATCCCAGTAGCTCTCAAGTAATGGATTCTAATCAGAATAAAATGTCTGGAATGACAGATATAGAATTTAGAACTTGGAAGGCAAAGAAACTCAACCAGAACCAAGAAAAAGTTAAAATCCAACACAAAAAAGACAGAAAAAGATCCAAGATTTTGAAAGATGACATAGCTATATTAAGAAAGAACTAAACAGAACTTCTGGAATTAAAAAATTCACTACAGGAATTTAAAAATACAATTGGAAACCTTAAAGACTAAGTGGGACGGGCGCGGTGGCTCAAGCCTGTAATCCCAGCACTTTGGGAGGCCGAGGCGGGTGGATCACGAGGTCAAGAGATCGAGACCGTCCTGGTCAACATGGTGAAACCCCGTCTCTACTAAAAATACAAAGAATGAACTGGGCATGGTGGCGCGTGCCTGTAGTCCCAGCTACTAGGGAGGCTGAGGCAGGATAATTGCTTGAACCCAGGAGGCGGAGGTTGCGGTGAGCCGAGATCGCGCCATTGCACTCCAGCCTGGGTAACAAGAGCGAAACTCCATCTCAAAAAAAAAAAAAAAAAAAAAAAAAAAAAAAAAAAACCTAAGTGAAGCAGAAGAAAGAATTTTAGAGCTCAAAGACCAGTCTTTCAAATCAACCCAATCAGACCAAAATAAGCAAATATAAAAAGAAAAATTGCTTTTAAAAGATGAGCAAATCCTTCAAGAAATATGAGATTATATAGGTTGACCAAATCTATGATTTATTGGCATTCCTGAGAAGAAAAAGCAAACAACTTAGAAATCAGATATGAGAATATAATTTAAGAAAATTTCTTTAACCTTGCTATAGCAATCAACATGTAGATTTAAAATATCCAGAGAACCCCTGTGAAATACAAGACAATCAACCCCATGGCAAATAATCATCAAACAATCCAAGGTCAACGTACCAAAAAACCTTAAAGCACCTGGAGAAAATGGTCATGTTCCTATAAACATAACCCATCAGAATAACAGTGGACTTCTCAGCAGAAACCTTATAATCCAGAAGAGACAAGGGGTTATTTTTAGCATTCTTAAAGGAAAAAAAAATGCCAGCCAAGAACTTCATTTCCCACCAAATTAAACTTCATAAATGAAGGATAAATAATTTCCCAGACAAGCAATCACTAGGAATTAATCACCACCAGACCCATCCAAAAAGAGATGCTTAAGGAACTTATAAACCTGAAAATGTAGAAACAATACTAGCTACATGCAAAAACATAGCCCATGGAACCCAACTGCACAAGCCATCAACACTAAAAAGTAACTACATGATTAATATTATGAAACAAATACTAACAACACCATGACAAGAACAAAGCCTCACATATCAAAATTAACCTTGAAAGCAAATGATTAAAACATTCCCCTTAAATAATAGAGTGGTATATTGGATTAAAAAAAACAAAACAAAACAAAACAACAACAACAACAACGAGATTCATGCTTCTTCAAGACGTCAATCTCACATGTAATGACACTCATAAACTTAAAGTAAAGGGATGAAGATTTGTCATGCAAATGTAAAACAAAAACAGCAGGGGTTGTTATTCTTGTATCATATAAAATAGACTTTAAACAAACAACAGAAAAAAAGAACAAAGAAGGGCATTATATTATAACAAACTGTGTAATTCAACAAGACTTAACTATCCAAAATGTACACACATCCAATATTGGAGCACCCGAATTCATAAAACAATTACATCTATACCTAAGAAAAGAATTCCATAGCAACAAAGTAAGAGTGGGAAACTACAACACACCCCTTAAAGCATTATATAAGTCATCAAAACAGAAAACTAAGAAATTCTGGACTTAAATTCCACACTTGACCAATTGAACCTAATAAATACTTGCAGAATACTTCACCACACAACCACAGAATATACCTTGTCATCTGCCCATAAAACATATTCTAACACTGACCATTTTATCTGCCATAAAGCAATTCTAAGTAAGCTCAACAAAATCAAAATCATATCAAGCATCTTCTCAGACTGCAGTGGAATAAATATTGAAATCCACACCAAGAGGAACTCTCAAAACCACACAAATCTGTGGAAAGTAAATATCTTGCTACCGAAGGACTTATGGGTAAACAATAAAATTAAGACAGAGATAAAAATTATTTGAAACAAATGAAAATAGACACAACATACCAAAACCTCTGGCACATGGGAAAAGTGGTGTTAAGAGGAAAGTTTACAGCATGAAAAGCCTACATTAAGATTATAGGAAGATCTCAAATTGACAACATAATCTCACACTTAAAGGAACTATAAAAACAAGAACTAATCCCAAAGCTGGCAGAAGAAAAGAAATAACCACAATCAAAGAGAACTAAATGGAATTGTGACCATACAAAGGATCAATAAAATGAAAAATTGCTTCTTTAAAAACATAAACAAGATTGATAGACTGCTGGCTAGATTAACAAAATAAAAAAGAATACCCCAAAAGCACACTCAGAAATAACAACGGTAACATTACAACCAATCCCAAAGAAATAGAAAAGGTCTTCAGAGACTACTATGAACATTTCTATCTAAACAAAGTAGAAAATCTAAAGAAAATAGGCATATATCTGGAAACACACAACCTCCCAAAATTGAACCAGGAACAGAAATCTGGAACAGATCAATAATGATGAACACAATTGAAGCAGTACTAAAAAATCTATGAACAAAAAAAAAAAAAAAAAAAAAAAAAAAAGCACTGGCTGAGACAGATTCAAAGCCAAATGCTACGAGATGTTCACAGAAAAGCTGGTATCATTTCTACTGAAAATACTCCAAAAAAATGAGGAGAGAATTCTATCTCATTCTATAAAACTGGTGTCATCCTGACACTAAAATTTGGCAAAGAAACAACAAAAAGGTAAACTATAGGGCAATATCACTGATGAACACAAACCCAAAAATTCTTAACAAAATACTAGCAAACTGAATTCAGCAGCACATCTGGAAGTCCTAGCCAGAGCAATCAGGCAAAAGAAAGAAATAAAAGGCATCCAAGTAGGAAAAGAGGAAGTCAAACTCTTTCTCTTCACTGATAATATGATTTTACGCCTAAAAACCCCCAAAGGCTCTGCTAAAAGGCTTTTAAACCTAATAAATGACTTCAGTAATATCTCAGAATAAAACATCAGCATAGAAAAAGTAGTAAAATTTCATACACCAATAACATTCAAGCTGAGAAAGACATCAAGAACACAATTCCATTTATAATGGTCACAGAAACAGTAAGATACCTAGGAATACATCTAATAAAGGAGATTAAAGATCTATATGAGGAAAACTATAAAACACTGCTTAAAGAAATCACAGATTACATCAACAAATGGAAAAGCATTTCATGCTCATAGATTTTAAGAATCAATATTGTTAAAATTTCCTAACTGCTCAAAGAAATCTATAAATTAATCATCATTCCTATCAAATTATCAACATCATTTTTCACAGAATTAGAAAAAAAAGTATTCTAAAATTCATATAAAACAAAAAAGATCCTGAATAGCTAAGGCAATCCTAAGGAAAAAGAATAAAGCTATAGGCATCACATTACCTGACTTTCAGCTATATTACAAGGTCATAGTAACCAAAACAGCATGGTACTGGTAGAAAAATAAACATAGACCAATGGAACAGAATACAGACCCCTGATATAAAGCTGCATACCTACAAATAACTGATCTTTGACAATGTCAGCAAATTAACAATAGAGAAAATATATCCTAGCCAATAAATAGTACAAGGGAAAGTGGATAACCATATGTAGCAGAATAAAACTTGATCCCTACCTCTCACCATGACAAAAATAAGCTGAAGATGAATTAAAGACTTAAAAGTAAGACCTAAATCTGTAAAAATCTTCGTGAGCAATCTAGAAAAAAATTATTTTAGGCATTGGTCTAGGCCAAGAATTTATGTTCATTTAAGTCCATTTCCCAAAAGGAAATGAAACAAATTTTAAAAATAGACAAATGGGACTTAACTAAAGAACCCCATCAGCAAAATAAACAGGCAACCTACAAAATGGGAGAAAATATTTGGAAACTGTGCATCTGACAGAGGACGAATATGCAGAATATATGAAGAACTTAAATAAATCAACAAGAAAAAAAGTGTAACTATTAAATGGTGACCATTAAAAAGTAGTCAAAGGAAATGAGTAGACATTTCTCAAAAGAAGACATAAACATGAAGAACTTATAAAAATGCTCAAAATCACTAATCATTAGAGAAATGCAAATAAAAACCACAATGAAATACAATCTCACACCCATCAGATGACTATGATTGAAAAACCAAAACAGCAGATGTTACTGAGGTTGCAGAGAAAAGGGAACACTTATACACCGTTGGTGGAAATGTAAATTACTTCAGCCACTGTGGAAAGTAGCTTGAAAATTTTTCAGAGAACAAGAAACAGAATTATCATTTGACCAAACAGTCCCATTATTGGGTATATACCCAAAGGAAAATAAATAATTTTACTAAAAAGACAGCTGCACTTGAATAGCAGAGACATCCAATCAGTATAGGTTCCCATTAATGGTGAATTGGACAATGTGGTACATGTACACCATGGAATATGATGTAGCCATAAAGAAGAATGAAATCATGTTCTTTGCGGTAACATGGATGTAGTTGGAGGCCAGTAACCTAAGCAATTAATAAAGCAACAGAAAACCAAACACCATATATTCTCACTTACAAGTAGGAGCTAAACATTGGGTAAACATTAACAGAAAGATGAGAAAAATAGACACTGGAGATTCCAAAAGGGAGGAGGATAGAAATGAGACAAGGTTTGAAAATCTAACTATTGGGTACTATGTTTGCTACTTCGGTGATGAGTGAATTAGGAGCCCAAACCTAAGCATCATGCAATATACCCAAGCAACAAACCTGCACATGTACCCCAAAATCTAAATTTAAAAAAGAACTTTAACACATTAATTACGTACAACTTAGTTGCTGGCATAATTTTTTTTTTAAACATCCATGTAACCAACACTTAGATCAAAAAATAGATTTCCCCACAAGAGCTATTCCTTTACCATCAAATTCCTGCCTCAATCATTATTTTGGCTTGCATGGTAATCAGCTCAATGTTTTTTTTTGTTTGTTTGTTTTGTTTCGTTTTGCTTCCTTTATACTTTAAGCCTATTATATACATAGCTAAACAATATAGTAAATTTGTTGAGTTTGTGTAAATGCAATCAGACTGTATGCACTTTTTGCTTTGCATCTTCTGCTCAACATTTTGTTTCAGTATGAAGCATCATTCCTATGAATGCATTCTATCAGAATTCATTCATTGTCATTGCTGGTAGTTTGCAGGATATGAATATACCACAATGTCTTTATCTATTCTATCACTGTTGAGATATTAGATTGCTGTTAATGTTTGGCTTCTGCCAACAAGAATGCTATAGATGTCTTTGTTCTTGTCTTGCAATGCATTTGTGTATGCATGAAAGAATATTCTCAAAATATATTAAAGTTACTATCCAAATTATTTTTCTATATTGCACTTTGCCAAGCAGATATAATTTAATTTATACAAGTTAAATCTATTGCTTTGATATTTCTGTATTTAAAAATCCACACAGAAATAAGATTCAAGAAACTCTAATGGTAATAGCTGAACCTCTTTTGTATGAATTCAGGTTCAGCAATCCATCTTGACCACAAATAAGTGCTTTTTTAAATCAATATGTATAAAATATTTCTTTTAAAAATATAAATTATATTAAAAGAAATAAGTCACATTCTATATTGTCAAATATATGATTTAATCTCCTGGAAATACATTTTCCCTTATTTTGATGAGAAAGATTTTTCAAGGTATTGTTTGCATATTTTAAAAGGAGGCTTTAATTTCTTCTTTAGCCATAAGGGGAAATGTGTATGCTGCATATTATTTGGAGCTTTTCCAAATGAAATAGATTTCATTTAAAGGCAGTTTACAAAAGAAAGTAAAAATGTTATCTTTTTTTACAGTATTACATCTATTGTTTAAAATGTATTTGTAAGATATTTGATCTCCATAGCACATTTCTTAAGTTTCTGACCCTTATTGGAAGAAAAAGAAGGGAATTGTGGGCAATCAGGTTTCTTTGATCAGGCAAAGCTGATAGATTCCCTTGTAAAGGCTCTCCAGTCTCTCTGCAGCCAGGTAGAGCTAAAGTGTTTTGTGACTATGCATACACCTGCTCTATTCTACTTGGCAGCCACCAGCTCCATGTGGCCATTGAGCAAATGAAATGTGTCTTGATCAATTTAAGATGCTCTAAATGTAAAAGACATCCAGGATTTTGAAGACTTAGTAGAAAAAAATGTAAAATATCTCATTCATAATTTTATATTGATTATATGTTGAGATGAAATATTTTGGATACACTGGGTTAAATAAAATATATTTTTAAATTAATTTTATCTATTTACTTTTACATTTAAAAAATATAGCTACCAGAAAATATGAATTTGCATGTATTGCATTATATTTCTATTGGACAAGCATTGGTACTAACAATTCCAAGATTCCAAATGTTGGTGGATGTTTTTTCAATGACCCAAACATTTAATTTATATTACTCCAAAAATTGATATAAATGTATTATTTGGCAAGGTGCAGTGCCTCATCTCTGTAACCCAAGCACTTTGGGAAGTCAAAGTGGGTGGATCAACCGAGGTCATGATTTTGAGACCAGCCTGGCCAACAGGGCAAAACCCTGTCTTTAGCAAAAATGTAAAAATTTACTGGTCATGGTGATGCACACCCGTTGTGTCAGCTACCTGGAGGCTGAGGCACAAGAACTGCTTGAACCCAGAAGACTGAGGTTGTGGCAAGCAGAAATTGAGCCACTGCACTCCAGCCTGGGCAACAGAACAAGACTCTGTCTCAAATAAATGTGAATGAATGAATGAATGAATGATTGTATTATTTATTTTTGGCCTAAAATTCATTAAAATTTCATTTTTCATTTAGAGGAGGGTCCAGATGACTTAGCTGGCTTGTTTATACCTAATGAGAATTTTAAATATACTTAGGCTAAAAAGGTAAACTTCGGGAAGCTAAAGAGGAACTAGAAAAATTACAGTTCTACTTAAAATGGTAAATATTAAAGTTAATTAAAATACATCTTAAGATAGATTTCATATGTACCAGGATGGTATGGATATATTTTAATATATTTCATTGGGTTAACATTTGGATGACTTGAATGCAGATGTTTCCATTTTTATATCCTTGCCTTCCAGTGTAGTAGGGAAAACCAGAAGATTAGTTTAAGTGGACTCTAGCGGGGAATCTATGACATTTCACATTAAACTGCCACTTAATGGTGTATCTTAAAGTAATATATTAAAGTGTGTTAGTCTTTAGAGCATCTTACTTGATAGGTAAATATTAATCTGTAATAATTCCATAGAGAAGTATGTAAATAAACAGTAACCGATTTTGTATCCTTTTTTGGCATGGCTATGTATACAAAGTATTTTTTTCTAATAACATGAAAATGGCCTACAAATTCACTTTTAAAAATATGTTTGGATCACCACGCTTGATTTCTATCCCTCCATGAGCCATCTTTACGCCCATCGCCGATTTGTTATCTCCTCTCGGATACCACAGTTCTATAAATCAAAAGCCAGAGAAAAGATGACACACAGGTACCTACTCAATAGTGTGAGCACCCCTTAGGTATAAGACACTGCAACAGCAATTGTAGCCTCCAGATATTTATGATGCCTAAATGAGACATCTTAAATAATTTTCCATGAGAACCTATGAAAAAGAAGAGAATATGATATTTTCTGCAGGATTAATGCCTTGACACCCAATAACTTCACTCTGAAATTTGGAGGTGGGAGCTAGAGTGTGGATCTGGGTTGTCCTGATATTCAAGATCAGTCAATAAGTAGCACAAGAAAAATCAGTGCAAACACATTGCCTTCTTGGTATGGTTAAAAAAAAAAAAAAATCTCAATTTCCTCTCCTTGCAGTCACAGTCTGTGGATAGCAAGGGTGAGGCATCCAGTGTATTAAGGTAAAGTATGTGTGAAGTGAGATGTAAATGATATGCTCCAAAGTCCAGAGGTGACTGAGATTATGGATGGTAGTTTGGTACTCAGATTCATTAATTTCTCCCATTTCCAAGGTTTGCTTCTTTAATATAGCTAAGAGGGCAGTTTTCCCAAGTTTCATCAAATGTCGTTTTCAGTTAGCTACATGTAAACTAATTAAACACAACATATAAACACACTATCAGACTAATTCATTTTTTTCTTTTTAATCCCTACTCTTCCTATTTATTATATTGTTTCCCCTTTTTATTCAACAAGCTTTTATGAAGTGCCTTCAATGTTCCAGTTATTGCTCAGAATGAACTCAAACATGAGCAAACAAAACATGAACATTTATGCCTTGCAGAGTTTACATTCCCCTTAATGAGTCAGAAATGGGTTTTGTTACTTGCAATAATAAAACTCTGACGGTTCGAGGAGCATTCCCAGTAAATTTCAGGAATAAAGCCAAGATACACACCATCACAGCCCTGTTCTGCACAATGATGAAGAGCTTCTCTAACAAAACAAAGAAGAAAAAGCAACAAAATACATGGAATAGAATTGAAGATGCAGAATCTTCACACTTCACATTTAATAGGCCTATATACACAGAAAATCCTTGATAATCTAAAGGCAATCAGAGTTCATACGATTATTTGATAATTATCAACAACTTGATACAGAAATAAACAGCTTTCACTCATCGTAAGAACACTCTAAAATCTGCGAAAAAATCCAATTAAAAAAAAAAAAAAAACATAAGGTAATCAGGAAAAAAATGTTTTTAAAGAGAGAAACAAAGTATCATCATAAAGAATTTCATAAAACATTATTGATAAATGGCTGTTGCTTTTCTTGTCTTGTGCAGTATTTGATGGTGACTTAACACATTTTGGGTCACGGACTTTAAATAAAACAAACCTGATTTTTATGTAACGAATGGCTCATCATCTTAGACATAACCGCAACTGCACACCCATAAAACACTGTGGTGTGTGAGACTGCCTAGTACATAGAGCCCACTTACCCAGAGCTAGATAACCTCAAATGTGCCTCCAACTCTAAAATGATTCTTTCCTTATTATCACTTTAAGATCACATTGGTAGGATATAATCAAAACCAAAATAGTAGTAAATGTTTAAATTAATAAGATCCTACAATTTTCAAGGCACTCTCCTAAGCACTTTTATACATTATCACATGTAATGCTCACAACAAATTGATAACAGTGTAGTCACTATTATTATTCCCAATGTATAGACGAGGAAATGGAGGTTCAAAAAGGTCAAGTAATCCCATACTTCAATGTGGTCAGGCTTCTTGGATATACATATTTTCATAAAACCAACTGATGTGTCATATTTGCTTTTTTCTAGAAAACGTATCTCAGTTTATATTTATATACACCTTAGTATATGTGCTTAATGCTTGCCTCCCCAATGATCCATTAACTCCAAGAACAGAGACCTTAATGAGTTTCATTCACCAATGTAACCCCACTATAGGCACATGATATAGGACTTAGTTATCACTCAATAAATACTGATAGAATAAATTAATGAGTAGGAGAAAGCATGAATGAATTATGAATAAGCCTATGCAAAACTGTGTCACTTTTGAGTAGAAAAGCCTGGATTTTTGTCCAGAATTGCATGCCTTCAGAGCCCCATATACTGTAAACGAAGTTATTAAATAAATAAAAACAATAAAAATATTTTAAAATTAAAAAAGTTGAACATAAAAAAAACCAAATAATAGCCTTAAATCAAAGAAGTAGATGAAACTCAAATGTACTTGGGAAAAGTATCATTGGCTTCGAGCCCTCTACTGAGCAAAGCTAAAAGAAAAATAAATTTCTTCTGCTTCTAAATTTGAGTTCCTCCATCCCATAATCCCTCTCTTATCATAATTCCTTGTTTTTGCTCAAATCATGACTTCAGAATACACAGTCTTCCTTTTATATTCTCCATTTTAATAGAAATTTTTCAGAGACTTGGATGTTACAATGGAAAAATACCAGTTTCCCCGGGGTTATATACTGGAAGGAATATGTAAACAGAGGAGCAGAAGTGGATTTGGCTAAGCAGTTCTAATAGCATGTAGGGAATTCTTATCTCAGTGCTGAATCTTCATGAGCTGGAAGAATAGAGAGGACACATTCATTTAGTTTTAACTTTGCTACTTCAGGATAGTTAGTACGTTCAAAATTGGGCAAGTCTTAAAAGGTTGTATTTTATCACCTGGTAGGCTAGGAGGGGCTGGAGCCCTCATTACCTCTTTGTGGCTCACCTTGGTTTAGTACCTCAGAGCCAAACAGTTAGTTCACTGATTTCCAGAGAAGTTTCTACCGCCAATATGTGCTCAATCTCAAGCCAAAGAATAGGGTTGGGAGAGAATACATGTGCACAGGATCAACCAATGATGCACTCATTCATTCTCCATCAGGAAATTCAACATTTCAACTCCAGTTAATGCTTATAGTGACAAAAATATCTTATGAACAGAAAAATAACACCCTCTGAACTAAACAGAATGTGCAGAGGACAACTTCCATGTTGTCCTACTGTTCCAAACTAATCTTACTGCCTTAATCACAGATATTTCAAAATGGAAATGTTAAAACTTCTTGAGGGCATAGCCAAACTAGGTCATTTAAACCACGTTATGCATTCATGAGAGACACATTCAACACTTCTCTGAACAATTCTTTATTTCTCCTGAAATGTAACCAGCATTTGTTTTATCTAGCAAGTAAATATGAACCTCCCATATTTCAAGCCAAGCCAAGCCATTCTAGAACTGCTTTGTGTTCCAGCGGCTTTGAATAGTTTTGAAATATCTTTGGAGATAGAGTAGAAGCAACAAAAACACATGCAAGTTGCCTTGATACAGGGTTATCTGCCGAGGAAAATGAATGGAAATTTAAAATAAATAATCAGTTTCAGCCTCTGTGTGACTACTATACACTGTGTAACTAAAAATACAGGTGGCAAGAAGGAGCCAAGCAAGGATGTAGGGCAACCTCATATTCCTAGATACAGAAGGAACATATGCAAAACATGTTTCCAAAAGTGGTTATTTAAAATCTCCACTAAGGGTATATGTTCCCCCAAAACTGAACATACTTGTATTCTTTACAGATTTATAAAAAAAAAAAATTGGTCAATTTTACACCAAAAAGATACGAAAAACTATGTAAGGAAAACAGAATAATCTCACTGTTTCATAATTTGTAAGAAATTAAAGAATGAAATTGTATTAATAAAGGTTTAGGAAGAAATGAGACGTCATTGTTAGCAGACTAAGGCTCAGGATATTGAGTTTGATAAGTCTTTGGCAAGTCATTGAATATCTCTGATCTTTAGAGGTTCTTATGATGTCACTTGTGAAACGCCCAGAAGCAGCTAGGCGCAGTGGCTCACGTCTGTAATTCAAACACTTCAGGATGCCTAGGTGGGCAGATTGCCTTAGCCCAGGAGTCCAAGACCAGTCTGGGCAACACAGTGAAACCCAGTCTTTATACAATACAAAAAATTAGCCAGGTGAGGAGTTGGGTACCTGTAGAGTGGGAGGCTGAAGTAGGAGAATTGCTTCAACTTGGGAGACGGAGGCTGCAGTGAGCAGAGATCGCACCACTGCACTCCAGCCTGGATGACAGAGTGAGATTCTGTCTTCAGAAAAAGTAAAAATAAAAAAGTAAAATGTCCAGAAAATGCCTGGCACATAATATGTATTATTTATAGCTGATGTTATAAAGATATTTTGTAGCCAATCAAGGAAATCTGATAATGGACTGGATAGTGTTTCTTGGATGTGATAATGGCATTGCAGGCACGCACTGGATGACATTGCTAATTCTTGAAACATGTAAAAGAGAAAAAGTAGAATGTCTGGGACTTTTTTTCAAATGCTGAAGTAAAGAAAAATTTAAAAGATGATAGGTTAATCAAATGTGGCAAAATCCTGATAAGTGTTGAAAGCTGGTACTGTATACATGGTGGTCTTCATAAATTTTCATAATAAAAATCAGGAGTTTTGATATTAATGTATATTTTAATGAATATTTTGTATTAATATTTAATGTTAATATAAATTTTCTAAATAAACAACTGGTTTTTAGAAGTCTCTAACATATAAACTCTCTTGTCACAAAAAGTATTATGACATAGCATGAATTTTCCCATGGCATTTTCCGTAAAGAGAAGATCAAGAAGAGGCCATCTGAGCAGTTGCTTCATCTGAGTGACACAGGACTCCCTTAACTCCCAAGACTTGTAATACTTAGGACTTCTGTCTTTTAAGTGGTGGAATGTCCAACCCAGTTTAGCTTAAGCAAATAGAAAAATAATACTTCATGTAAATACACATATCTAGATGTCCAGTTATTTTCAGGCTTGGTAGATTCTAAATACAAAATACTGTAAAAAAAAAATCAGTGTTTCTCTATTTTTTATCTCCATCTTTTTCTTTGGAATTTCAGACTCAAACCTCATGTGGTACCAAAGTCAAGGTAGGCATTCCAGCTCCTACAACTTGTTTGAAAACTAGAAGATAAGAATATTGTTCTCTAGAAATCTAGGAGTCTATTGTCTCTTCCTGGGCTGTGCAGCCATCCCACACCAAGAGGCGGTGTGGACTGGCTTAGCTTTAAAGTCATATGCGTTTGTCTAGAATTGAGATTAGAGTCAGCTCCAATAAAACTACATGAACGGGGATTCGGGAGGACTTCCTAGTGAGAGACAGATGTTGGTGACTGGATGCTGGGAAATGAAAGGCATAGTAGTTCCACGTGACTGAGAACCGTCATGTTTGCTTCTACAGATACACGGAACTATCAGTGATCTGCAAAGACCTTTTAGCATTGCTTAGTTAACAAGTAGCAACCTCCAGTAACTTTAAGACTAAAAGCATGATTTTTATGTTCTGTGAACACTAGTATTCAGTATTTTCACCTCATATAATTTCCTGTTATGTAAATATTTTTATTTGTTCTCTCCAAGTTGCTGCTTGAAGAGGTGGTGCCTTTTACTAAAAGATGTAGTTCACATCTTGCAGCGAATATAAGCATAGCAATCCCTGCAGGAGACATCAAAGATACCAACATCTGAGGTCACCTTAATGTTTTCTTCAACTTTAACACATGATTTTAATGTTTCTTTCTATCACCCCACAGAGTGCTTTGTGAATATCAGTTTTTTATTTCTCTCCTCTTTTTTCCTCCTTTCCACCTCTATTACCACCACTCTCATCACTACTATCCCTTAAGCACTCACTATTGATGCCAGATGCTGTCTTAAGTGGTTTAGAAGAACATGCTCTCATTTAATCCTAACATTTTACGAACAAGAAGATTCAGATTCAAAGAAACAAAACAGTTTGCCCACATTTATAGAGTAGTATGTTGACAAGGCTCAGACTTAAGCTTAGTTCAGGCAGGTGTCACACAGTGTGTTTGTGTTCAACACCCCTGTGGTCATACTGCCACTCTACATATTTGACTTGAATTTATGGTGGAAAGAAAATATTAGGAGCCCAGCTGGTAAATCTCAACATGTTCTCCTTTCCTGACCATGCAGATTGAACAGTATTGCATTTAGGTCAGTAAAATTTTTGTGATGAGCTTGCCAAAGGAAAGTAAGTAGTTGGTGCATCTGACATCCTCGTGTTTTTCAATAATTGATTTTTCCTTACTTTAGTCTACAATGTATTTGAGTCTACTCTGTCTCAAGCAGTGGTTCTCAACTGAAAGTGATTTTGTTCCCCAAGGGACATTTTGGAATATCTAGTGACATTTTTGGTTGTCATAAGTGGAGAGGTGGTATTACCGTATTTGCAGTAGTAGGCAGAGGCAAGGGATGCTGCCAAATATCCCATATTGTATAGAAGAACCCTCCTTGCCCACTTATCCAGCAAATAATTCTGCTTCTAATGGCAATAGTTCTGCCTCAGAACAGAGGTCAGCAATTTTATTTTATTTTATTTTATTTTATTTTATTTTTGAGACGGAGTTTCGCTCTTGTTACCCAGGCTGGAGTGCAATGGCGCGATCTCGGCTCACCGCAACCTCCGCCTCCTGCGTTCAAGCAATTCTTCTGCCTCAGCCTCCCGAGCTGGGACTACAGGCATGCGCCACCACGCCCAGCTAATTTTTGTATTTTTAGAAAAGACGGGGTTTCACCACGTTGACCAGGATGGTCTCGATCTCTTGACCTCGTGATCCGCCCGCCTCGGCCTTCCAAAGTGCTGGGATTACAGGCGTGAGCCACCGCGCCCGGCCAGCAATTTTTTTACATAGTAAATATTTTAGGGCTTATAAATCACACAGTCTCTTGTACAATATTGTAGGGTAGAAGTATCCACAAGCAACACATAAACAAATGAGCATGGTTCAATAAAACCTTATTGACATACACATGCATGCAGGACAATGGGTCACATCCATCCTGTGATCTGCACATTGCAAACTTCTGTCTAGAGTGCCTCTGAAGCTGCTCAACCTCAACCCACAGGTTGTTGAAAGCTCTAAATGTTTGTTCTCAGGAAGACATATTTTGTGGTAAACAACCAGGTAGCCATTAGGAAGCAGGGCTCCTAGCCTGTTTTTAGCCCTCAATTGTGTTTTCCTTAAGAAACTTAAAGGTATTTTACATGGGTGTGAGGTACATGCAGAGCATTCAAGAGAACAGCTGTGTCTGAGAATTATAGCATCTATAAGAGTGGACAGTTATCAGAGTACCTGCAGTAACAGAGTAGAAACTAGTAAGTGAGAATACAGAGAGGAGAAGCAACATTTTGTTTGAAATAAAGATGTTTGGCCCACATGGTGAGAAACATGCAGTCAGCTAGAACCATGGGCGTAAGAACACTGCTTGTCATAAAGTTGGGTCAGCATGATGCAGACACTAAGTCAGCAGAAAATTTTAATTAAAACATCACCACCTTGTATCTAGGGAGTACTTTGCCATTTTGAAAATGCTTTCACCTACATTATTTCACAGTGTACCTGGGACAATATCACCTACTCAATAAGCCTCTCTGAGTTATAACTCATAGGTGCTTGGATTATAGAGCAAGTGAGATGCATGCTTTCCTCACAGGGAGATGTTGGTCTAGTGGGGAACACAGATATAAAGAAGCAGAGAAGCCCAACATCAGCATGTGTTCACTGAAATATCTGCACCTGGAAGAGGCTGGAAACTCGTGCTGTTTGGGAATTAGGCTAGGGGAAATCATAGGCAAGGACATTTTTCTGAGGTTATTTTGCTTGAGTGAGTGCTAAAATAGAGGAGAATGAAACTAAAATTAAGGGTGAGGGTGAAGTTTTGCAGGGAGGGGCATCTGAAGAATCAGTCAATCCAGAGATGGGGTTGAATGAAAGTGGAGAGAAAGAGAAAATTGCAGGCAAAGGAACAGAAAAGCTGTGGAGGTGAGAAACAGCAGGGCACAGGCATGTGATAGGAGAAGGACAAGTCTGGGGAAGCCTGAGAGCAAATTCGGAGAAGGAAACAAGTAAAGAAGGGATGTTTAGATGAGAGCAAGTTTATAGTTTGGCCTTGGTTATCATTCTAAGGAGTATGGATTTGATTATTTAGTGATGGAGAATATAGAAGCCAAATTTTAGAATTCAAGTCGTGATGCAAAGTCCATATTTGAGAAGAGTGAAGGCAAGGAGACCTCTTAGGAAGCTGATGCGTCATCCACCTGAAAGACAAGGCAGTCATTGTGGGTGAAGAAAAGGAAATAAACTCAAGAAACATTTAGGAGATCAAGTTCAGAGTTCGATAATCTCTTAAAATAGGCAGGGCAGGAATTATAATCTCCATTTTACAAATGAGGACACAAACTCAGAAAACTGAAATCATTAGTACACTATCTCAATTAAGGATTACTCCAAATTACCTAAGCTTAGGTTTACTCCAAATTCTTTATCTCGTGTTTATTAAAATAGCTCACATCAGCCAGCCACCATGGCTCAAGTCTATAATCCCAGCACTTTGGGAGGCTGAGGTGGGTGGATTACCTGAGGTTAGGAGTTCAAGACCACCTGGCCAACATGGTGAAACCCCGTCTCTACTAAAAACACACACACACACACAAAAATAGCCTGGCATGGTGGTGCATGCCTGTAATCCCAGCTACTTGGGAGGCTGAAGCAGGAGAATCACTTGAACCCAAGAGGCAAAGGTTGCAGTGAGCCGAGATCACACAATTGCACTCTAGCCTAGTCAACAAGAATGAAACTCCATCTCAAAAAATAATAATAATAAAATAAAATAGTTCATATCCATAATCCCAGCACTCTGAGAGGCTGAGGTGGGATGATTGCTAGAGGCCCGGATTTCTATACCAGTCTGGGCAACAAAGCAGGATACGGCCTCAATAAAAATATTAATATTAGCCAGGGATGGTTATGTGAACCAGTTCCCCTAGTAAGTAAATTCATTCTCTCTCCCTCTCTGTTTCTCTCTCTCTCTCTCTCTCTCTCCCTCTCTCTCTCTCTCTCTCTCTCTCTCTCTCTCTCACACACACACACACACACACACACACACACACATACATGTTTAATTAATATTCATAGAATATAAGTACTGGACCTTGAAAAAGCCAGTTTCATTCATTTTATAGCTTACTAACATCTCATGCAAGTAAGTGTTGCTACTTGGACTTCGTGTAGTGTGGAAACTGAGGCCCAGAGACTTGTCTAACATACCTAAGGTCCCAGAGATCAAAATGGAAGAGGCTGGATTTCCATGACAGTATGCTGCCTCTCCCATGGAACATGTCCTTGACATGTTCTCTTCAGAACTGCACTTCCCCAACACAGTCGCCACTAGTCACAGATGGTTATTTAAATCTAATTAAAATTAAGGTTAAATAAAAATGAAGTTCCTCTGTCATACAAGTGACACTTCCAAGGTTTGATAGCTACAGGTGGCTGGTAGCTACCATATTGTGCAGCACAGATACTGACTATTCATCATCACAGAAAGGTCTATTGAACAGTGTGTCTACTTGAGAATATTAAATCCCAAAGATGTTGGCCACAGTCCAAAACTATCAAAGTAGAAACTTGGAGCAGAATTTTCTGTCACAAGCCCAGAGCAATGGAGATTAGCTGTCATTTCATTTTATTTCTCTTTATGCCTCAGCAGTTGTTCCAGACCCATTTACGGACACAAAAGTTCCACCTTAAAACAAGGAGAAAGAATGGGAGAAATAAGTAAGGGCTTAAGTGAAGATTCTGTGGGCTTTCCTTGTGGGGACTGGCTTCTTGGTGCTGTGTTTATTAATGTAGTTTAATAGAAACGAGATTAACTGGAGAAGACTGATAAAGAAGCTAGACCCAGCAGGCACCAGAAGGGGGATTAAAGCTTAGCCTAAGCATCCACATAATCTGATTTATTTATATGTCCACATGTACAGAAATAAAATAAAATACAATTATCCAACATTAAAATCATTTGGAATAATGTCATAAATAAACCTGGGCTAACTAAATTAGACAGTTCTAGAAAATTAGTGACCCAACTACTGGGTACTGATTATAAAAGCAACTTGTGATTCTGAATGAAACACTTGGCAAATAGGATTTAGAGAGCAGTGTATATCAGTGGTCACCAAGATAAGGCACCACAAATAATTAACGTATTAGGCAGATAGTGGTAGCTTTTCTTTGAACTATGTACCTTCATGCTGAGTGTCCTTGAAAGAGGATAAAACCATCTGAGTGCCTTCAAATTTTTAAATAACTGGATCATAATTCCAAATTTCAAAAAGATTTCAAATATGCTGTTCCAATTGTGCTTCCTAAATGGTAACTTGAACTACACTGGCTTAGTGGTATATTATATGAGGCTTCTCATTTGTCAAGAAAAGTAAATAAAGAGAGAAAATATCACTGCTTTCTACTGCCAATGATAAAATTCCTGTTTAATAAAAACATTTAAAAATAAGCTTTCTGCTGTTTGCTTCCCTTACACTCTCCTATCTCTCCCTTGACATACACCTGTCCTATGCACCACATATAAAATTTGATGTTGGTCGAATTCCTGTGATAAGATACAACATGGCTTAAAGTAAAATGATGAATTCTTCATTGTCCTTGACAAAGATGACGAGTATCAACCTGTTACCTGTTTGGTGCTAAAGTGCAAAATTCTAAAACACCTGTTACTTCCAGGGACCTTTTATTCTGCGTCCTTCTGCAATAGATTATAAAGATGATCAGAGGTTGAAATATCATGGAGTCTAGACTGTGGCCGAAGTGAATGGCATGCAGTTAAGACCTACAAAGTTGTCTGTACCCCAAGGCTAATTAGGAGAGTATTTTATGCATGCAGCTGCTCTCTACAATTCTGGTTCTAAAATCCAGCATGTCTTAAGTGTTCTTCGCTTATAACTTCACATGTGAGTTTTTCAGTGTTTACTCAGTGTTGTAAGATTGTACACAACCTGAGGATGCAAGGTGGATACCACCAGCACCTAGCACTGCCTGCCACAATTAAGGGTTCCAGAAAATACACATAAATGTCCTTACATGATTGTTTTGCTAACATCTAAAACTTGACAAATCCCAGTGCGAACAGCATCTTCTGCCAGAAACAGTTCCTCCTTACCTAGTTATTTCTTAACTAGTTGGCAGGCACTCCTTCCCACAGTGCCCAGATTTCCACCCACCTCTTCTGCCTTACTTTCATAACTTAGACTGTTGCAACAGCTGAGGCCCTCATCAATAGGTACGGAGTGTCTCACTGGGCCTCTCTTCTATCAGACCCTGATGTCTCTGCACATGGCCCCTCCTCCAGCAAACTTAACCCGTCTCGCTCCCTTTGAGCATCTTACTTCTTTAAGATTATCTCCAACTGTATCGTTAGGGTTCCCTGTTTCAGAACAAAGGTCTACACCCACCAAATCCACCCACTCACTGACTCTGCTCATTCTGTTTGTTGTGCCTGTTAAAAAAGTGTTATTTTTTCACAATTGGATTCTTCTTTTAAATCATTATAGGAAAGAAAGGGATTAAACTCATGGGTTGTTCAAGTCACAAACTTGGGTACAAATCCCAGCTCTACTACTTAATACGTCCATGGAGAAAAAAAGGGTGTCAGAGAGACAGAAACAGAAAAGAAAGACCAAGCAAACTGTTTATTCACAGAATGTACATAATTGTGCATTGCTCAGAATTAAATTACTTTATACATGCACTTAGTATTGGCACATCATAAACAATCAGGAATTATTCGCTGTCACTATTAATAACATCTAGGTTAACCAACCTCCAATTTCATTGCCTTTTTTTATCCTCATGCTTTTCTTATCCTAAGTGTTGTAAACCATCTATTACAATTATTATCTATTTTGGTTATGATTTAATTATGCCTAAGTCTCTCACCAAGCTGCAAGCTATTTGAGAGGTGAAATATTTTACTTTTTACATCTCCTAGATTAGTGCTTTCTAAGGGTGGTCTGCCTGTAAACTGCCTGCTATAGGTGTCTGTGGCCAGCTAACTTCAGAATTTGCATCAGTTTTTAGAAGCTTCCATAGCAATCTGCCATGGTTACATTTTTCTTCTATGTCATTTCATTTTGGTCTGCAATGTATTCATCTGTTTTTTTTTTTTTAAATAGTACTTTACTATAGAATTTGAGGTACACTGTCTTAGAATATATAGCCTAAGCAGTGACCTACAGTAGATGCCCACTGATTATTCAATAGTCTCTGTACAAAGAAAAAATACTGAAAATAGCGTTTTACTGGGAATTTTTGTACTTGTTCAAGTTAGCAATATATATAGATAACCAATGAATCAGGTTCCTAAAATCAAATTCAAGACTTGAGGAAATGTAAGCATATATTAATTTATTGAGTCCTAAACTTCAGAAACTTTAAAAAATTTTAAAACATCTTCTACCACAGTTGAGGCACATTATCACACTGCTGACTGAGAATGGAAGTGGAAACATGAATTCTGATTTTTAATTTCTCTTACACCAAACCTATTAGCTAAAGTACCAACCCTGACACTGATGCACATGATATCTTCTAAGAGGGAGGGTGAGGGCTGAAGGCAGAGAAGGAGGGGAATCATTTCTAGCCATATTTTTAATGTTCATATTTCATATTTTCTTTATGTCTGTTTCTAGATATTTCTGAAGACATCTTCATCCCTTTCCTTTTGTAATAGTCAATTTTCATGCTGCTGATAAAGTCATACCTGAACCTGCCTGAGTGATTTATAAAGAAAAAGAGGTTTAATGAACTCACAGCTCTGTGTGGCTATGGAGGCCCCACAACCATGGTGGAAGGTGAAAGGCACATCTTACATGGCAGCAGGCAAGAGAGAATGAGAGCCAAGCAAAAACTATCAAATCTTGTGAGACTTATTAACTACCATGACCATGAGAACTAAGGGAACCGCCCCCATGATATCTACTACTAGGTCCCTCACACAACATGTGGGAATTATGGGAACTACGATTCAAGACGAGATTTGGGTGGAGACACAACCAAACCATATCACCTTTCTCCAAACTAGATCCCTATCATCCAAGCCTATGGGTTACCTGGATAAGAGGAAAGTGTCTAAGGAGGAATTCCATCAACACTTGATATTGATAGACATTGGGAAACTTATTAAAGGACTTTTAATTTACTAATTTGTAGTAAAAAATTCTCAGTATCATTTATTTAAGCCTTAGCTTCAGATACCAAAAAACCTTTTAGTACTCTGAGAAAGCTAATTGGAAATTTTTATTTTTAACCCTGGAAAGTAGGCGCTTTCAACAGAATTTATTTGATATATTATGCAGTTACCCAATGGCCTGAGTGTTGCAAAGTGGATGGAATCAACCCTCGCCTTGCTATTATTTTTCCCAGAGCAATTTCCCATGAGGGATGCTTGCATCTACTTAGCTGTTTCTGTTATCTGTGGGATCCTCGACTGGATCAGAATCAATAGAAGGAAAATATTGTAAACCAGAATACTGTTACACTATTCAAAAAAATCTTATTTTACCATGGATTCTGAGGTTTTTCATGCATTTAACAATTATTAACTTAATACCTAGTCTGTGTCAGGGAGTATGATCAGCATTAGTAATAGAATGATGAATGAAACATATTTCCTGCCTTCAAAAACTTCAGATTTTAGTTGGAAAAAGAGAACAAAATAAACTGGCAATGACTCTTCTGGGAGAACAGTTTTACAAGGAAAATCACAAAAACTCATATAGCAATAACTGCTCATTGTTCTCTACCATCCATTCCCCTTCTTTCACAACAGAACTCCAAAGTTTTAGCTACAGACCTGTCTAACCAGCTGAAAGTTATACTTCTCAGCTTCCCTTGCAATTGATTGTGTCCATCTGGCAAAATTGTAGCCAAAGAAATATGAGAAGTGAGACTCAACTTTTTGGAAAAAAGAATGCACGTGTCCACACACCTGCCTGGCCTAGGCCTCTGTTCTCTCGCCTCCTGACTCAGGATGAGACCTGCCCATACATGGAAGACACATGGTGACAACATCAGAGCCCTCTTTTTAGAATCACTTGAGGCCAAAAGTTCAAGAATAGCTTGGGAAACATAATGAAACCCTGTCCATCATGCCAACTACTAGTTGGCCTGGTAGCATGCACCTGTAGTCCTGGCTATGCCAGAAGCTGTGGCAGGAGGATGACTTGAGCCCAGGAGTTCAGGGTTGTAGTGAACTATGATCATGCTACCATACTCTAGGGTGACAGAGAAAGACTCTGCCTCTTAAGAGAGAAAAAGAAAGATTTCTCAGGTTGTGATGTGCAACAGGGAGGGAGAACAGTATGATAGCAACAACAAACTAAAGAATTAAAGATGACTGGAACTTAGTAAAATTTTTGAAAAGTAATGGGATTAAATAGGTGGATTCGGAGTGTGCATGAAAAACGCTGATTACTGCCACTGATTTTTAAAAATTCAACATGTTTGTAATTGGCAACTATTATGTGTTAAGCACTATATTGGATGTTAGAGATACAATGGGAATCAAGAACAAGTGTAGTCCCTGACAGAATGAGACTAGGAGATTAAGGGACTGCTATACCAAAAACAGTCCTGCGCTCTGTGCTGTCCATCTGATTGTCAACACAACCAAACAGTAGTGCTCACTATAATAACACATTTACATATTAGGATACTAAGGCTCAGACAATTTTTAAGTAACTAGATCTAAATCTGGCTTGTTTGCTGTTAAAGCTCATCCTCTCTCAACTGAATCATGCAGCTCCCTGAGGAATACCATAAAACAAATAAAACACATACTCCCTATTTTCAACAGTGAATGCTAAAGCAATCCAAACTACATTTTAAATAGAAAAACAATGAATTACATAAAGTAAATTATCCATTTCCGTCAACAAAATTATGTGGGTCTCATTTTACCTATTGCCTAAGGCATTATCTCTAAGAATTGTATTACTGAAAAACACGTGTAATAAAAAACAAACTTGACATTTAAATAGTGATTAAAGAAAAATCTAGCTCATTTTGTGATGTGGTGAGGAAACATAATCATAATATCCCTCCAGCTTTCCGAATCACCTTCATTTTTTAATTAGTGGCACAATTATCAGTTCCAGCTTGACCATCTTACCTCTGTATCCCAGGAAACAAGTTTCAGAAATGCCTTCTTAGTCTTTGTAAACCAGTCTCTAGGGCAGATAATAAGTCCACAGAGCTTAAATATTTTCTTAAGGTGTGATGGTCTTAAACTGAATATGCATCTCTTACACTTGTTCTATTTCCTCCAAATAAACATCATTTCTTGGATTCTCTTAAGATTTCTTAGAAGTTTTTTTCTGGGGGATCTCTATCATTGTATTTTTCATTTCTCAGTGGGTTTTTTATTTGAGGATTAATGTTTCTTTTCTCTAAATAGTCAGATTTGGGAAATACTTATGGCAAAGGCAAGAATGTGGAATGTAAGGTTTCCAATGAATGCTTCGATCAGCTGTACACATGGCCCCATCTAGATGGCTGACAGAAAGATCACAAGGGAATTTTATTCTCTGGACTCTTTTCAGAACGATTTTCAACTTTGAGTATGAGTTTTTCTTTTTCTTTTTCTTGTTCTTTCCTAGAACTACTATTCCACACTACAGTGTTAAAACATATGAGTTCCTTAATAAGATATTGGAAGAATTATTTTTGGAGGGTGAGATATTATTATACAGGGCCTTTATCCCTCCCACATTTATTCTTCTATAGCAGTTCAACTTGGTGTAAAGAAAATAGAAGAGGAAAAGGGAAATAATAATATTCATATTTTACTAATATTCATATTTTACTAAATAATATTTTACTAATATTCATATTTTACTAAACATTCAAAAACATCCTTTTTAGTATCTTGTCAATAACTAAACACATTTTATTTATTGAGGCAGTTGGAATATAAGAAATATTTCTTTTTGTTGGATCTATTTAGGTTTTAGACCATTACCATTCTTACAAACAAAATACCCTCCAACAAAAAGAATTCAACGATATTAAAATCCATTTTCAAGATAAAATAAGGGCAAAAAAATCACTGAAAATATAGCAATGATATATACATACAGGATAAACAATTTTTCTGTGTTAGAAAAAATATGTGAAGGGGAAAAAAGCACTACATTTTATTTTTGATACTTCTCTAACACATTTTTAGATGATTTTAGGATTCTCGTCTAGAAAGAATGTGGAAAACAAATATCAACAGTTTTGATGTAAAGAGACAAATATGATGTAAAAACTGACAAACTAATTCCAAGAAAACCTTAAGTAGCACAACTGCAGAGATGACCTATAAGCCATTGAGACCATAACTTTATTATATTTCTACAAGAATCCTAAGGGTAATTAATAGTAAGGGTAAGAAAAAAGACTTCCAAGTTAATTTTAAGATTCATTAAATAATTCATTGAAAAGTATAATATAACCAAGAATTATAATTTATCTTACCAGTTGCTATTAAAATTTATTTTTATTAAATAGAAATTTCAATGACCCATGCCTTTCATAATATATTACTTTTACAAGAAAAACTAAATGTAAGAGAGTAGAGGGATAATTAATATACAGAAATCCTAGTTTCTGTGATTCAGAATACATACAGCCATCTCTCACATAGTTTTCTCCATCTCTTTTCTTTTAATACAGTAAGATACTGCAAATGGTATATATGAGACACTATAAGAACTTTCAACACCAGAGAAAGATTTAGGCTATTAAATGATATGTACTTAGAGAAAAATAAAGAGAATCATTTAAATAATTTTAAACCATATTATTAGAAATTAATAAGAAAATAACAATTTCCAAATTTATTACCTAAATCTGAATTAAAGGTATTAATATACTTCCCCTCAAAAAGTATAAAGACATTGAAAAGACCTCTGATTCTATTTCCAGCAATATGGTAGACTGAAAAATGCAAAGTTTCCAATTATTATAGTTTTAAAAACTTGGAAAGTGTGGAGAAAATGAAATTTAACATTCTTTAAATACATAAATAATTTTGAGAGAGTAAATGAAAAATGTCAAGGTGTCAAAAATAAAGAGGAAAATTAAAGTCAGACTTGTCATTCTGCAGAGGACAGAAAAGAGTTACAGGAGAAAGTAGAATCCAGATCTAGGCTATAATAGGTGAGAGTTAGCTGTCAACGTCCTCTTGGGAATGGAAGATATGACTTTAGATCTACAGGAAGTAAGGGGATCTCTGCATAAAGCTAGAGCTCAGGAAAGGTAGCTGCCTCCATTCCAATGAAACAAAACAATTTGACCTTACAGTCCACAAAAGTAACAATGGAAAAACATTTCAAACTTGGGCCATACATGGTTTTGTAGCCTAAATGCATTCTATTAGTATAGTATGGGATTGTCACACTGAAAATTTAACATAAAGCTGGCCCAGAATGGTGAAACTCCCAGTCTCTTGGAAAATTAAATATTAATTGGCTTTGTAGCCACAATTCCACAGAGAAGGGCATCCAGATCCTTGACAGAAAGAGCAACCTCCTCCAAAGAGAAGTCTGTAAGCCAAATTATAAACCCCAAGTGCAAAAGAAACTACAAAATACTGTGAAAGAGCCTAAAAAATACTGAATTAAAATGACTAAAGAGATAAAGTATAGATACGGTCTCTATACATATTAAATCAGAATACTGTAGGAACCATGAAAGACAAAGTTTTATAAGATGATTATCTGAAATGATAAATATAAGAAATAAAGATTATCGGCCAGGCATGGTGGCTCACGCCTGTAATCCCAGCACTTTGGGAGGCCGAGGCAGGTGGATCACGAGGTCAAGAGTTCAAGACCATCCTGGCCAACATGGTCAAACCCTGTCTCTACTAAAAATACAAAAAAGTTAGCTGGGCGTGGTGGCACATGCCTGTAGTCCCAGCTACTTGGGAGGCTGAGGCAGGAGAACTGCTTGAACCTGAGAGGCGGAGGTTGCAGTGAACCAAGGTTGCGACACTGCACTGGTGATGGAGTGAGACTCTTGTCTCAAAAAAAAAAAAAAAAAAAGTAAAAGAAATAAAGATCATCTGAATGAAATGAAGGAATCTGTTAGTTAATAATCAGACTGGATATACGTAAAGAGACAATCAGTGAACTGGAAGACCATTTGAGAACATTTCATAGAATTTAGCACAAAGTGATAAACAGAAGAGAAAATGAAATAACTTATGTAACGAGGCATGGAGATGGAGAGTCTGTGAGTACAAAAGGTCTTAATGGGGTAAAGAAGTCATTGAAACATTAAGAAAGGGAAAACCCTTAAGAAAGATATCAATTCCGAATGTGATACATATATCTAACAAGGCAATTCTTTCTCTCAAAACTTCATAAAATTACATAGAAATAAAAAACAGCCGGGCGCGGTGGCTCAAGCCTGTAATCCCAGCACTTTGGGAGGCCGAGGCGGGCGGATCACAAGGTCAAGAGATCGAGACCATCCTGGTCAACATGGTGAAACCCCGTCTCTACTGAAAATACAAAAAATTAGCTGGGCATGGTGGCGCATGCCTGTAATCCCAGCTACTCAGGAGACTGAGGCAGGAGAATTGCCTGAATCCAGGAGGCAGAGGTTGCGGTGAGCCAAGATCGCGCCATTGCACTCCAGCCTGGGTAACAAGAGCGAAACTCCGTCTCACACACACACACACACACACACACACACACACACACACACACACAAAAAAAAAAAAAAAAAAAAAAAAAAAAAAAAAAAAGAAATAAAAAACAAACATAATCAAGATAGAACATTTTAATACACTTATAGAACATTTTTAACACACTTTTCTCAAAAACATGCAGATGAAATAGAGTTGTATCTATTAAGGGTAAAGAAGTGGCACAGTTTATAAGATTTATCCATAAAATACATAGCACCCAACTTTTCACAGTTGGAGAATACACTTTTTATTTTTAAATCATGAGTAGCTAATCTATCAACAGAAAAGTTGACAAAGAATGTAAACAGTAAGTTTGCAGAAGAGAAAATTAGAATAACAAACAAAGGCAGAAACTGATTAGGTAAAACAAACTAAAATAGTAATAATTTTACCCATCAGAATGGTAAAAATGCAAAAATCTAATGATATCAAGTGTTAAATATATAGAATTTGAAGAACTCTTATTAATTGTCGGTGGAGTGAATCATCTAACAGTGTCAACTAAGTTGAAGATGCTCATATTGGGGAAGGTTCTCATACTGGGTGAGACCTAGTAATTCTCCTTTGATGTGACTTATACTAGAGAAACTGTCTTATGTATATACATAGATGCTCATCGTCTTTATAAATGTTAAAATGAAATATTGGGAAATACACTAAATATACTTCCATTAATGATATACGCTTGTATATAATCATAAGCAATAATTAAAATGAGTAAAATAAATGGTCAGGTTTCCTAAGGTGTACCATGATTTTGGTTATTAAATAGTGTTCATTATACCATGTGGCCTGCTCCTTTGGTAATGTTGATTCAAGTGGTAAATAACAAATTTTTCTCTAACTTTGCTTTGTCTTGATCTCTAGATTGACTATTGCCAGGTGACTTCTTGTGAGGTCATGACATTTTAAATGGTTCCTTCAAGACAAATCATCTTTAAGCAACATAGCAACCATGGCTTTGTGACTCACAAAGACTGTTATTTAAACACCACAGTAACTCTTAGTGATACATTTTATCACTATTTACACTTTATTGGTTTTTATATTTATATTTATATATTTTTATTTTTAAATTATTTCTCCTTTTTAATATTTTATTTATTTTAGAGACAGAGTCTTACTCTATAGCCCAGGATGAAGTTCAGTGGTATGATTATACAGCTCACTGCATGGGCTCAGGAGATCACCCCACCTCAGCCTTCTGAACAGCTGGGACTACAGGCATGTACTCCATGCCTGGCTAACTTTTTATTTATTTATTTTTTTGCAGACATGCAGTCTTGCTATGTTGCCCAGATTCCTAGCTGAATGATACAGGAGATCTGAAGTGGCTTGAACTTCCAGAAACAGGACAAGGTAACCTACAGGGGGTCCTCTGAACCACAAAAAACACAAGTAACAAATACAACAGAAATGTGAGTCTTAGCAAGAACTGTTTAGGAAACTGGAAAACCAAATAGATATGCCATGTAAAAAGAACAGGAATAAAACTATGTGCAGAAAATGGAAAGGCGGTAGGAGTCAAGAGGACACAAGTTTGCAACAGAATATGGTGAGGAAGTAAAGCAAAGATGTACCTGAGTGACCTTCTGTCCAGACTTGCTTTGTTCCTTTTTGCAGGCTGGTGTTTGGAATTCAGGATAAAGTAAATGCATAGAGTAGAGGTGACTACAGATAAAATTCAGAGAAACTAGTTTCAACTTTAAAAAAAAATCCAGTTGAAAAAATCATTTATTGTTTATAAATCTAAACTGACATTTTGGAATGTCAAATCTCTTTTTGGGTCAGAAGATAATAAATAAGTGATTAAGAAAAGAAACATAAACATAAATAACCATTAACACTGGTTATATAATGGCAACTGGAAGTACTAATTAATCACTAAAATAATTCAATTATTTTAGTGATAATTTTTGGAATTAGGTATCAAGACAGAAACCACAGATTAGGCAGATAATTTCAGAACCCCTGAAAAAGCATGTCCAAGATGGGACTGTTGTTAAATATGAATGCAGGAAAACCTGGTCTTTCAAAACATAAGATTTCATGGGAAACGAAAAAAAAAAAAAAAAAAAAAAGAAAGAAAGAAAGAAAGAAAGGAATAAAATAAAATCAAACCTGTAATGACTAATAATTTAGTTCAACTCAGTATACTATGCTTGAATATTCCTCATCACATTTTGCTGATTATTTGCCCATAATCGGGCTATATTATCTAGCCATGACATGTGTCCTACAAATTGATAAAACCAATCTGAAATACAGTTCCAACCTTATTCATTTAAGTGGAGAAGTGGTTAATAAATTTTATTTATTTCACTAGAATATTATTGATCACAGCTGGACTGGAGTTCCTGAAGTTGAGAAATGAATAATAAAGATACTGATGAGAAAAATAATAGAAACATATTTTGCAACTATAAACAAAAAAATCCTGTTTTATAGAAATTTGGGGACAACTTACATAATCTTAATTGTTATGGTAATCCCAATTATTTTTTTACCTGATGCATTATAGTTCAAAAGGTAATTGTCATGTTTCATTTTCTTAAAGTATATGTTTTTATGACTTTTTACTAATTTTAATTGTCTTTCTTCCTTAAAAGTCCAAATAAATAAAGACTTTAAAAAGCACAGCCTTCAGACATTATTTTCTGAATATCTGCCAATATTCCATTTCCTAATAAAAATGGATTGTGAATAAACAAATTTAGGTTTATCCAAAGACATACTCATTTATCTATTCTCTCTTCACACACATTCTCTCTCTTTCACACACACAGGCACACACAAATTGAGAGAGAAAGAGAGAAAAAAGAGAGAGAGAGAGAGAGAGAGAGAGAGAGAGAGAAAGAAATGTCCTCATGCTTGCCAAATTACAAATTTGAGATTTCAGGATACAAATGAATTTTCCCTAACATCAGAGTGAAACAATCATGGTTAAACATTGTTCTATCAATAGCAAACTTTTGCTGGTAATTTATGTCTGCTAACGAGCTTAGTAACTGATAGTCTTTACTTATCCTGCTAATTTACTTCTCAGTGATTAGAAACTTCAAGAACAATCTGTTTGAGACCCAATTCTTAAAATGAAATGACCAAGAAAGCAAGAATTGTCTAGATAAGTACTTTGCTTAACAATAAGTTTATACTTTGTTCTATTCAATTTCACAAACATTTTTGGCACATCTATCATGTGCCATGTGCTATACTCATTTACCATAATGCAGAGTTAACTTTAAAAAACTGGATTACAACAAAAGAAAAAGAAGAAAAATGTCTGTTCCCTAGATAGAGACATTTAAACAGAATAGCATTGGCCTGGCATGGCTCATGCCTGTAATCCCAGCACTTTGGGAGTCCAAGGCAGGTGAATCATTTGAGGTCAGGAGTTCAAGACCAGACTGGCTAACATGGTGAAACCCCATCTCTACTAAAATACAAAATTCAGCCAGGTATTGTTGCACATGCTTGTAATCCCAGCTACTCAGGAAGCTGAGGCAGGAGAACCACTTGACCCCGGTAGGCAGAGGTTGCAGTGAACCAAAACTGCGCCACTGCACTCCAGCCATAGGCAACAGAGCAAGATGGTCTTAAAAAAAAAAAAAAAAAAAAAAAAAAAAAAAAAGGTGGCCAGGGGGAGGAGTCTGATTCAGCTATTTTTTGTGAGGTGCCTAATAAAAGAGAAAACCTGAGTATAAAACCAAGCCACCCAGACACACAGACCCTACCAAATGGTAAAGGCAAAGAAGTTATTTTAAACTAAAATACATAGACCTAGACCTAAGGCAATTTCATTCTTTTGTTTGCTTGTTTGTTTTTGAGATAGAGTCTCATTCTATTGCTCAGGCTGGTATGCAGTGGCATGATCTTGACTCACTGCAACTTCCTGGTTCAGGTGATTCTCCTGTCTAACCTTCCAGAGTAGCTGGGATTACAGGCATGTGCAACCTTGCCCAGAGAATTTTTGGCAATTTTAGTAGAAATGGGGTTTCACCATGTTGCTTAGGTTGGTCTCAAACCTCTGACCTCAACTGATCCACACACCTCAGCTTCCCAAAGTGCTGGAATTATACGTGTGAGCCACTGTGCCCATCCAGGAAATTCTCTAAGGTTATAACATATTTACGCACTATAGGGAAGGACAGAGTCATAGAAAATAAATTTTAAAAATGAACAGTCACCTATAAAAAATAATCTCTATTCAGCAGAGAAGCTTATCTCAAAAGGGATTCAGTGAAATACTAATTCTGTAGGAAGTTAAACAGTTTTATTTGCCAAAAATGAGCTCCCAGTAAAATAAAGTTTGCAAGCATTGCTTTAAAGTTAAACTGGTTTACTTATTTTGGGACTTCTCAGAACCTTTAGGATATTAAAATATATTGTGAATTTTTCAGAAAAATGATAGAATACATTTTCCAAATTTACTTGGCGATGGGATACTTTTAATGCAGAGCGTTTTAACATTAGTGTTCCACAAAACATTCTTAGGAAACTCTGGTTCACACGATCATTGAATTTTTCCAACTCTTATGAATGCTTGTTATTTGTCAAGTGACTATGGTTGATGATCTCCCAGGACTCAGTCCATGCCTTGTTGTTTGCTGGACCTAATTAACCAGACTTTTCTAATAATCTAAAGTCTGTCCTTTCTTGTCTTACCATAAGCTGGTTTCTACAATCATAATTTCCCCACATATTAAAGGTCTCCCATTCTTTCTTCTCGATCTTTATAGACATGCTTTCTTCCTCAGTTTCCACATAGCTACATTGCTAACATTATTTTCAACTCTCAACCCCTAAGGAAAGCTGTTTGTCATGTGTATTCTTAGGATGGGCTGGAGGACAAATGAAGCAATGGAGGAAAAGAGGGCATGAGAGGAAAGTAGTAAAATATTGTTGCTTTGTATTCAAGATCATAATGTGACAACCCTGCAGAGACCAAGCAGATAACAGACATGAGTTAAGCTCATGAGTCTGAGTATTGGGCTACTGGATTCAAAGTAATTATTTTTTCATAGCTATAAATAATTGCTTATTTATTATGGACAATCTTCTTGGCCAGTCTTTCCATTTGTCACTTTTGATAAAGGCATGAACATAGAGCAAGGTATTCTTAAAATATATATATATATATATATATATATATATATATATATATATATATATATATGGAAATAGTGAATGCAAAAGCTATGACACAAGGTGACCTGTCAGCTTGTGCTTAAAGGACCAGGGACTGGGATGAGCTGCAAAGGATAATCCCTTTTGCAGGAAGCTATTTAGATCTGTAACCAGCTAGGAAGATGGCAGTGTAGTAAGACATTCTGGTATTATTTTA